>NC_134797.1:11813031-11883031 GCF_046742065.1 Oratosquilla oratoria | reverse complement strand
AATGGAGTTTGGAAAAAGCAAAAACAGAATATCAGGAAAATATACAATTGGAACCAAAGAAGTAAAGAAAGTAGGATCCGAAAAAGATTTGGGAGTAATTATCACGAACGACTTGTCCTATGATATACAGATTAACAAAATTGTCGGGGAGACTTACAATTTGCTAAGATCAATAAAAGTGGCGTTTACATACTTGGACGAAGACATGATGAAAAAAAATATTGGTTACATTGATAAGGCCTAGATTAGAGTATGCAGCGACATTGTGGTCCCCCAGTACCAAAAAGAATATAAAGAAAATAGAAAGAATCCAAAGAGCAGCTACAAAAATGGCACCTGCACTTGCAAACCTATCATACAAAGAGAGATTGGCCAAACTGGAGTTACCGACACTGGAGCAAAGAAGAGAGAGAGGTGACCTATTGACCATCTACAGAATCATGAAAGGCACAGAGGTACTCGATAGTGAGAACTTACTTAACTGGGACAAAAGAAACACAAGAGGACATGGAAAGAAAATAAAAAAACATAGCTATAGAAGAGAACTGAAGAAAAACAGTTTTCCTCATAGAGTTTTGGACACTTGGAACAAACTGGACAATGAAATAGTATGCGCAAAAACCATTCATGAGTTTAAAAACAAACTAGACACTGCAAGATACAAAGGCGGGACAACACGAGCATAGCTCCCCTTCCCGCAAAATACAACTAGGTAAATACAACTAGGTAAAATACACACACACACACACACACACACACACACACACACACACACACACACACACACACACACACACACACACACACACACACACACACACACACACACACACACACACACACACACACACACACACACACACACACACACACACACACACACACACACACACACACACACACACACACACACACACACACACACACACACACACACACACACACACACACACACACACACACACACACACACACACACACACACACACACACACACACACACACACACACACACACACACACACACACACACACACACACACACACACACACACACACACACACACACACACAACACACACACACACACACTCACACACACACACACACACACACACACACACACACACACACACACACACACACACCACACACACCCACCCACCCACACACACACCCACACACACACACACACACACACACCCACAACCACCACACACACACACACACACACACACACACACACACACACACACACACACACACACACACACACACACACACACACACACACACACACACACACACACACACACACACACACACACACACACACACACACACACACACACACCACACACACACACACACACACACACACACACACACACACACACACACACACACACACACACACACACACACACACACACACACACTCACACACACACACACACACACACACACACACACACACACACACACACACACACACACACACACACACACACACACACACACACACACACACACACACACACACACACACACACACACACACACACACACACACACACACACACACACACACACACACACACACACACACACACACACACACACACACACACACACACACACACACACACACACAACTACTCGAGACACGAATTCAAAAGCAAACTGGATGTGGAGAGATACAAAAACGGGCCAAAACGAGCATAGCTCTAGTCCCGTAAAATACAACTAGGTAAATATACACGCACATTCCACCCCACGCCTTAGCTCTGATTGTTGCCAGGCGATATCATACAGATCCGGAGGGAAACCTGGTCAATGGAAGGTTTATCCCAGCTGAGTTTGCTCTCCAACCCCCTCAGGAGGAGGTCATGCACGCCCTGCGGTGACGTTGGTATTCCTGGCGCCGTGAAACGACTGCGACGACGACTCTTCTCTTTAGGCCGACAGGCAGGCAGGCAGGCAGGCAGGCAGGCAGGCAGGCAGGCAAGCAGGACGAGCAGTCCCAGCTCCTTTTTTCATACTCCTCCTCCTCCCCCTCCTCCTCAACGGAGAGTGACCAAAATGATACCCAGGCTGAGAAATCTGCCGTATGAAGAAAGACTAAAAAATCTAAACTTATTCTCCCTTTCAAAAAGAAGAATGCGAGGAGATTTGATTGAGGTTTTTAAAATGTTCAAAGGCTTTGACAACATTAATGTCAAAGATTACTTCTTATTAGACCAATCAAATACAAGACGCCACGATTTCAAAGTAATTGGCAAAAGATTCTCTACGAACGAGATCCTGAATGATTATAATATTATTTCTCCATTTAAAGAATATATGTATTATATGACATGTCCTCTAATACAATATTGTAATAAATGTACTATTGTTTGCCGTCCACGGGCGTAATAGATTTATTAAAACCAAAAAATCTACGAACGAAAGTAAGCACTTCTTTAACCGGGTTGTTAACGTGTGGAATTCGTTACCTCCCACTGTCGTCGAAAGTAACACGATAACAACATTTAAAAATCGCTTAGATAAATACTTGAAATCTAATCCGCAGATAAAATATTATCCTTTGCAATAAAAGATATGACAACCAGACATTTAATCACAATTGGATTAATTGGATAGGATAGTGATAGCAGTAGTGTTAGTTCATCTTCTATCGCCTAGTTGCCCTGTTTCCTTACTGTAGTGTAGTTTAGTTAACACAAACAGCCTCGTTAGGGCCAGTAGGCCTGCTGTTGTTTGTTCTTCCTTTGTGTTCCTTTGTGTTCCTCCTCCTTCTCCTCCTCCTCCTCCTCCTCCTCCTCCTCCTCCTCCTCCTCCTCCTCCTCCTCCTCCTCCTCCTCCTCCTCCTCCTTCTCTTCTTCTCTCTCTTTCTCGACCGATTTCTTCAACCCTCTCGCTGTGGAGTTCGGAAGAGGAAGGGGCGGCTTCCCTCGACAAAATAAATGACCGATATCTTCAGACGCAACGCAAAGATTTTGGAAATTGATCTCGAGCCAACTTTCCCGGCGGAGGAAGGGAAGGGGGAGTTTTACTTATCTAAATAAAATAAAATAAAATAGATCACCTGGTGGTCGGGAAGGTTCTAGAAGAAGAGAGGAGAAGAGAATGGTGTAGAGGAGAGGAAAGGAGAGGAGAGAAGGCGACGGCGATTCTCAGAAAGAGAATAGCAACTTCGATGTAAAGCAAAAATCTTTCTGGAGATAAGAAAGACGCATCCGGCAAGGAAATGGAAACATCTCTGATAAAATGTTCAAAACAGCGTCATTTAAATCATTATTCCCTCAATCAACACAAGACGATATGCCACAACGCCCCCATGTGCATAAACATATGTGCATTTACATATACATAGGCTGTACTTATTACACGCACTTATATATGTATATATGTATATATTTATGTATATATATATTATATACATATATATATATATATGTATATATATACATACATATATATGTATATATATATATATATATATATACATATATATATATATATATATATATATATATATATATATATATATATATATATCGTGGAAATTATAAATACCACTAGAATCATTTCCACGATAAATACAAAGAGGAGTGCAATGCCATCTGGAGTACAATTAAGATAGGAGTCACTCCATCTGACCCGAATGCCAATATTGACATTAGAATCTTCTTTAAGCCTGGCCTAACTAAATTACTGATAATGCGTAATTCCCGAAGCCGTTTCCATCACCTCCAAACGTCCTTCCATCAATGTACAACAAAGTGTAGATTTCATTTTGTCTTCCGCACGCCCACATGAGAAACATAGCCCACAACACAACCAAAACACCATTAACCCAGCTAATCATCTTCCAGCCAATCAACGTCCAGAGGGCTTCACCTGCCAGCCTATCGTCTTCGAGATTTACTCGCGCCCGGGTAGCTTGATCCTGTGCCCGGATATAAATACACAAACTTGGCAAACTTTCCTCATTATTCTCCAAACTTCCAGTGAGACCTAGCAGTCTACACCCTGAAGAAGTCTCAAATCGGGGCGAAAAAATCTGAGTGTCGGTGATAGTCAACAGTGTCCCCTATTACAAGAATATTTTCAACAAGTCGGCATACAACAGCACTCTAAGTAAGCTATGCTACCCACCAAAGAGAAATCAATAGTTTCATGCAGTCCCTCTCTACAAAAAAAAAAAAAAAAAAAAATCCATAAGATAAAAAATACCTACCTTAAAATATCAAAGCATCCAGTGCAGTTGATTTAACACACACACACACACACTTCAGCGAATGGACGGCTTGGATGACGTTCTGAAGAAAACTGAAGTCTGTGGATCCCAACGCAAAGAGAAGTGCCTAGTGTTTTTACAGGGTGGGGGGGAAATTGCTCGTGGAGTAGTGGGAAAGTAGGGAAAGAGGAGAAGGGGAGGGATTACTGAGGGAAATGGAAGGAAATGAGGAGGGAGTAGACTTGGCCCAGCCAGACAAGCGAAAGGTAAACAAAAGAATGAGCGATGATGAAATGTCTAATAAAAATGTAAAGATTAGAAGTATAGAGAGGAGCAATACAGTAGAAAGTGACGAGAATATGTTCCAGGGATTTAAAGAGGGTGGGGGGGACACAACCCCCCCGACTGATAAGACTAGAGGAGAGAGTTGATAAGGTGATCGAGGACTTGGAACGTAAGTTAGGTAATGTTGACTCCATTTTCCAGAGAATTGAAAGGTTGGAACAACTAGAGAAGGCAAACAGAAACTTAACTGAAGAAATAGAGGACCTAAAAAGACAGTTAGGAAATGTAAAGGAGGAGAATGAGAAATTGAAGAAGAATAGTAATGAAAACAGAGAGAAAATAGCTAAAGAAGCTAAAAATTGGAGAACAACCCAAGAAGGGAATAAGGTTTCATTCACTGACATAGTCAAACAGCAATTGAAAGAACATAATGAAGACTCAGTTATTAAAGTGATGAGACAGAAGGAGAATATAGTAAGAGAATTAGCTGACAAAAAGAAATGTATAATTATATTAGGAATGGAAGAGAAACATAACCCAGATAGAACCGCAAGAATCAAGGAGGAAAATGAAAGAGTAAGCAGTTTATTAAAATTAGTCCAGGAAGATGAACCAGAAATTATAAAGGAAATTGAGGAAAAATTCAGACTCGGAAAATATAGTACAGATAAGACCAGACCAATTAAGATTAAATTCAGGTCACAAACAACGGCAGAGAAAATTCTATCCAAAACAGGGAAACTAGCAACAAATGATCAATATAAAAAGGTATGGATAAAAAGAGAAATGAATAAGGAGGAAAGAGAGGTAGAAAAGCAGAAAAGACTTGAAGCTAAGGCAAAAAACGAGGAAAGAACGGAGTCAGAGAAAGAGAGATTCTATTGGAGAGTAGTGAACATGAAAATAAAGCAGTTCGACATACTAAAGAAAAACATAAGGGAAACAGAGAACACAATGGAAGTGGCAGAAAACTAAGAGCGTCTTACACAAATATAGATGGATTGATAACAGGATTGAATGAACTGAATGATTATTTGAAAGAAAAAGAACCGGACATAATGGGAATTGTAGAAACAAAATTAAAAGGCCCACTACCACCCAACAGTGCAGGACATGATGCATACAATTATTGGATTAGAAACAGAGAGAAAAAACAAGGGGGTGGAGTTATGTTCCTGACTAAGAAGGATATAAACGTGAAAGGTGTCATATATGGAAAGAATACAGTAGAGATGATTATGATAGAAGTGGAAGACCGAGATAAGAAGAGCAGAAAATTTGTGATCAATTATGTGCCTCCGAAAACAGCCTCATGGGAGGAGAGTGAACATAAAAGTATGTTAGAGGACACAAAGATAGCATTAACTAAAATAATGGAAGACGGAGGAAGAATAGTTATGATGGGCGACTTTAATTGCAAAGAAATCTGCTGGGAAGAAATGACAGTAAAGAGTGGTGATGACTCATGGGGAAATGCTCTACTTGAGATGATTACTGACCATTCAATGACACAATGGATACAAGAGAACACTAGGTATAGAAATGAAGAAGAACCATCGAGGCTAGACTTAATAATTACATCTGAACCTAGAATAGTGGACAAGATTGAATATAAAACACCAATAGGTAAAAGTGACCACATATTGATTGAACTGGAACTTAATGAAGAAAAATATATGAAAAGAAATGAACAATATAGAAAAGGAAGAATGATGTATGAAAAAACAAACTTTGATAAAATAAGAGAATTCTTCCAACAAGAAAACTGGGAAGAAATATACAAAGAAGAAACATCAGTGGAAGAGAAATGGAATATTTTGACAAAAATTTACAAAAAAGGAGTGGAAAAGTATGTCCCAAGACAAAAACAAGAAAAAGAATATGTAAAATGCTGGTACAACAAAAGTTGTAGGGAGTTAAAAGACAAAAGAGACAAAGCTTGGACCAGATGGAAAAAAGACAGAAGACCTGAAAAATGGAAAATATATACTGGTTATAGAAATGAATATGTACAAAAGTGCAGAGAGGAAAAAAGAAAATATGAAAAAGATGTTATAGAAAAGTGTAAAGATCAACCAAAACTATTCTACAGATTTGTAAACAATAAACTGAAAAACAAACAAGACTTGGAGAAATTAAGACAAGGAGGAGTTGAATACACTGAGGAAATGGAAATGGCAGAAATTATGAACAAACATTTTAAATCAGTGTTTACAAGGGAAAATATACAACCTGAAGAGATTGAGTGGAAAGGAAAAGTCCCCCCTATGGAAGAAATAGAAGTAACAAAGAATGAAATATTGACACACTTGGGTAATTTTGATGTCAGAAAATCGCATGGGCCAGATGAAATAGCAAACTGGATTCTGAAAGAATGCAGGAATGAACTGGCAGACAAAATACATAGCATAATAAGCAGTTCCTTAAAAGAAGGAAAAGTTCCAGAAGATTGGAAAAAAGCAAATATAGTACCTATATATAAAGGAGTAAATAAAGAAGAACCTACCAACTATAGACCAGTCTCTCTAACAAGTACAATAGCAAAAATTTGTGAAAGAATTATCAAAAGTAGATGGTAAAATACTTGGAAAAAAACAACGTACTAAATCCAAGGCAATTTGGATTCAGACAAGGACGATCATGCGTCACCAATTTAATATGTTTCTATTCAAGGCTAATAGATATAATACAAGAAAGAGATGGATGGGCTGATTGTGCATTTCTAGACCTAAAAAAAGCTTTTGACAAAGTACCACATAAGAAGTTGCTTAAGAAATTAGAATATGAAGGAGGAATACAAGGTAAATTGCTAAATTGGATGGAAGACTTTTTGCAAGAAAGAAAAATGAGAGTAGTGATAAGAGACCAGCACTCAAAATGGAATGAAGTAATAAGCGGTGTCCCGCAGGGAACAGTTCTGGCCCCAATAATGTTTGCTATATATATTAATGATATGGATGAAGGAATTGAAAGCTATATGAGCTTCTTTGCAGATGATGCAAAACTACTGAAAAGAGTGAAAACTGAAGAAGATTGTGAATCACTACAGAGAGATCTAAATAAAGTACAAGAATGGAGTAGGAAGTGGGAGATGGAGTTCAATACAAAAAAGTGTAGTATAATGGAATTTGGAAAAAGCAAAAACAGAATAACAGGATCATATAATTTGGGAGAAGAAGGAATAAAAAAAGTAGAAAATGAGAAGGACCTGGGAGTCATTGTTATGAATAATATGTCACCTGAGAAACATATAAATAAGATTTTTGGAGAAACTTATAATTTAATAAGAACAATCAAAGTGGCATTTACATACCTGGATGAAGAAATTGTGAGGAAAATCCTAATCACCCTGATAAGACCAAGATTGGAATATGCAGCAACGATATGGTCACCAAGTACAAAAAAATGTATAAAAAAACTTGAAAGAATACAAAGAGCAATTACAAAATTGGCACCAACACTCTCAAAACTATCATATGAAGAGAGACTAGAAAAACTTAAACTACAGACACTAGAGCAAAGAAGAGAGAGAGGAGATTTTATAGCTATTTACAGAATCATGAAAGGCATAGAAATTACTGATAGAGAGAATCTGATAAAATGGGATGACAGAAATACAAGAGGACACGGAAAGAAAATAAAAAAAGACAGCTATAGAAGAGATTTGAAAAAGAACAGCTTTCCTCACAGAGTAATAGACAGTTGGAACAAGTTAGATGAGAAAGTGGTGTGTGCAAAAACAATACATGAATTTAAAAATAGTTTAGATAAAATGAGATATGAAGACGGGACCCCACGAGCATAGCTCCCCTTCCCGTAAAATACAACTAGGTAAATACACACACACAAAATAGTTTAGATAAAATGAGATATGAAGACGGGACACCACGAGCATAGCTCCCCTTCCCGTAAAATACAACTAGGTACAACTAGGTAAATACACACACACACACATATATATATATATACATATATATATATATATATATATATATATATATATATATATATATACATATATATATATATTTGTAAACGAGGGGAGCAGATTCGCTTTAAGACATGTGGAGTTGAAAACGACAGCATTTTTGCAGTTACTTAACTTCTTTCTGGTATTCTCGATGTTTCTGATGACAGTCTTCCCTTCATAAACTAAATTTGCATAATCTTCCAGGAAGCTTATGCAAATTTAGTTTATGCTCATTCATTTGAAGGAAAGACTGTCATCAGAAATATTCATATACATATAGATGCTTGTGTGTAAGGATGTGTGTATATATATATATATATATATATATATATATATATATATATATATATATATATATAAATATATATATATGGATAGAGAGAGAGAGAGAAAGATAGGTAGACAGATAGAGAGAGAGATACATAGTTTAATTTTTCCAATGAGCGAACTACCTGTTTTGCTGAATAAGAATTTATTGCCTCCTCCTCCTCCTCCTGATAATCTGCCGATATCTCACCCGAGATAAGGAACCCACACGGTTTGCTCACTACGCCTCCCTCCACACACGGCCCGCCTTGAGCCCCCGAGGACACGGCTAGGTGCCACCAGAGCTCAAGCTGCTTCGGGCCTACTAACCCTCGAGGGCCGGTCGGCTTCCCTCCCCCCACCCACCCACCCCTCTCACATGTGACGTATATGACGGTCAATCTTTGAACTGCACTTTTTCTACATTTTGTTGTGCCCTTATTTAGTTTCCTTTTCTATGTTTTGTACTACCCGAAGACGTGTGCCTGGTGTTTGAGTTCGTGAGTTCAGTCAAATAGTAATAAGGTAGTATTTGACAACGTTTTTTTTATATTTATAAACCATATTACACACGACCTTTTAAGCTTGCCAGTAAGGCATGTTTGTAGATTTAGGTCTTGTGAGCCGCCTATGCCGTCTCCAAAGCCCCTATGAGCTCCGACAGCTACTAGAGCGTCCGCCGCCGCTCTAACAGCTGCAGCCTCTTTTCTACTGCTCTCTATCCCCCTCTGAATAGCTACACTATTCCACCTCCTCTCCCCAAGGTGTGTCTTACATAAACACCACCGCACGGCCTCAAACAAAGCCTGTGGGAGTGATACTTCACTAAAAAAAAAAAAAAAAAAAAAAAATCCCCCCCCCACACACACACAGCACCCACCTTCCGCCTCTCCCGCGTCCCCCTTTGGATACTGGTTGGATTGTACGGTTCATTTTGTACCAAACTATACAACACTCTTCCATGGGGGTGGGAGTGGGGGGAGTTTGGGCACACGCACGCACACACAAACATGCACATAGTCACATACGAGCGCAAGAACCTACACGCTAGGTAGGTATAACTTAGAGAGAGGCAGTACCCTAAGAGCGTGCCTCCTTTTCCGTATAATACATTTAGGTAAATACAGTTAGATATATCATCACATAGGCGCGCATGTACACATACACAAACATACTACACGGCACTCCAACACTGGTGGGCAAGGAGTTGTGTGTGCGTGTGTGTGATTCACCAATGTCTTGGATCACGTGTTGGACTTATGATCGACAGTTATTACCCTCCCGAATGAGAGCTCAAAACTCATGTATGAATGATCTATGGGTAATGCTGTGACCTTACACGCACACACACACCCAACTCCCCGCCCACGAAAGTTGAAGTAACGACTCGCGGTGCAGCGATACTGATATCATTTCAGCCCTAGACTGGATTCGAACCCGGTCCGCTGAAGTAGCGGTTGCGAACGCCACCACTGCGCCGTCGAGTCGAGTTGTGTGTGTGTGTGTGTGTGTGTGTGTGTGTGTGTGTGTGTGTGTGTGTGTGTGTGTGTGTGTGTGTGTGTGTGTGTGTGTGTGTGTGTGTGTGTGTGTGTGTGTTTAACTCCATCACGACTCGTGGCGCAGTTGGTAGAGTTCCTGGCTGCCACTACGACGGTCCGGGTTCGAATCCCGTCCATGATTGAAATAATTTCAGTATCGCTGCGCTGCGGGTTGTTACTCGGTCACAGCATGACCCATAGATCGGTCATATACGAGCTCTTAGGTCTCTTCCTGTAGGGAAATAGCTGTCGATCACGAGTCCAACATGTGATCCAAGACCATTGTGAATCACACACACACACACACACACACTAAACAATGACAATGGAAAAACAAGAGGTCATGAAAAGAAACTCAAAAAGGATAACTATAGAAAAGATCTGAAAAAAACTTCCCACATAGAGTACTAGATATCTAGAATAACTTAAATAAAGAAACAGTGTGTGCAAATACTATTTAAGATTTTAAGAAAAAAACTTGATGCTGAAAGATACAAAGACGGCTCACCACGAGCATAGCTCCCTTCCCGTGTAATACAAATAGGTAAATAGGTAAGTACACACAGAAGATGATGACAGATCTAGCCGCTGCGTCGGTGGGGTGGGGTTCCGAACGCCATGTCCCTCACAAAATGAGAGGACCACAAGAGAAGATAGACAGAATACAAAGAGAAGGAAAAAGGTTTGTCTTCAAGCTAGCAGACAAACCACATGGTGAAGAACTAGAAGCAACGCATTTGTCATCATAAAAAAGACAGAAGGGCCAGGGGTGGGGGGAGACGAGGAGAGTATGATCCTGGCGGTGTTAACATTGAACGACAGGAATGAACAAAACAGACAGAGAAGATTTATTGGATTGGTTTGGTTTGGCACGGGACGGGATGCCTTTATGAGGTCAGTCACGGGAACCAAGAAACGCAGTCTTCCGTGAGAAGATGTGCGGACACATGGGAGAGCACGAAAGAGGACAGACTTAAGCCATTAAAAGAAGTTAAAGCCAAGATCGTTCGATAGAAATGAATAGATGGTGGCCCACGAACATCGCTTCTATTTTGTCTATTACAGTGAAGTGGGTAGATACTCTCTCCTCCTCTCCTTTCCTCTCTCTCTCTCTCTCTCTCTCTCTCTCTCTCTCTCTCTCTCTCTTTCTCTTTCTCACCCTGGAAAAATCATGAGACGTTTTGAAAAATTTTTAATCTAACGCCTCAGATATTCTACAGATGATTTGAACTAACATGTGCTTATATAGGTAGATTATCTCGCTGTAAGTTCAGATATTTTGCAGAATCACTGGGGAAGTGTTACACCTGAAATGATAGATTAAATACTCAGGGCAGGAGGAGGAGGAGGAGGAGGTATAGGAGGAGGAGGAGGAGGAGGAGGAGGAGGAGGAGGAGGAGGAAGAAGAAGGCGAAGTGATTCGGGAGGTTCTTCGTCCCAAGTGCCTTGGTCGTCGACATTTGCGTCCCTCATTCCCGTCTGCCTCCCATCAAGCGATTTCATTCAGCTAAAGGGATGAATCCCCCTTCCCCCGATCCATCCGTTTTGGTGTGCCCAACTAACTCGAATTTGTGCCTGCGTCCCATTTTTTTTTTTTTTTTTTTTTTTTTTTTTTTTTCGACCCATAAGGGGGTCATTAAGCCTGATGTGCAGTTGTTCAGTCTCTACGTTTTTTCGTGATGGGCATCCCGTCTGTCGCTTGGCGATTTTATTCTGCTGAGTGAGTGAGGGAGGGAGGGAGGGAGAATAACTACTGGGGATCCTGCAGGCTAGAAAGTTCCATTCGATACAATACAATACAATATAATACAATACAAGACAATATAACACAATACAATATAACACAATACAATACACTACAATGCAATATAATACAATACAATGCAATGTAATACAATACAGTACAATACAATACGGTACAGTACAATGAAATACAATATAATACAATACAATACATTGCAATACAATACGATATAATGCAATAGAGTATAATACTCAATACAATACAATACAATACAGTAGAGTAGAGTACAATACTCAATACAATACAACACAATACAAGTACAATAATCAATACAATACAATACAGTAGAGTACAATATTCAATACAATACAACACAAGTACAATACTCAATACAACACAATACAAGTACAATAATCAATACAATACAATACAGTAGAGTACAATATTCAATACAATACAACACAATACAAGTACAATACTCAATACAACACAATACAATACAACAGAGTATAATACTCAATACAACACAACACATGACAATAGGAAAGGATCAACAGGAAACTTTCCGACACAAACCAAGGCGGAGGGGGGTGGGGGTGGGGGGCTGGTGGGGGGGGTACTTAATCATTTCACACTGACATGCCAGACAGCGGTCGCAGGGAGGTGCAAAAGCCCTAATTGCCCCCCACCTCTCCACCCCCCCTACTCTGTGTGTGTGGTGTGTGTGTGTGTGTGTGTGTGTGTGTGTGTGTGTGTGTGTGTGTGTGTGTGTGTGTGTGTGTGTGTGTGTGTGTGTGTGTGTGTGTGTGTGTGTGTGTGTGTGTGTGTTCACCTCGGATCTGCTGCAGTCTCTGTCAAGACAGCCAGACACCACCCTACGGCAGTGAGGAGCTCTGAGCTCATTATTTGCCGATCTCTGGGAAGGTCTGAGACCAATCACGTGTGTGTGTGTGTGTGTGTGTGTGTGTGTGTGTGTGTGTGTGTGTGTGTGTGTGTGTGTGTGTGTGTGTGTGTGTGTGTGTGTGTGTGTGTGTGTGTGTGTGTGTGTGTGTGTGTGTGTGTGTGTGTGTGTGTGTGTGTGTGTGTGTGTGTGTGTGTGTGTGTGTGTGTGTGTGTGTGTGTGTGTGTGTGTGTGTGTTCGGGGCTGGAAGGAAGAAACACAGGCAAGATGTTTCCTGTGCTATAATGAAACCGTCAGTCCCCGACCGCACAGAGAGAAAAAATATCTACGAAACTAGTTAGGAATAATATTAAACTAAGACTCCTGTGTTTCCTATTCCTACTCACAAAACACTTCAGAATGTCTCAACATGTGTATACACATTCGTATACATATGCATATACATATGGATATGCATATACATATACATATACATATGCATATACATATACATATACATATACATATACATATACATATACATATACATATACATATACATATACATATACATATACATATACATATACATATACATATACATACATATACATATACATATACATACATATACATATACATATACATATACATATACATATACATATACATATACATACTATGGGACCAGAGTCACGCAGCATTCTATCCTAATTTGAGACTCATCTCCCCTCAAAGAAGGCTGTTCATTTTCAGCTTCAGCTGTCCCTCTTCTCTCTCTCTTTCTCTCTCTCTCTCTCTCTCTCTCTCTCTCTCTCTCTCTCTCTCTCTCTCTCTCTCTCTCTCTCTCTCTCTCTCTCTCTTTCTTGACTACTCCCATGACTCCTCTTCCTTGTGGGCGATACTGTTTACAAGGGCAAAAGCGCTGGTAAGTTATTGGCAACAAGATATATTGGTCACTGCTCTGGCGTCAGCCACAACAAAGTCTGTGGTAGGATGCATGTCACCGCATGGCACCACATGGCACCTCCATGTGAAGAGTGGAGTGCCTCAAGGACCACATCCCGGGCCGGGGAGGGCCGGGACACGGGTAGCGATTCAACACCTGAAGGACAAAGGCAGGAGGAGCAGGAGGAGGAGAAGGAAGAGGAATAGGGGGAGGAAGAGAGTTGAGGATCACCAGTGCAGGAGGAGGAGAGGAGGGAATGACGAGGAAGAAAAGGAAGCTTCCTTCTTTTCACAAGATGGAAATATGTGACGCGAAAACAGAAAAGGAAAATATTGTAATGTCACCGTTACTGGTAATAGCGATAACAAAAATTAATATTGATGATAATGTCAATAAAATACTACTCCTATCAGTACTAGTATTGCTACAATCATAGATGCTGCTACCTGTGATGATAATACATATATACATATACCAAGGGCTTTTTCCCCCTTACAAGGGAGGTAGCCAAAAAACAAAGGCATAGAAACCACTCCCACCAATTCCATCCCCACTTACTCCACACCCATCCACCCTCCTCCCTCCTTCTTATCTTGGCTCCTCCTGGATCACGGATCATCCCTGCATCTCGCCCACTGCCCTGGGTCAGAAGCAGTGTCGCAAGATACAGCACATCCACAGCAAGGCCGCCTCATTAAATCGGCGACCCCCACCTCCGTCCCTTCATGCAGAAATGGAGAAGACGGGGAGAAATCCTTTCAGGCTGCGTTATTTTATTTCTCACACATACTCCCTCACCCCCGATCCCCCAGCCACCCCTCCTCATGCATCACAGCATCATCCATACACAACCATTCTCCATTCACCCCTATCTTCTGTCCTCTCCTGTCCTTCCTCAACAGACATTCCACTCTTTCTCAATGCCCCTTTTACCCCATCCATTCAACTCATCCTTGGTCACCCCCTCATGTTCACTCCTTCAACCTTTACCTTCCACACCTTTTACTAATCTTTCTTCACTCACTCTTTCCATGAGTCCAAACCATCCCAATACTCTTTCATCAACCCTATCTCCCAACTCCCTTTCCACCCCCGTGATGATAATGATAATAATAATAATGATACTGACGATAATTATAATAATAATAATGATACTGACAATAATGATAATAATAATGATGATACTGACAATAATGATAATGATACTGACAATAATGATAATAACAATAACAATAACAATAATATAATAGTAATAATAATAATAGTAATAATAGTAGTAATAATAATAGTAATAATAATAATAATAATAATAATAATAATAATAATAATAATAATAATAATAATAATAATAATAATAATAATAATAATAATAATAATAATAATAATAATAATAATAATAATAATAATAATAATAATGATAATAATAATAATAATAATAATAATAATAATAATAATAATAATAATAATATAATTATAATAATAATAATAATATAAATAATAATAATAATAATAATAATAATAATAATAATAATAATAATAATAATAATAATAATAATAATAATAATAATAATAATAATAATAATAATAATAATAATAATAATAATAATAATAATAATGATAATGATAATAATAATAATAATGATAATAATAATTATAATAATAATAATAATTATAATGATAGTAATAATAATAATAATAGTAATAATAATAATAATAACAATAATAATAATAATAATAATAATAATAATAATAATAATAATAATAATAATAATAATAATAATAATAATAATAATAATAATAATAATGATAATAATGATAATAATGATAATAATGATAATAATGATAATAATAATAATAATGACAATAATAATAATAATAATAATAATAATAATAATAATAATAATAATAATAATAATAATAATAATAATAATAATAATAATAATAATAATAATAATAATAATAATAATAATAATAATAATAATAATAATATTGATAAATCATAGATACAGTAACAAACAGAACAGTCAATAGAATCACCTGGCTGTATCCAAATTAAACATGAGCATCGAACGTGGACTCCAAATCGAGAGGAGAGTCAGGTTAGATTTTAACCTCATATATCTAAGTTAACACGGAAGAATATGGCGCCTGTGATACGACGACCAAAGTTGTCTCTTCCTTCTTTTTCTTCTTTTTTCCAGATTCCTTCAACGAGTGACAGACAGACAGACATTCCCCACAGGCTTTCTAGCAGAGGTCACCTTTCAACTCAAGAAAACAAGTCTGTTCTCGGCCATGAACCACAACAGCATTAATAAGTATGTCTGATGAAAGGGATTAAACTCCTCCCACTCCCACCTCACACCCACACTCACTAATATATCTGCACTTCCTTGATTGTTTTGTCACTATGGAATGCTGTCAATTGAGTAGAGGGCAGTCCAACAACTCGCATGTTCTTACTATCTCATCACTGACCGAAGGCTATCGGACGCCCTAATCACCTTTTCCCTGTAGTGAACGTTGAAACTATTGGTTGTTTAAAGAGAGGGTTAGACAACTTTATGGATGGGGATCATAGGTGGTAATGGATATGGAACTGCCTAGTGTAGACCTTATGGTCTCTTGTAGTATCCTCTACCCTTATGTTCTTCTGTTCTAAATACTATAAAAAGTGACACCTCTGTGCAAATTCGCCATCAAACAACCATCAAGCCAACAGAAAGCTTAGAATAAGGTAAAACAACAAAGAACTGTTGCACCATTCCTTCCCAGTCTAGCTAGGTGTCACTCTTGACAGAACTCTTTCCTTCAGTGAAGGTATCACCAAACTGAAAGGCAAACTTACAACACGAAATAATCTCTTGAATAGACTTGCCAACCCTAGCTGGGAGCTGACGACCCAAAAACGCTGAGACAGGTTGCTCTGGTACAGTACTACCTCACCGCAGACTACTGTGCCCCTGTGTGGGCAAGGTCATGCCTTGCCTGCAAAGTAGATCCAGAGCTAAATAGCTCATTTCGGTTAATAACTGACACCCTAAAATCAACGCCATTGCCAGCTCTCTACAAACTTGCTATTATCCCACCACCACATATCCGAAGTGAAACCATTTCAAAGATCGAACGACGTAAGTTACTGAATGGTCCCAGGCACTCACCCTATGGGCACCAAAACGTGAGGCGAAGACTTAAGTCCCGCGAAAGCTTTATGACCGTAGACACTGAAACAAGGTCATACAGGCTGGGACGCTGACAGGAGTTCAAAAACAAGCAACACATCGAGGCTCTACCAAACTCAAATGAAACCCTAACCCAAGAATTAAATCTAAGTAGGAAAGACTGGGTAGTATTAAACAGGACAAAGGCAAAAGTAGGCAAAACCAAAGAAAAAATCCACAAATGGGAATTTACCACTAGCACTGAATGCCCATATGGAAAAATACAGACAATGAGCTAAATTCTCCAGGAATGACTAATGGGTCCTCAAAACTCCGACCAAAATCTTAAGATGCAAATGACACTGTGATACAGCTTTGGCGGGATAAGATATGATCATCTCCACTCGAAAAACTCGTATATTTCTTTATTCTTACAGACGCTTTTCTGCCCAAGTATTGTACTGAGTACAAGTAATGACTTGCAGAGGTTTGATGGCTGGGACCAAGTATAAGGCCTAGTACTGAAAAATATTACAAAAAAAGAATACGTTTCGAATATGTAAACACAGATGAAGCATAAAAAATTACTCGATTTAAATATAAATCAACCAAATGTATTAATTTCTTTTCCTCCGAATAATCTGATTGGATGTCCCCCAACCACCCTACCTTACCCTCAGAGCAAGGACACTCACGCTTGATTCTCTCAGATGCGTTCTTATAATAAAAAAAGTATTTTATTTTTTTTAATTCCAAACAAAGAAGAAAGGTGCTGCTCAAATTCTTATCGGGGATATAACGTATCCCGTGTCTTTAGCGCCTATAGAAATCTATTGTTTTTTCTTACATTTCCTGTTCTTATCTTCTAACATTTCCTATTATCATTGTTATCTGACACATTCGGGTAATTGGGGCGTGTCCTTCACACTCTATTGTTCCACTCAGTTTCTTGTGCAAAATAACAAGTGAATTTCCCCTTGCAATTGATGTGCTGCCCCTACCACCTACACCCCACCCCGAATTAACACTGACCAAATTCGTTAACTTCATTCCCCTCTCCAAAATCTTTGGTAACCTGTAGCGGGTAACCATTCCATTATTGTCGAAAGAGGCACCCCCGATAAAAAATTGTATGTCGAAAATGTTGCTTGGAAGAGAAATTGTTTTGGTAGATCTACATGAACGTTGAAATCATGTCATTTTTATTTTGTTCTCGGGATTTAAGACGTGTCGCTTACGACACCCGTATGTGGTAGAGGTTTTGCAATGGCGTGGCGTCAGATACAAGCGGCTTCACCGAGGCAAGCGTCGCTCCAAGCACGTGCTCCTAGTTCTGAGATCAATTTGTTCGTGTGCATGAAAAAATATACTAGTCATAATACATAAAATGAAAATACATTCATACATACATACATACATACATACATACATACATACATACATACATACATACATACATACATACATACATATGCCAACGGCTTTCCCCCTCTTACAAGAGAGGTGGCAAAAAAGCAAAGGAATAAAATTCCACTTT
Source organism: Oratosquilla oratoria (assembly GCF_046742065.1). NCBI lineage: Eukaryota > Metazoa > Arthropoda > Malacostraca > Stomatopoda > Squillidae > Oratosquilla > Oratosquilla oratoria. Next base: position 11,864,418 of record NC_134797.1, on the reverse strand, counting down.
TACCCATTCTGGACATGGGCATGATTATGATTACCAACCAAAAAATCATAATCCATGGCTGTGATTAAGTAATCAAAATCAAAAAGCATAGAATTTGTGTAAACATAATCAAATCATAATCAAAATTTATTCTGCAGTGATAATCATAATCAAATCATATTCAATTTTTCTTGATGATAATCACTGATTAAAATGTGACTATTGTGATTATCTATTTGTAATTCCCAGCAGTAACAAGATGCTTCGCTCCCTTCTGAATATTGATCCAACCAAGTCATCTTTGTGGGTTTTCTGTAAACTTTGAATTTTGCTGTATTATTGTTCCTGATTATAAAAGCGTCAAGGTATGGGAGAGAGCTTTTATTTCCTTGTTTTATTGTTAGTTTTATTTTCTGATGTGATTGGTTTAAATTGTGTAGAAGGATGTCGATGTCTGTGTTTTTCGGTATGATGAGTAGATAGTCATCTACATACCTGAACCAGGTGGTGCCATCAGGGAGGAATTGTTTGTAGGTGTTTTGTTCTAAAAATGCCATTGCTAAGGAGGTGGTTACAGCACTGAGGGCCGATCCCATTGGTAGGCCGTCGTGTTACTTCTAGGTTTTGCCAATGAATGTGCAGAAAGCGCATTTGAGGCACTTTTCTACTAACTGTTTGTAGTCTCTTGTTAAATGGGAGGATATTTTCGTCGATGTTATTTATGACTTTGTTGATGGTTGAAATGGCATCTTGCACTGATGTGTGGGTGTATATGGTGATAACGTCCAGACTAATTAGTTTTTTGTTTGCAAAATTTGTGATGATGACTTTTTTTATGAAACCAGTAGAGTTTTTGTTGTGTGTCGCTGATTATTCCAAGAGCCGAAGTAAGGGGTGGCTAGTGTTTTGGCTAGCTTGTGGGGGGCGCTGCCAATTCCGTTGGTGACGGGTCTCATGGGTCTCTTGGAACAATCAGTGCCACACACATCAAAACTCTACTGATCTAATGCAAAAACTCAACACCACATATTTTGCAAACAAAAACTAATTGGCCTGGACGATATCGCCTTATACACCCACATCACTGCAAGATACCATATATATATATATATATATATATATATTTATATATAGATATATTTATATATATATATATATATATATATATATATATATTGAGACATTGTGACAGGTTTGAGGAAGGAGGAAGAGAAAGACATGGGTCTAGGCCCGAGTTTATTCCTGACCGGTTTAGCTTAAAAGAAACCGGTCATGAATAAACTCGGCCCTAGACCCGTGTCTTTCTCTTCCTCCTTCCTCATACATACATACATACATATATATATATATATATATATATATATATATATATATATATATATATTGAGACATTATGACAGGTTTGAGGAAGGAAGAATAGAAAGACAAGGGTCTAAGGCCGAGTTGATTCCTGACCGGTTTCGCTTACAGCTGTAAGCGAAACCGGTCAGGAATAAACTCGGCCCTAGACCCGTGTCTGTCTCTTCCTCCTTCCTCATACATACATATATATGTATATATATATATATATATATATATATATATATATATATATATATATATATATATATATATGCTCACCTGCTCACCCTCCTCCTGTTAGACTGCTACGGTCTGTCAGTTATTGCGCCAGAGGAATCTTCTCCATTGGGTTCTGTCTTCGTATGCGTTTGTTCTCTCAACTTCTTCCATGGTGGTACCTCTCTTCTCGATGGCCCTCTCTATGTTTGTCCTCCACCTCATTCGCGGTCTTCCTACAGGTCTTTTTCCAGTTGGTCTCCATTCGTAATACCTTCGAGGGTATCTTTCTGGTTCCATTCTTTTTACATGCCCATACCATCTTAGCTGTGCTCGTTCAACATAGTCCAACACTGAGTCAAGTTCAAGCTCGTCGAGTATCGTTTTGTTTCTAATGTGGTCTAAGCGTGAGCATCTTCTAATAGCTCTCAGTGCTTTCATTTCGGCCGCCTGAATTTTACTTCTTGTTTTTGATGTCAGTTCCCAAGCCTCACAACCATAAGTAAGTAAGAATATGCCCAATTAAAAATGATGAAAATGTCATGATAGAATCGGAGGAAAAAATGAGTGAGGAGTTTAACAAATATTTTCTCTCGGTGTTTACTAATGAGAGGTTAGATAAGGTACCTGACTGCGATCCGATTTTCAGTGGGGACGAAGAATGTAGACTATCTAATATCAGCATTAGTAAAGTAGACGTAGTCAAACAGATTGAAAGACTAAAAGCTACAAAATCCCCGGGTCCAGACGAAAATTTTCCGAGAGTGCTTAAGGAGTGTAAATTTGAAATCTGCGACCAGTTAACTGGAGTATTTAATAAATCGGTAGACACTGGTTTTGTGCCTATTGCTTGGGGGCAGGCAAACGTCGTTCATGTTTTTAAGAAGGGAGATAAATCGTCTATATGCAACTACAGGCCAATCAGTTTGACATCGGTTATAGGTAAAATGCTTGAGTCAATAGTAGTAAATAGACTTAGAGAACACATCGAGAGACATAATTTAATTCGTGACACACAGCATGGTTTCTCCAAGGGTAAGTCATGTGTGACTAATCTTCTATCATTTTACACTAAAATATATAAGGCGTCAGATAACAATGATAATTACAATGTTATTTACCTTGACTTTAGCAAAGCGTTCGACAAGGTGCCACACCAGAGACTACTAATAAAATCATAGCCTAGGGCATAGGAGGAAAAGTGTTAGAATGGATTAGAGCTTGGATCAGTAACAGAAAACAGCGGGTCACCATAAATGGAGTAAAATCCAGGTGGGGCAATGTTACTAGTGGGGTTCCTCAGGGTTTTGGGTCCCTTGTTGCTCATTATGTACATAAACGACTTAGACGACGGGATAAATAGTGATGTTAGTAACTTTGCGGACGACACTAAAATAGGACGCTTAATTAGGTCAGGAGACGACGCAGAGATTCTGCAGGATAATCTTAACAAATTGTTCACATTGTAGGTGAAATAGCAAATGAAGTTCAATATCTCTAAGTGTAGCGTGTTAAACGTAGAGCTACACAACTCCGAAAATAGATACACCTTAGATAACACGCTTTTAGAGAAAACTGAGTACGAGAGAGACTTGGGAGTTCTAGTGAGTCCGGACCTTAAAACCAGGAAAAAGTGTATTAGCGCCAGGAATAAAGCTAACAGAGCATTAGGTTTCATTGCTAGGACGGTGACGAATAGAAGTGCAGTGGTAATTATCAAACTATCTAGTGATAGTTAGACCAATCCTTCACTATGCGGTACAGTTTTGGTCTCCGTCCTATAGTATGAACATCAATCCACTAGAATCAGTACAGAGAAGAGTGACCAAAATAATACATGGACTTAGAAATTTGCCTTACAAAGAGAGTCTTAGTTAACTTACACTCTCTGGAAAGACGCAGAGTGCGGGGTAATCTAAAAGAGGTGTTCAAGTGGATCATAGGCTTTAACAAGGGTGATGCAAATAAGGTCATCATATTAAAACAACAGGCCAGGACTCGCAGTAATGGATTTAAACTGGACAAATATAGATTTAAGAAATAGGGAAGAATTGGTTTACTAATAGGGTGCTCAACGAATGGAATAGACTTAGTAACCATGTAGTGAGCGCTGAAACTATCAGTTGTTTTAAGAAACGGTTAGACAACTTTATGTATGGGGATGACAGGTGGTGATGGATATGGAGCTGCCTAGTGTAGGTCTTATGGTCTCTTGCAGTCTCCTTCATTCTTATGTTCTTATGGGCCGAAGTATAGTGATATAAATAGTTTTCTTAACACGGGTTGGTACTGCAGTACAGAGTGGATAAAGCGAATAAAATTCTTTGTTATATTCAACAATCCTAGTGTTTATTTCAACTTCCATTCGTCCTTCACTACTAAAATCTGCTCCAAGGTACTTAAAATTTGATACTTCTTAAACTTTCTTTTAATTAATCTAAATCTCATTATCAGATTCTTCTCTGCTAATAACCATTATTTCGCATTTCTCAGCATTCAATTCCATACCCATCAAAGTTAACTGTTCAATCCACCTATTCACTACTTCCTGCAGAGTTTCAATACTTTCAGATGTCAGGGCTACATCATCAGCATAGCCAACGGTTATGATCCCTTCATTTCCTCGTGCAATACTTTTCATAATATAATCCATGTATAAAATAAATAAGAGTGGTGAAATGACGCTACCCTGTCTACCACCACATGCAACCTCAAACCAGTCTTCCATGCCACTTTTCGATACTACAGCACTCTCCGTTGTTTAATATAGACTTTTCACAGCTTGAATTAAGGGGGCAGGGATACCATACTGTGGATCTGCCAGTATCCGCCATTATTTCTTTCTTGGAACTCTATCAAATGCTTTCTGTAGGTCCAGAAAGATCACAAATTGGTCTATGTTCCATTCCCATGTCTTTTCTACCAGCATTCGAAGAGCAAAGATGAGATCTGTTGTCCCTCTATTTGGCCTAAATCCATATTGCCACTCTCCTAGTAGCTTCTCCACTGCTGCTCTCAAACGCGCTTCCAAAATTCTTTCGTATATTTTACTTATGTGGGGAGGGAGAGAGATACCTCTATGATTTTGCATTCGCTCCTGTCTCCCTTTTTAAAGATTGGGCAGATTTAAGTTATACTCCATTCTCTTGGTACTGATGTTGTATAAACCATATTAAGCATGTTCACTAGGTATGCCACCAAGATACATTCGGTAGCTTTAAATATTTCTGCTGAGAGGCCACCACATCCCGGTTCCTTTCCATTTCTCATCTTATTTAGGGCTGCTTTTATCTTATCGGTGGTTATTCGATCTTGATTTGTAGTGAGTCCTGTTGTTAGTGCTGTCTCTTCTCTGTCCTCTTGAACATTGAGCAGTTGGCAGAAAAACACCTTCCATCTGCAGTCGATTTCCTCTGCCTCAACCAGTATATGTCCCTCCTCATTCTTGATTGAGTGACAAGGCTCCTTGCTTCCCATGCGATAGCTCTTAGCGAGCGCTTAGAGCAGTTTCTTTCCGCTGGTAAAATCTTGTTAATAGTTATGGGTATATTGTAAACGCTTAGAAAAGCACTTAACTGTTTATTGTTCTTCAAAGGCACAATATATTTGACACATATAAGTTTATGTTCAGACAATAACATACACATTAACCTCTTCACACCGTGGCTCCACCATGACTAACTTGCAATGGCGTAGCGTTTCCCTTAGCGCGGGAAATTTCTCAAGCCTAGCAACTGAACTTTGTTATACATGCAACTTAAGTACAGATTATACAATAAATCAAATGACAAAATTCTTACTATACATTGCATTGTACATTCAATCAAAAACAACACAAGATGCACAATAACAGATATTTATATTTCAACAAATCTTCCTCAAGTTGCTCCCCAAGTCTCTCCCAAAACTGCCTCTTCGCAATCTTCTTTTTTTCTGTTCGGCCTTCCGTCTTGCAATTTGATATTCCAGTCTTTTTTCTTGTGATCTCCTCTTTATCCATGCCCGGAATGCCCTCATTTTCTTGTTGGTCCACCAAGGTGTTTGCTTCTTTCTAGTGCCTCGTATGTACTTTACACCAATAACTTCCTCTGCAATTGTGCTTAAGTTATCTTTTAGATGTTCCGATAATTCTTCAGCTGTTGCATTCATTTGTAAATTCAGGTTACTTTATATCTTCCTATTTAGTTCTTCCTTAAATCTTCCATGAATCTTCCTTTTATTCGAACATATGAGATCTATCAACGATTTATAAGTATAGGTATTCCTGTCAGTTACATCTGTATCATGTAAACTTATGTGACTCTTTATGACTGAAAAAAGTATTCATTATTTTCATATCATTGCTAAGGCGAAAATCCAACAAGCGTTCTCCATCCATGTTTCTATCCCCTACACTGAATTTTCCAATCATTTGTTCAGAACCATTCCTTTCAATTCCAATATGTGCGTTCAGGTCGCCGATCATGACAGAGGGAACAGAGAAATATGTACCAAAGAAGAAACAAAAAAGGGTTTACATAAAGTGTTGGTATAACAAAAAGTGTAGTGATGATAAAGATAGAAGAGCCAAAGCCTGGAAAATATGAAAAAGAAAAAAAAAAAATGGCAAACATACATCAAACTGAGATACGAATATGTAGATATACGCAGGGAGGAAAAAAGAAACTACAAAAAAGATGTAATAGATAAATGCAAACACCAACCTAAACTATTTTACAGATATTTAAAAGATAAACTAAAAGACAAACATGAAATAGTGAAACTGCGCGAAGGAAATAAAGAATATATAGAAGATGTAGAAATGGCTGAATTTATGATCAGGCATTTTAGGTCTGTATTTACAAGTGAAAGCTCACAAATTTGGGATGAAATACAGCGAGGAAGATCCCCCGAAATGAAAGAAATAACGGTGACACAGAAAGAAATAAGGGACAAAGAAAAAAATTACGTCAGTAAGTCACACGGGCCGGATGGAATTGCGAACTGTATATTGAGATAATGTATATATGAACTAACGGACAAAATACACAAGATAATTTATTTCTCAATCAAAGAAGGAAAAGTACCACAAAATTGGAAAAAAATACCAATATACAAAGAAGGAGACAAAGAAAATCCAACAAACTATATACCGGTATCCCTTATAAGCACAGTAGCAAAAATATGCGAAAAAATATTAGGAATAAATGGATTAAACATTTGGAAGAAAACAAAATACTAAATCCTAAACAATTTGGTTTTAGAAGTGGAAGTTCATTTACCACTAAATATGGTTTTACTTAAAATTAATAGATATAATACAAGAAAGAGGCGGATGGTCAGATTGTGCTTTCTTGGACTTACAAAAGGCTTTTGACAAAGTACCACACAAAAAGTTACTAAGAAAAATTAGAATAATAGGTGGAATACAAGGATAGTTATTATAATGGGTGAAAAAATTCTTGAACAGGAGAAAAATTAGGGTGGTACTTAGAGACAAAAACTCAAATTGGGAAGATATGATAAATGGTGTCCCACAAGTCTCTGTATCGGCTCCGATAATGATTGCTGTTTATGAATCACAATGGCAAAAGCCGACAAGACTGTGAGAATAAACACCTTGTGAGATCGAAACCTTTATTAGTACTACGTTTCGCTTGTTACAGCTTTTTCAAGTACAGACATGACACACACTCTGAGCACATATAAGCCAACAGGGATAACCTCTCCCAGTTCCTTCCCTGTTGGCTTATATGTGCTCAGAGTGTGTGTCATGTCTGTACTTGAAAAAGCTGTAACAAGCGAAACGTAGTACTAATAAAGGTTTCGATCTCACAAGGTGTTTATTCTCACATTGCTGTTTATATTAATTATATGGATGAAGGTGTGGAATATTATATGAACTTCTTCGCAGATGATACGAAACTACTAAAGAGAGTAAGTACAGAGGAAGACTGCAAAGCTTTTCAAGAAAACCTGGACAAAATCTGGAAATGGAGTCAGAAGTATGAAATGAACTTCAACATTAAGAAATCTAGTATTATGGAATTTGGAAAATACAAAAATAGAATATCGTGTCAATATAAGATTGGCACAAAAGAAGTAAAAAAGTAAACTCAGAAAGGGACCTAAGGGTAACTATCTCAAATGACATGACAAACATGACAAACATGTCAACAAATTAGTCGGACAAATTTTTAACTTATTAATATCAATGAAAGTAGCCTTTGACTGCATAGATAAAGAAATGGTATAGAAATTATTAGTTACACTGATAAGACCAAAATTAGAGTACGCTGCGACAATATGGACACCTAGTTCTAAAAAAATAAATAAATAAATAAACTAGAAAGAATTCAAAGAGCAACGATAAAGATGACACCAACACTCTCCAATTTGACATACGAACAAAGATTGGATAAACTACATCTACCAACCCTGGAACAAAGAAGAGAAGGAGGTGATTTGCTAACCATCTTGATAGAGATGACTTACTAAAGTGGGACAGAAGAAAAACAAGAGGACACGAGAAGAAACTTAAGGACAGTTACAGAAGAGATCTGAAAAAGAAAAGCTTCCCACACAGAGTGATAGATATCTGGAACAAATTGAGTGAGGAAATGGTGAGTACTTAAAATATACAATATTTCAAGAACAATCTGGATGCGGAATGATAAAAAAGTAGGTCACTATGAGCATAGCTCTCTTCCCGTAAAATACAACTAGGTAAATACAAGTAGGTAGACACACACACACACACACATACACACACACACACACACACACACACACACACACATATATATATATATATATATATATATATACAATATATATATATATACAATATATATATATATATATATATATGTGTATATATATATGTTAACAACCAGAATGCACTTTAATTGTAAGCCATCAACATCGGGAGACCTAATGGAGGCCGACATACAGAAATTGAAATGTGATACTGCCAAGGACTCGAACTCAGCAATCACATGACAAGTGCCGTAGTAACTTACCAACTGATAGCGTAGTTGGTAGGTTACTACGGCACTTGTCATGTGATTGCTGAGTTCGAGTCCTTGGCAGTACTGCATTTCAATTTCTGCATGTCGGCCTCTATTTGCTCTCCCGATATTTATGGCTTAGATTCGCTCTCCCAATATTTATGGCTTAGAATTAGAGTGCATTGTGGTTGTTAAAATGTATTTCTAATCACTGGGATATTTTCAGTGTTGTATATATACATACATACATATATATATATATATATATATATATATATATATATATATATATATATATATATAATTGTTAAGAGAATTCTGAATACAAAGCAGTCAATTAAGGCATATAATTAGTATAGGCAGTACGGCCAATACAAACACAGACGCTAGAAATATAATTTTCTTCCACTCTATAAAGTATAGTTTGTCATGCATGGATATTAATTTAATTACAAATTAAAAGTAAATGATGAGTTTCAGCCATTTTCTTTCAATTAAAATACCGCTATTTTCACTATGAAGAAGAGAAAGGAAAGTCCTATGTTGAGCAGATCTCACTGCGCTTTGCTTCAGTAATTTGTTTTAGCCACTCCTATTACTGCCGCCATATTGGAGCGAAAACGGACGTTGGCCTGTGTTAAAGGTAAGATTAGAATTTTACATAGCAGTATCAATAACTGGCGCGTCGTATTCAATGTTGAAGTATGTGAATATGACCATGATCCATCAAAGTATGTATCGCACTCGGATGCTCGTAAAAATACCTATTGTCTTAGAGAAATCACGTACTTTTCTATATGACATCTGTCACCTCTGTTGTCGACGCGCGCTAGGTTTAACTAATTTAACGCTTTTCACAGTAATGATACTCCATACCTGCTTTAGAATGTCGTGCAGTTTAACCACAGATGATTGTTATTTACTTTGAGCTTGGAATGTAAGATGTTTGTATACGGAGAGTGCTGGAAATGTTTTGAGAACCGCCCCCCTACGGCCGGCCCCCGCCGGGCTACCACCTGTAACCCGCGCCTTAGACATAAGCCATTCCATTCTTACAAGCAAACGTCTCCATCTGACCCTGTGCATTAAATCCTGTAAATATTATATGTTTCTGTATAGGGGTTTGCGTAGACATTTAACTTGTATTATTCGCCAATGTTTTCATCATGGACGTGCCAAAGTTGATGGCGGAAGAGGTCATTATTATTTGCACATTTTTAATCCAGAATATATTGTCAGGCTCTTACTCTATCAATTCTAATTTACCAGGCCCACTATATATATTCTAAATACCGTAGTTTTTCCTAGTGTCAAATTCACAGACTTGGGTGCACAAAAGTATTTCGAAAAAATCCTGCTTAGTCATGATAACCTTGTTGCTTTTAATATCAGCCAAGAAAAGCCTCTTAGGAAGTTAGTGTCTTGTGGTAGGTATCTTCCATTGAAAGAACACACGTTAGTTGTTACAATTGGTGTTTTTTTGTCTTGTTAGTGGAATGGTTCACAAATGGAATACAATAATGCAATTTCATAAATACCTAATATTTTCATGTCTTGTAATTGCTGATGAGAAATCATGGAATGTTAATAACTTAATGTTCACATTTTATTGTTACTATCAATATGAATAATTACATTTGGTTGTTAAAAATAAAATAAAAATAAAGGTGATTTTTACAGAAGTAGGTGAATCAAATGTTTTCATAATTGCCCTCAAGTTTCACTGCAAAACTTGTAGTTCTTTAGTAGTGAGCAGCGGTCTTTGGGCCTTCTCGGAGATCATATTCAGAAAAAAGGCTGGGCAGTTGTCAGAGTGGAACAAAAATGTTTCCCCCTCAGTCCTCACCAATTAAGACAAGAAGGGGAATAATCAAAGTTATAGACACCGGGTAAGCTGTTATTTTACTGTTAGGAATGTCTGTTATTGACTAGGATTTCTAGGTGCAAGAAAAGCATTGGGACGTTTACATTGGGTATTATTTTAGTTGTTCACCTATGTGATATAGCATTAGAAAATTAAATTAATTTTGTAGATTATAATGATGTAATATGTGATTTTCTTGGTGGAAGTAAATAAGAAAACACCTTGCTAAGCAAATCCACTAATGAATGAAGCCGCTAGGATACGGACCTGATGCCATGTTGCCGTCTGTCCAGTCCAGTCACTGTCATTTAGACTGACTTTCATGGGTATTATTTGAGTTGTGTACACCTATGCGATATTGCATTAGAAAATTAAATACTAAATTTGTAAATCATGATACATGAACGTAACATGTGATTTTCTTGGTGGACATAAAAAACAAAAACCTTGCTACCAGCTAATATACTTACGAACTAAACCTAGGATATGGTACGGATGCCATGCCAGTCCAGTCACCCTCAGATGACTGCATTGTCGTTATGGACCGGGTGTTCTCCAACTCCAGGTGATGTTAATAAGTGCTGTTACAAAGACAATAGGGCTTCCTTGGACTTTATTAGAGAACACAAGGTTCTGCCGTCATCTGTTAATATTTGAGGTACCAAATTACTAAACATTGGTTAGGTTATGTAGGTTAGAATAAACTAATTAATCATCATTTCTTTGACCTCGGCACTTGTCAAAACGAACAAAGCATATCATTTAACCACTGCAGCTTTGTTCGTTAGAAAATAGGTTTTAGCAACTTTTTTGTTGTTGATCTGCCGAGAAAATCACATATTGATCTATTATAATTGACAAAATTAATAAATTTTCTATTGCTATATTGTGTAGGTGTGCACAACTAAAAGTTTACCCGTTCATGTTGCTGACTGTGTATTCTCCAACTCCAGGTGATGTTAATAAGTGCTGTTACAAAGACAATAGGGCTTTGGACTTCATGAGAGAATACGGGGCTCTACTGCCATCTGTTAATTGCCCGAGGTACAATGATAATCAGGCCATCAGCATCCGTGACGACGATAACGACCCAGATGATCTTTAGAATTTGGGGTATTGAATAACTAAATGTAGGTTAGGTTAGAATAGATGAATTTATCATCCTTTCATTTCTTTGACCTTGGGATCTATCAAAACAAACATGGCATATCATTGAACCGCCGTGACTTCATTCGTTAGTAAATTGGTTTAGCAACTTTTTTTTTTTTTTTCTGCCAAGAAAATTGCAGAATACATTGATGTATTATAATTTACAAAGTTAAAAATTAATTTTCTATTGCTATATCACATAGTTGTGCAGTTCTAGAAATTTACCTTACATTGTAGTTACACTATAGATTACAGAAATTGTACAACAGAATTGGCCTGGCATCCATTGCCCCAGATTAACCACCATACAAAAAATAGAACTTTACATTGCATTGTCTTACACTCTTCTCAGACTGCGGCTTTTCACTTAGTGACTTGTAGACAGAACTTTGGGCTGTGACTTCTTGGGGTGGCCATATGTCTCATGCAAGAGAGAGAGAAAATTGGGGAAGCAGGTGGATGTATTCATCAATCCAAGTTATTGTTTTTATACTTACCATGACAGTGATCCACTGTGACCACAGGTTTATGATGGTAACATAAAATGCTAAAATTACTGTAGCTAATGAGGCAGGAAAACCCATCAAACTGTATCCACACAAACAATTCAACAGAAGGGGAAGAAATGGACAATCCTAAGATTGGTTGCGGGGCTATGTATAATCGTATGGTGGAAGCTGTGGAATAGTCTTAAGCCGGGTCCACACTTGTTGCATTTCCACGTATTGTATCATCTTTGCGTACCACCTAGTGATACGATACGGTGCAACAGGGTATTGTACCCACTTGTTGCATATCCACCTTCTGTATACCGATATGCAACAAGTGGGTACAATGCCCTGTTGCACCGTATTGTATCTAGGTCATATGCAAAGATGATACAATATGTGGAAATGCAACAAGTGTGGACCCGGCTTTAAGGCACCATGTAAAAATTGGGTCATCCATTAGATATTTTACATGTAGAAGTTATCTGCAATATGGTAGTTTTTCATGATTTCCCTTGTCATTCAGTTCTTAGTGAAGATGTGATTGTCAAATACATTGCCTTAAAGGTAGCAAAGCTGGTGAATGGTCAGCAACAAAATCCGTTACTGTATAGTAAATGTTAAGATACTTGTTTATAGTGGCTGACTCGTGTTAGTCATGTTGCCTTACTGGGCTGAGTTATGTGGAGGTGGTTTGAGGTTAGAAAAAATTTGCTAGTATTAACCAAAATTATTTATCAATTGGGAATGCTAGAAGTTTATGGCTGAGGTTGTCTGAATTTTTGTTTTATGATGTGATAGTCTATGCTCTGTGTGATTGCCTTGCACTATTCTAAATTGATTAAATAATAATTTTTGCTTTAAAAGTTTCTTTGGCTTCCATAGACCCTCACTGCCTGGCAACAGTACTGGAACCCTCTTGTAGATCTTTCTGGAAATAGGCATCAGGCTCTTGTCACTGTTGTATTGATTTGCCATTTTTGTCACCAGCAGTAGAAGCTGTCACCAGTTGTCAGCTGTCCTTATATGAAAAAGTGGGGGGAATAGAGTTGAAGTTGAAGAGAGGCCTGGTTTGGAGACAGTGTTGGACCCACTGTCCTGTGCCTTCTGAAAGTGACATTATTGACTGTGTTTTGAAGACAGGCAGCAGGGGTAATATTCTCTGATACCCATCAGGATCCCCACATACCCATCCTTTGCTTCAATAGTTAAGTTATAGCTAAAGGTTAGGAATGTTGAAACCAATTAAAAGAGCCTCCAGGTAACATTCTTTAGGGTGGAAGTCACAGTGGATCATCTCCCTCCCTTCCAGGATTTGGGGGCCCATCACCTTGCATCTATACCTTATTCTGTTAACTTGCACTACTTTTCAACCACATTTTAACATACCAGAATAGAAACTGACATTGCTCGCTAAACAGTTGTGCAGTGTTTCATAGGGAGGGAGGGAGAAGGTGACATTGACGTTTGGCTGCCATAGATATACAAGTTTTCAGTTTGAGAAACGTTGAGCATCATTGAGGGACAGGTTTGAATTTATTGGGATGATAAACCTGAACTTGTTGGTGCATCATAAATGAAAACATTTAATGCATTTGCTACCTTTGCTGGAGAGGATATTATCACAGCTGTTTTCTGTGGAGGATGGTGTTCCGCAATGGCTGTGATGAGTTACACTGATAATACTAGCTGACAGAGACATTTTGGTCATGTAATGATAGTGGATTACAGAATTGGTAAGGATAAGAAGGGGGAAACATGTCATATTGGATTTACTGATAGCTATAGGGAATGTAGAACTAAGGGACGAGTTGTATAGGCAGGGAAGATGTAATTTTGTAAAGTCATATATTATGGAACAAAATTTTGGGGGGGGGAAATATTGGAGAGAATGAGTTGTACATGCAACATAAACAGGAATTTGTTATACCTACAACTTAGGAATGAGGGTAAAAAAAATGTAATTTTGAAGGAAAGGTTGGCTCAACCGAAGATATGGTCAGCAAAATTAGATAAATCATGGGAAAAATAGAGAGAAGAACCACTAGATAAGCTCTGAGCTCTCATCTAGGAGGGTGATTTTGTCATGAAAGTATGAAATTAATTGAATGTGCAGTATATTTGGATACTGTTGTCAGTTGGGAATTGAGTGATCACTGTGTGGTTAGTGGGATTATGCTAGATTTGGTCCCATGTCTTTGAGTATACTCCCATTTTTGCCTCATTCATGTGGTAGGGGGAAAAAGAATACCACACTCTTACCACTTGGGTCATAAAGGTGGCTAAAATAGGATAGTGCGGGACTAGGCATCTGGCTCACTGTAACCCTATGGGTATATTCCTATGAGAAGTTGAGGTATGAGAGGGTCTGGGAGTTTTCCAACCAGAACCCTAAGGTTTGGGTCTTCACCTCTTCAGTATGAGTGAAATTCTTGTGCACAGCATCGGATGCCTAATGTACAATGCATCACCGTACTCACCTTATAAAATATAAAGTCACTGCTGTGTAACTCGTTCACTTTCACTCTGAGTAACAATAAACACAGAAAATATGATCAAACCAGTTCACAGAATTCGGGAGTCACTCGGCTACAACTACAAAATAAAAAAAAATCAAGACACAGATGCCAGAATCCTCGTATACCCACTCGTGCCTACATAGGTGTCCTTGTACTGAAGAGGTTAATGTGTGTGGATGTGTTACAAATGAGAGTAAAAGGGAACGAGATAGTATGTTTGTGAGAAAGAAGATGGATATATTGGCATTGACCTCTTCAGTACAGTGATGCCTTTGTAGGTGTCATGAGGCATGAGTGGATAGGAGGATACTGGTGTCGGCACCTTGATTGTATTTTGTAGTTGTAGCTGAGTAGCCCCCAAATTCTTTGAATTGGCTTGATTGTATTGTGTGTTTATTACTCCTCAGTGAAAGAGAATGAGTAATACAGCAGTGGCTTTGATTTATAATGCGAGTATTGTGATGTATCAATCATCGTACCTCTGGCATCCAATGCTGCGTGCAAGAATTTGATTCATATTGAAGAGGTTAAATGAAATTTAAGTTGAAAGATAAGGGTAATATTAGTTTGGGAAAGTATCAGGAGTGATGAAAGGATGAGGAAGGGAAGGGGTGGCTCTACTAGTAAGTGAGGAGATAGGTAAGTGTGTGGTGGAGTGGAAGGAGTTTTTTCAAGTTTAATGTAGATGAAGATGAAACTTGGAAAGATGTGGGTCTTTGTAAGCACATATAGGCCTAGTAAAGAAGAGTGTAGAGGAAAGGGAGGCTTTTTGGACATTTAATGAGTGCATAGAGATTTTTGGGAGTAATGTCAATGTGGTATTGGGAGATCTCAATGCTAGAGTAGGGGATGAACCAATAGATGGAGTTGTTAAGAAGTGTGCCGGGTAAAAATCTAAATGGTGATGTGTTTAGAGAGTTGATAGCTAACACTGCTTAGGAAGAAAGTCAAGCATAAGTGCACATGGGAGAGGGTGTTGGATGGAAGGGTGGTTGATAAGGCATTAATGGACTATGTAGTGGTATCCAGGAAAAAGAGTAGGAAGAACTTGTGTATGTTCTTAGGGAGGAGAGTGGGTGAATATCAGATAATTGGTGGGAAGTAAGTTAAGAGTGTAGGATAGGTGGAGAAAGAGGAAAAGGGCGGAAGGGAGAGAGGTGCTTAAAACAAACTATTTATATGAGAAGGAATAACAATAATACAGGGAGAAGCTGATGGAAGTGTGGGAAATGGTGAAGGATAGAGTGGAAGTAGGGTGTGGAAAAGGAATGGGGGTGTTTCAGAAAGGAAGTGACAAGGTATGCAAATATGGTTTGTCAAACAAAGAGGATGGGGGAGAATAGAATAAAGGGTAATAAGTGGTGGGATGATGAAGGAAGTAGAAGAATGGAAGCGAGTATTCATGGACTGAATGAGAGAAAAATATGATGGGTATAAAGAAAGAAATGAAACAAAACAAGATAAAGGAGAGAAGATATAAAATGGGGGAATATGACAAATTTTTGAAAGCAATACAAAGATTTTTTGGAAGGAAATTAAGAGTAATGGGAGGTAAGTCAGGAAGAGAAGAAAAGATAAGAAGTGCAGATATTAATGGAAGAGATGGTGATAAGGGGAAGGTGGGCAATGTATTTTAGAGAGCTGTTGAATGAAGGAGGATAGGGATTGGTGGGAGCCACTAAGAAAATGACTGATGGGAGGCATTAATAGACTCTCTAGTGCAGTGGTTCTTAACCTGTGGGGAATTCCCTACTGGTGGGGTATGGCAGAGTTGCCAAGTGGGGAATGACGGTCGGACAGAAGAACCACTGTCTTTTTTTTTTTATTGATGTGTTTTTGTTTGTTTCTGGTGTCTTGTCACATTTCGTGCAAACAAATATTAAGGGCCGTAAAATGGCAGAAAAAAGCAAAGCGTTTATTTAACCCACTGCATGGGTTAAAATCGAATTTGTCAAAGACCGATGCTGTGTTGGGAAATGGAGAGTTGGCTCACTAAAAAGTGGGGAATTGGAGAAAAAAGGCTAAGAACCCCTGCTCTAGTGGCATCCGGGAAATGAATAGGAAGAGTTCTGGATGTCTGTGTTCTTAGGGGAGAGAGTAGGGGAATATCAGATCATTTTTTGGTGGAAGGTAAGTTAAGAGTGGAGGATAGGTAGAGAAAGAGGAAAAGGGCAGAAGATAGAGGTGCTTAGAGCAAACTGTTTAAGTGAGAAGGAAAAGGAGCAGAAGTACAAGAAGCTGAGAGAAATGTGGGAAGTGGTAAAGGATAGAGTAGAAGTAGATGTGGAAGAGGAAAGAGGTGTTTCAAGGAGGAAGTGACAAGGTTAAAGGCACAGGTGGACAGATTTAAATGGAAGAGGAGGCAGTAAAGGGAAGATGAGTGGAGGATAGGGAGGGATTGGTGGTACCATTGGGAGGTGCTAAGAAAATGCCAGTGATGGGAGAGGGAAATGGAGGAGAAATAAGAAAAGAGGTGAAAGTAGCTCTGAAAATGATAAACATTTAAGGCACCTGGGTGATATGCAGTGTGTCTGAAGAAGGGAGGTACAGTAATAGTGGACTGGCTAGTGAGGTTGTTTAATGTGTGTCTAAGGGAGAGTAGAGTGCTGGAGGACTAGGAGTGCCTGTATAGTTCTGCTTAAGGGAGAAGGGGACAAACATGTAGCAGTTTCAGAGAGATCAGTTTGTCGAGTATAGTTGGGAAGCCTTATGGGAGGATTTTAATTGAGAGGATTAGGAGAGGAACAGTGTGGGTTGAGGAAAGGTAAGGGTTGTGTGAATCAGATTTTTGTGGTAAGTTGGATGTGTGAGAAAGGTTAAGGAAAATGTAAGGATGTTTTTGTTTTAGCCTGTATGGATTTGGAAAAGGTTTATGACAGGGTAGGCAGGAGGGCATTGTGTGAGGTTTTGCAGATGTGGAATTGGGGGAAAGCTGTTAAGGGAAGTCAAGAGTTTTTATTAGTAGAGCCTCAGAATGGGAAATGGAGAGAGTGAGTGGTTTGAGGTAAAGGTGGGACTGCATCAGGGATGTGTCATGTTGTCATGGCTGTGCAATGTGTGCATGGAGGGTAATGGGCTGGGGACTGGAGATGGGTTAAAGAAAATGGAGAGAAGTGCGGCTGGGGGTGAGCCGGTTAATGTTTGCTTGACACTTCACTTGTGGCAGGATCACAGAAGGGATTAAGGGAATTAGGATGGAGTTTGGGAAGTGTGCAATAGGAGAAAATTTAATCTAGATGGTAAAAGCAAGATAATGAGATGTACAAGGGATGGCAGTGAGTTTTAACTAAATCTAAAAGGAGAAAGGCTGGAGGAAGTGGATAACTAGGTATTTTGGGGTCACGTGACAGGAAAGGGAGGAGTGGGGGTGGAGGTAATTTGTAGATTGAGAGAAGCAAGTTAATGCCTTTGGGTTAACCCCTTCCATATGATGATGCCTATGTAGGCATCATGAGGCACAAATGGGTATACCAGGATGCCAGCATTGGCATCTTGATTATACTTATTTTGTAGTTGGGGCTGAGTGACCCCCATATTCTGTGAACTGACTTGATCATATTTTCTGTGGTTATTAGTATTCAGTGAAGGAGAACAAGTAATACATCTGTAACTATATCTGTAAGTATTGTGATGCATCATCATACATCAGGCAGCTAATGCTGCCTGTGAGAATTTGGCTCATTGAAGAGTTAAAATTTTGTGAGAAATAGGCATCTGGGAATGGATGCTGTGAGGAGATTTTGCCAATGGCATTGTATGGGGTAGATTCGGAATTTAAGAGAGGAAAGGTTTGAATATGTTTGAGATGAAATGTTTGAAAAGTGGTAGGGTTTACTAGGTTGGATAGAGTGAGAAATGAGGAGGAGAATGGGGTGGAAGAGATGGCAGATAGGGCTGATGAAATATCATTAGGATTGTTGAACACATGGAAAGAATGAGTGATGAAGAATTAGTGAAAGGTGTGTGGAAACCAGAGGTGGAGAGCATGAACTTGAGGTAACAACTGAGGACGAGATGGATGGGTGGAGTGCAGGGGGTATTGAACAAGAGGAGATTGTCTGTTGAGCAAGGAAGGGATGAGTGGAAAGTGACGGTGTATAGATGATATTGTTATGCAAGGAAGGGATGGTGGGGTAGGGGGTGCTTGTGTATTAATGATACAGTGGCCACAAATGAAATGTTTACACTAAGTATTTTTGGATCCTAAATTTTAAAAGTTCCACTTACATTTGTTTTATTGGTACCTTAGGCTTACATTTAGTACTTTGTCATATTTTCCTTTGACTTTGGCATCTGCTGGATCCTTCTTAGCATGGAAGTGGCAAGATTCTTGAAGTATGAGATGTCTATCAATACCCACATCTTCTTTGGGGCCTCCTTCAGGTTGGTGATATTGGTGGGGCATGACTTTTCCAGTTAATTTTTCATTATGTTCCGGGCATTTTCTATTGGATTTAGGTCTGGGGAATTGTCTGTCCAATCCAACACTTCGATATTGTAGTCTGTGAGGAACTTTTTCACACCTTTGGAGATGTGGGCAGGGGCTTCATCGTGCATAAAAAAAGTCGCACTAGTGAATGTCCTATAGCACCAAATGTTCTTTTAGCACCTCGATGTAATTATTACCTTTTATTGTGATGTTTTTTAGGAAGGAAATATAGTCCACCCCTGCCCTTTGCACCACAAAAACACCTCCACACCATCAATATCCAGGTGTTTCAGTCATGACGGTGTATAGAGGGTCATATTGGGATACATCACTGGCCCTTCTCACCACCTTGGAGCCCCCCTAAAAAGTTGGAAAGTGCTCTCACCACTAAACACCACTTTTTTCCATTTATTCGGAGTCCAATTCTTGTATTTCTTGCAAAAGTTTACCCTTTTCTGCCTCATGGCCTCTTGGAGGCTCGTCGGCATGGCAGACCCAGGTCTTTTTAGAGGCAAGGCTGAATCGTGTGGACAGCGACATTTTGCAACAGCTCTGGATGCTTCTTCAACTCCATTGCTGTTTTTGAAATTGCAACTTATCCTCTCTTTAGAACCTTGTCTGTTCTTTGGGATGTCTTTCTTTGGTCTCCAGAACTCGGTTTTCTTTGTGGAACTGTACCCTCAGGGAACGCAGCGGCAGCTTTCTGGAGTATGTAGACCAACAAGCTGCTCACATTCAAGTTCGCAGCTATGTGTACCACTGACACTTCCTATTCGAGTAGGATGAGGGTGTGGGTCTTTTCTTCCATTGTAAGCTTGGTACGACCCATTGTGATGATCAGGAAGCATGTAGTAGGGTGTCAAAGTCGGTGGAAAAGTATAAAAAGGGGCACTGAGGAGCAGCGAAAATGCAACACACTCCACTGAGCTCTGGGGAGAACACTGAGGCATGCTGTGTTGGTGAACAATAGAGGTAGGCGGGCATAGCCTGCCATGGCATACCAAGCACTTCCGACTTTTTACATGACTGGAATGCAAGTTAAATTTTAACAGCAAATCTCATGTTAACTCTTTACTTGTATTGCAAATGTAAACATTTCTTTTGTGGCCACTGTATTTTGATGCAGCCCAAAGGGATTTCTCACCATATCTTTTTCTGCATGAGGGGATGGAGGGGGGGGGGGCGCAATTAAGTGAAGCGGCCTTGCAATGGATGTACAGTGTCTTACTACATTGCTTTTGACCCAGGGCAGTGGATGGGATACTGGGATGGCCTGTCATCCATGAGGGGCTAAGATGAGAGGGGAAAAGTGGTGGGTGTGAGTAGGTACGTGCCTTAGATTTGGCTACCTCCCTAATAAGGGGGAAAAAGCCCTTGGTATATAGATAGAAAACTTTTTAGTCAATAGTCATTATACAAATATTTCACTGAATCGGCAAGATGTATAACAGTTTCAAGTGGATGGCACTGATGCTGATCTTTAGACTTTAACTGAAAAAGAGTGACATGTATTTATAATATAGTAACTGGAGTCTAAGTTCTGACTGCACAAATGAATGGTTACAATGTAAGGAGGAATGTCTTTTGTAGGAACCTAATTGTTTCTTGTATCACCTGCATGAGAAAATACCAATTTGGTGTTGGCATTGCTCCATAATATGATGCAAAAGTAAACTTGCTTCAGTTATTACATGAAAAAGTAACTGATATGTGTGCTTATCAGCCCAGCACTATCTGGCAACCTTTGTTGGTCAATTCTGGGTTTAACGAGTGGAATGTGAGTAAGTGTATCTGGTATTTCTATTGGAATTGAAGTTTGATAAGAGTCCATTATTACCAGATAGCATGCTCATGGTCATACATCAGCCAGACCACAGAAAAAGGCCCAACAATTGACTAGCAGTACATAATGAATAGCAACTACTTATTTTTTATCTTTATTGGTGGGCACTTGTGCAAGTCAGCTTGATTCAGGGGGAGTGTGATTGGTTGAAATAAAAAATGAATCAGAGCACTGTATTTGAGTCATCTCTACATCTTTGTGACATTTTATAGATTTTGTGTGGTCCCATATTATTTAGTCTAATGGAGTGGGGATTCTATATCTAAGTAACTAATATATACATAAGTGGGAATGATAGTGGGGAACACAGGTTTGACACCAGGTTCTCATATTTTGACCAGCTACAGTATGGGTCTTCTTTGAAATGTCGGAATGTACTAGTGATCTTTTTTCAAACAGTATTCCCGTAGCACCTTTTCAACTCTACTGTCTTAATATTTACACGCATGGCTCACTGGTGTGGTACCGCACTCAACTGCTAATTCATCTATGAGTTTGAGTCCTCCCCAGGTCTGAAAATTTCAATGTCATTGCTCTGTGAGCCAGCACTCCAACTCTGGTGGGCAAGGAGTTGGTGGTGTGTGTTTAAGGTCAGCATTTAAAACATAGATCATGCCATATATGAGCTCTGAACTCCCATCTAGGAGGATGATAGGTGTTGATCACAAGTATAACACATGATCAGAGGGTGAAGAATCACACACAGCCATGCACAACCTGAAGTGGGCTATATGTGAATTTTGATGCTTGTTGTATCTTGGAGAGTAAAAGACAGGTCCTTCTGAGCATTGCCTCTTTTCCTGTGTACTGTGTACATTTAGGTTAACATACACCAAGCACAACCACACAATTGGACTTGGTAGATAATGAAATAGAGCAAAGGAATGAATTGCACATGCAAGGTAGACTCATTTTTGGAAAGACATTTTTTCAGGCTTGAAATGTTGAAAGAAGCAGACTGGGAGGAATTAATGAATACCACTGGAACTATGAAAAACTGGGAAATTTTTCTTTACAGTTGCATGGTAGTGAATAAACTTGTGCCAAAGGTTACTAGAAGGAAGAAGCAGAAACGATGCTGGCTTAGTAAGATATGCGAGTTATTTTAGGAAGAAAAAATCAGATGTGATTTGGGGATAATGGACAAAGAAAAATCAGTAGAACAGGGAAGTTTAAAAATGAGTTAAAATGACTATAGAAAAATCTGCAGGGAGATGGGAAGAAATTGCCATGCTAATTGTGGCGGATTGGAATGGAGGAAATCGCCAAGCTGATTGTGGGTGTAGCCTATAGAGGTATTTGAGGTTTCAGTTCTGGCAGATATATATATGTGTGTGTGAAAAATTTGGTAGTGGACAGTTACGTCAATCAGATAATTTTTATGACCATCGCGCAGAGGATTCAAACCTACTGCTCTGCTGCCAAGAGGCTCCATTGATAGTTGCCTTAGCCCACTAAGCCACTGATGGTCTAAAACTATGAACTCGAAACGCTACTTGTTTCCAAGATTAGGAAAAGTCACTAACTGACACCCAAATTTCCTTTTTCACCATACAGCTAACCACACTCATAGCAGGGGGTAAGGACCGGAACGAATCACTTTCACGCTTATTGCCATTGTAACCATATGAGAAATTTGCTAGTGGACAGCGACATCAATCAGATAATCTTTATGACCGTTGTGCAAAGGATTTTAACCTACTGCGCTGATGCCAAGAGGCTCCATTGTCAGTCTCCTGCAAAATACAACTAGGTAAACACACACACACACACACACACACATACACACATATCCTACCCAAGGCTGAAATAATTTCAGTATCGCTGCACTGCAAGTCATTACTCCAACTCTTGTAGGTGGGGGAGTTGGGGGTGTGTGCGTGTAAGGTCACAGCATTTCCCATAGATCAGTCATATACGAGCTCTGCACTCTCTTGCAGGAGGAAAGTAGCTGTTGATCATGAGTCCAACATGTGACCCAAGACCATGGTGAAACATGCACACACATTATGCAGTGCCAGTGCTAGGAATATGGGGCCCAATTAGAAAATTAGTAGCAAGGCCTCAACTCTACAAAAGTTTGAAATTCATGTTTTATTTTTGTGTAGTATGACAGTCTTCACTGATAAATCCATCAGACTTGTGAGGCCTACACCATTATTGTTTTCTTAACAGTTTAAAGGAAGTCCGTCACAGTGTTCTCTGCTCAAAGCCTGAGCCCAAGCACTTCCACGCAGGGCCACCTTGAGGTGTGGGGCCCTGACTTGATCAAATCTGTCAAATGGGCTTCAACCAGCCATGGCATTATGTAGCATAATAGAAATTAGAAAAAGTATAACAAATATATCAGGACAATAAAATTGGTGAAAAGGAAGTACAGAAAGTGGGATCTGAAAAAGACCTGGGAGTAATCATCACAAAGGATATGTCCCCTGATAAACGGATAAACAAAATTGTCGGGGAAACCTACAATTTGCTAAGATCAATAAAAGTGGCTTTTACTTGATGAAGAAACGGTTAAGAAAATATTAGTCACTGATAAGGCATTGGAGTACGCAGTGACACTATGGTCACCCAGTACTAAAAAGAATACAAGGAAAATTGAGAGAATCCAGAGAGCTACGATGAAGATGGCCCCAACACTATCAGAACTGTCATATGAAAAAGAGATTGTCAAAACTAGAATTGCTGATCCTGGAACAAAGGAGAGAAAAGTGACTTGTTGACCATCTACAGAATCATGAAAGGTATGGAAGTTCTTGGTAGAGAAGACTTCTAATTAGGGATAAAAGAAATACAAGGGGACATGGAAGGAAGCTCAAAAAGGACAGTTATAGAAGAGATCTGAAAAAAACGGCTTTCCCCGCTGAGTGGTGGATGTATTGAACAAACTAGATGAAACAATAGTGTGTGCCCAAACTATACGCAAATATAAGAACAAATTAGACATGGCGAGATACAGAGATGGGACTTCACAAGCGTAGCTCCCCTGCCCGTAAGATACAACAAGATAAATACACACACACACACACACACATACATGTGCATGCACTCAAAATGGAACCTCCATTAATCTTTTTCTTGAAATGCCAGCTTCCAATTTTTTCAGTATTCAAGATTCCTTGGAATAAGAACCTTATGAAAGTGCTTCATCCTAGAAGAAAGTTATCAACTTAGAGAAGCAATTTTCATTGCTTAGAAACAAAACAAGTTTGCCATGATTTCACCACACTCATAATAGGTTTCTTTGCATCACTGTCACCATTTCATCTGTATGTTATACCCAGTGAGCCTTATGGGTTGTGTAAATTCTTGTCACAGCTGAAGGATGGCTAACAATCGAGATGCCCTTTTCAAAACAATCATGTACTAACCCATAGGAAATGTGAAGAAAGGCTGGAAAACCCCCAGAATAGGAGTATTTCTTGCAAGGTTTTGAAATGAAGATTTTGAGTGCTGCCCTGTATTCCCATGGCAGAAACCCTGTCTACCATGTGTATAGGCAAAAATGACAAATTCAACTTAGGTCATAGCAACCACAAGGCTGATAAGAAGTAGGTCTTGTAAGAACCACAATTATGACAAGAAAATGAGTGTTGAAATCCTTTTACTAGCAAGGGTGTCATGAAAATGAACAAAGTAGCCTTGTGATAGTCAAAGTTGAAAGGAAAAGTGTGTCAATACCGAACAAGTAATTGAGAACCATGCTAACTTCATTAGCGTTTCCACAAAAACGTCCCAGTAAGTGTGGTTGTTATAATTTTTGCCACAGTTTTCATTGAAAGGAAACCTGCAGCCCACAGTGGCTGACTATGGTCCTCAGATGCTCCCATAGACCTCTCTAGGAAGAAGATTTGTGTTGCATTAGTGCAGGACAGTTTGTCATTGTGATTAGTGGGAGGAGAGTAGTCATCTTTTGGCAGCTTGCCACAAGTTAAAGATTGGTTGAGATAATGTAAGTTGATAACTGTTTTTATTCATCCTTGTGGCAAACAGCTGTAAATAGAAATACTGGATTATTTACTTACATGCCCCCATTGGGTGATGGTGTGTTTTTTAGTTTTGGTTCGGGTTATATTTTGTGGTATTATTCAACTAGGGGGAATTATGATTTCTAGATTGAATGGGTTTGAGCCAAAACTTAAATTGTATGAAAGAGTGGACATTTTGGATTGCTGGGTTTGAAAATATTTTAGAGATCTTTAAATGTGAATGGACAAGGTAGCAAGCCAGGTTCTGTTTCATTGATTATCTAAAGTGGTTCAAATCTTTACAGCATCTCTTTATCTTGGGGAACTTTGTTATCAGCATGAGTTATTTGAGTAAGCGTCTTTCTACCGTTTAATGTATTAATGTACCAGACTTAAGTTTAGTTTGTGTTCAGATTCAATTTTTGGATCGAAAGTTGAGCTATTGTAATGTCATACAAAAAAGTTATTTTTGTCAAAGAAGAAATAACTTGTATAGAATCACATAAAAGGTAATGACATTCTAAATGTTCCCGATAAGAATTGATAAGGAAAGATATTGATTATTGTGCCAAACAGTACATTAAGCTACCTTTGCTTAATGGTGTGATTGTGTGTGTATTTGCTTACCAAGTAGCCTGCAGTTCAAGCTATGATCATGGGTTCTTGTCTCTTTGCTTCCACTCTTCAAACTCTCCCATAAATTTGTTTATGTTCTTAGGTTGTCGTATTTTCATCCAATTTATTCCAAAAATCAACACTTATATGTGGAAAGCTATATTTCTGAACAGCTTTTCAATTAAACTTTTACTCTGACTACTTGATCATTCATTCAGTACTGCCAAATCCTTTAATATAATTTTTCCATAACTTTCTCTGATCTAAATATTATCATCATGTTGCCTCTCTCTCGTAGCTTGTGGGAAGTCATCATCTTGTTTATTCTGATTCTTTATTCTTCAATCTTTCCTCATTTATCATTTAGACTTTATTATCATGGTTGCTTCCTTTAATATTCTCTATTCTTTTTGTATCTTTCTTTAGGTGCAGTGACCACAACACTGCACAGTCAGGGATGACATACGACAGACTTAAGGTTTTCTCCTTCATATAGTGAAATGCTACTCTTATATTTTTCAGCAAATGTAGGTCTCTCCTGTTATTTTATTTTATTTTATTTTATTTTATTTTTATTTATTTATTACTATTTTTATTTATTTGTTTATTTTTTAATAATTTATTTCTTTATGTATTTATTTTTTCTTATGTCTGGTAATGGATCATCCCTAATTAAGATCCCTAAGTATGTTCCCATCTTATGCCTTTGCGTATGTGTAATGCATTATGATATATATATATATATATATATATATATATATATATATATATATATATATATATATATATATATATATATATATATATAGTCAAGTGGAGAGTTAATATATGTATAATAGAATTGTGCATTTTATCTGGCCGAGTTGGAGATGGATGACATGACAGAACACACATGCCATATATGAAAAAAATTCCCTATCCCTTCCATCTCAACACAATATTTTTATTGATATATATATACTTATATGTATATATGTGTTTGTGTGTTTATGTATGTATATATATATATATATATATATATTTCATATTTTTACTGGTACGTGTTCTTATTCAGAAATTATGTATCTCGCTATAGGATAATAAAATTTCTGAATATTTGAGCAGGTCAATGGATTGATATGATGGCTAGGGTGTATGGAGGGAGTGAATAGTGCTTATCAAAAGTGTGGTAGATATGGTTTGCTGTTATCATAAACCTTCCAGTTAAGCAACTGTGACTCGGTATTTTGGTAGTTTCTGCTCTAGTTTTCAATTTTGTCAATCCATTGCCCCTATTTTTCTCCGTTACATGAAACCTGCAACTCCCAAGAAATTAGCCATGGCCACTAGTTCATCCTGTAGGTCACTTGGTGAAGAAGTTTTAGTAGTCTGGTTTTGAACACTGAAGCAGAGGGGTCCATTTTAAAGTGTGCTAAGCAACAATCGGAATAGGTTGGCAGCTAAAGGGAGGGGGGGGCTGTTAGTTCAAAGAAGAAAATGGAGACCTACATCTTGTATGACATTAGGGAGCCTCGAACATACGAGCTTAGAAATCCATTTACTACTTTAGTGCCTGAAGTGGTATGGCTCCTCTGGGAACAGCAAAGAGTTGGTTGTGTTTGTTTTTGTTTTCTTCAGTCTAGAAAGATCCCTCGTACATTTTCCTTGTTTGACAAGTTGGCGACTCTTTGTTATAAGTGCACAAAGAATGAATTAAAAAAATTATGTACATTATTTGAGTAAATTGGATTTAGGTTGGGTACCATAACCATAAATATATGTATTTTAGGAAGGTTGTTTTCTTTGATATGGTCCAAATGCATTTGTATTATTTTACATGAAAGGTAAATGTTGAGTTGGTAACAATTGTACGAGATTAGGAAATTGAAGATTGGGTCTTGCAACATGGGTGTAGGAATGCGAAGCCACAGAAGCAACTTGTAGGTCTTCCTTCACCATCTGTATAAGACCTGGGTGGCTCTCGCTTATAGTCAGTCTACTTTTGTCGGTGAGAGTTATCATGTATAGTTTCAGTGAATACGTGCTTTGGAAATAAGAATTTTGCGCTCACCTAATTTTATTCATGGTTTTGGGTTTTGAAATGGGTCAATGGTGAAAGTGTATCGCATGAATGAGAAGTTTGTGGACACTGGGTGGGACCTCCTTTTATGGAAGTGTTGGAGCTGTGAAGTTTGTGCTACCATTTTAGGCTTGGGTGACATCATATCCTGGCTAGAAGGAGCCATGCACATTATCCTCCATGCAGTCGCCATACAAGAGTGCAGTTAGGCATTGTGACACTGATAACCTTCTTGATTATCTTGGGTGTTGATAAATTGTGACATTTCCCATAGTGAACATTGTAGACACACCCTTGTGTATATGTGGCATGTCCACCATGGTTTTCAGACTGGTTGCTGTGAGGTGATTCATTTAAGTTGAACGGAAGAGTTATCCTGTCCGTATTCTCTCTATCTTTCTATCTATCTCTCTTCCTCTCTCCCTCTTCCTCTCTCTCCCTCCCTCTCTCTCCCTCCCTCTCTCTCTCTCCCTCCCTCTCTCTCTCTCCCTCCCTCTCTCTCTCTCCCTCCCTCCCTCTCTCTCTCTCCCTCTCTCTCTCCCTCTCTCTCTCCCTCTCCCTCCCTCTCTCCCCCTCTTCTTCTCTCTCTTTCTCTCTCATCACAGTTAATGTTCTTATAAGACTGTTGAAATTGAGTGAAGCATTTAGTAAGTTTGGCCGGACTCTTGGGAAGTAATAAATTGATTAATATGGGTTGGGGTGGGGGCAAATGATGGTAAAATTAGCATTTGTGGGAACCTGCACATGTATAGTACAGTAGAGGTATAGTCGTGCCTGTGTACTTCAACTCCAACGTCCAAGCTTTGTCACCCATGTCCCATGTACTTTATTCCTCTTGGAGCTCACCCCAATGAAATAGTAATATTCTCCCTATCCTGCTCCACCTCCATTTGTCACCTCCCTATCGCCCTCACTCATCATTTTTTCCTCCACCATCTCCCCCTCTCCTCCATCACCTCCCCATCTCCTCCATCACCTCCTCCTGTCCTCCATCTCCCCCTCCCCTCTGCCCCCTCCATCACCTCCCCTCCCCTCTCCTCCATTAACTTCCCTCTCTCCTCCATTACCTTCCCTCTCCTCCATTACCTCCCCCCTCTCCTCCATTACCTTCCCCCTCTCCTACATTACCTCCCCCCTCTCCTACATTACCTCCCCCCTCTCCTACATTACCTTCCCCCTTTCCTCCATCACCTCCCCTCCCCTCTCCTCCATTACCTTCCCCCTCTCCTCCGTTACCTTCCCCCTCTCATCCATTACCTTCTCACTCTCCTCCATTACCTTCTCCCCCTCCCCTCTCCTCCATACCCCCCTCCCCTCTGCCCCCTCCATTACCTACCCCCTCCCCTCTCCTCCACCTTCCCTCTCCTCCATCACCTCCCCCTTCTCCCTCTCCTTCCCTACCTCCTCCCTCACCTTCCCCATCTCCCCCTCCATTACCTACCCCCTCCCCTCCTTCTCTCCTTCCTCATCTTTCCCACCTCCCCCTCTCTTTCCTCTCCTCCCTCACCTCCATCTCCTCCCTCACCTCCATCTCCTCCCTCACCTCCCTCTCCTCCCTCTCGCCTTCACATCACTTTTCCTCCTCCTTTCTGACCTCTCCTCTCCTCCCTCACCTCTCGTACCCTCACCTCTCGTACCCTCACCTCTCGTACCCTCACCTCTCCTACCCTCACCTCTCGTACCCTCACCTCTCGTACCCTCACCTCTCGTACCCTCACCTCTCGTACCCTCTGCCTCTCCTACCCTCTGCCTCTCCTACCCTCTGCCTCTCCTACCCTCTGCCTCTCCTACCCTCTGCCTCTCCTACCCTCTGCCTCTCCTACCCTCTGCCTCTCCTACCCTCTGCCTCTCCTACCCTCTGCCTCTCCTACCCTCTGCCTCTCCTACCCTCTGCCTCTCCTACCCTCTGCCTCTCTGTCCGCACCACTGCCTCACCTCTCTCACCTCTCCCTCTTCTCTCCTCCCACACTTCCCCTTCGTCCCCACTCACCTTGCCTCCCACACTCCCCTCACCTCCCACACTCCTCTCACCTCCCACACTACCTACTCATCTCTTATTTCCCCCTCACTCCTCCCTGTCCTCCCTCACCTCCCCCACTCATACTTCACTCATCCCTCGCCGCCCCCTATTCATCCCTCGCCGCCCCCCATTCATTCCTCGCCGCTCCCCATTCATCCCTCGCCGCCCCCCACTCATCCCTCGCCGCCCCCCATTCATTCCTCGCCGCTCCCCATTCATCCCTCGCCGCCCCCCACTCATCCCTCGCCGCCCCAACTCCTCCCTCACTCCTCCCTCACTCCCTCCCCCATTCATCCTCATTCTTCCCTCATTTCCATTTCTCCTCTCTCACTTCTTTCCTCCTTCACTTCCCCTTCTCCCCCTCCCTCACTTCCCCATCTCTCCTCCCTCACTTCCCCTTCTCTCCTCCCTCACTTCTCCCTCTCCCCTCCCTCACTTCTCCCCGCAACATCTCTCCACTCCCTCTCATCATTTCACTTCACCTCACTTCAACACCTCCCCTTCTCTTTCTCCTTCTTTTCCTTTATACTAACCCCTTCTTCCATCCCCTTCCTTCCGTCCTTCCTTGCTTGCTTGCTTGCTTTCCGTATCTCCCCCTACATCCACCTTTCTCCTTTCAACTTCATGTTGGTGCAGCGGTAGTAAAAAGTTTGCAGAAGTGAGTAAATTTTGGAGTAGTGCCAACACAGCACCGTTTCCCAGTTATCTGAATTGATGTCTGCTATTTTGGTGAGTAGCGAGTGGTTATCTTTATTGATAACTGCTGTTAGCTAGCAGAAGTGTCATCATGTAAGTGGTGGGTAGTTATAGGCATCAATTACTCTAACCTAAAAGTGTCCCCTTTGCTGTTACTTAAAAGTGAGTATATACTTTGAAATTGTTTTAAAATGCTAAACAAGTGTTTTTTTCCCCAGATTTTTTAAGCATTCAAATGGTGAATACTGCACAAATTGGTGTTATTGAGAGTGGTATAAATATCAAATTGGTACTGTAGTCAAATCCATTTTCTAAAATAAAAGTGGATTAAAAAATAGTTTGAAGTTTTGTTTGATAGTGTCTGTTGTGAGTGGAGCCCAGATTCTTTTAGGCTGTACTTTGGAAATTTATTTTTAATTGTGTGAAGTTTGACGGTAACAACTGTGTTTGCAAGCTGCCACCATGGATTCCATTCAGGCAGCAGTCAAGGAATCTATCCAGGGAAAACTACGTGAGATATCAAGCACAATTGACGAGGAGCGGCGGGAACTCAGTGTATGTAGCGGGTGTTTTCTTTGTTGTATTTAAAAAAAAAAATTCTTTGTTGTTGCTGTACTCGTTGTAGTAGAAGACGTTGTGTTGTTTCAGTGATCCGAGATCGTCGTAGGTTTAGGAGTTGAGTAGGAACAGAAGAAAATAGTGCAGTTGCCTTGGAAGGAGGAGGAGGAGGAGGTTAGGTCTCGCAGAGCTAGAAGTACAGTTGTAGTTTACAGTAGTACAGTATGTAGTTTATATATGGAAGTGAGTAATGAAGATATGGAGTAGTTATTAGTTTTTTGACTTGCGGGGGAATTTAAAAGTTTCATTTGGCTTCGGTACATTACAAGGCGGAATTTATGTAGGTTGTAATTAAGATTATTGGAACAACTGAAAACTGTAAAGGGGAGATCAAAGTATGTTGAAGGACGACAAACTTTTGCAAAAGAGGAAATGATAACGATATTGTAAATGGAGTAAAGGAAGAGTGATTTTAAGCTTAGTCCAGGCTGGCTGATGCACTCCTAATGTTGGAGAAGTTGTATATGATGAATGAAATTATATACCTCAAATGGAAAAAATGAAACACAGTATATAACATTTGTAGTGTCTTGCAGTGTTGTCAGTGTCGGGGTTTCACAAAGAATACCAGAAGCTGTTGGTATGAATGTGCAAGGTGTGGACAAAATTACCAGCTTTCTGAACGCAAGGCAAACAGGAAAATATATGAAGTGAGTGAGTAGATGTTGTGCAGATAACAAATGAATAGTATTAAGTTTCAAGTATGTCAAGAAGAAATGGCAAAATTTGGGAACCGAATGGATCATAGCTTCTAGAAAGAATAGTTAAATGTAGAGGTACGTACCAGTTTCTAGAAAGAATAGTTAAATGTAGAGGTACGTACTAGTAGTTGGGAATAAAATACCTTGTCACGCATTCAAGAATCTAGACTTCCCTAAGGATATTTCAACAATATGTTTGATATTCATAAAGTTTGACTTCTCTTAGTTCAACATTCAGCTTCTCAATATGTGACGCTAAAGTGATTTGACCTTCGGAGATTCGAAAGATAAACGGTTGTAACGTAAGTCGTTTCTATTCCAATGAACTCGTTTGAGTCGCGTATGTGTAACAGGGGATTTACAAACATTTCTCCCGGAGTGACCGTGTTATTCACTATCTTATGATTATGATCAATGTAGAAACTGTGAAGTAAGGGCAGTAAGTAAGTTAACATAATTACAGCAACACATTCCAGAGAAAAATACGGAGATGCTTGTGGAATGGCGGAAAATCTACACCAAGGTTAAAGATCGAAAGCTGAGGTGTGCGCAGAGGGTAATGTGGAGATGTCAGTGCAGAGGATAACACTGAAATATGGGAAGAGGGAGTTGGGCAAGAGAAGAGACTCGTGCATACATATACCAAAGGCTTTTTCCCCCTACACGGGGGGTAGCCAAAACGAAAAAGCCATAGAAACCACTCCCACCCATTCAATTTCCTATATATTCCACTCCCCTCCACCCTCCTCCCTCCCTCTTATCTTGGCACCTCCTGGATGACTGGTCATCCCTGCATCCTGTCCACTGCCCTGGGTTAGGTTAAAAGACTAGTGTGAGTGAATTGGGGCGTCAAAAGGGCAGAAGGGCAATTAAACATGGTAAGACAGGTAGCCAGAAAGGAAGATGACAAATGGAGAAAGTGTATTAACCGAATGGACAATGCAAGAAGATAAGTGTAGAAGAGGGAACCTAGACAGAACATAAGAATGAAGAAGACTGCAAGAGACCATAAGGCCTACACTAGGCAGCTCCGTATCAATCACCACTTGTCATCCCCATCTATAAAGTTGTCTAATCGTTTCTTAAAACAATTGATAGTTTCAGCACTTGCTACATGGTTACTGAGTTTATTCCAAGTTGGAGAGACGAGATGTTTGCAGAGTGACTTGGCCGAGGTCAATCGTGTCACTCGAGGAATAGGCTGGGAGAGGCTTTTGTGTAGCAGTGGACTGCAAACGGATTGATTTGGTACAGATGTACATGGGGAACTGATTGTTCATTTGCAGGAGTAATGACGATGGTTGAAGGCCTTCCCCTCGGGGGTGGAAGAGGAACACGGGAATTAGTCGTGACTTTGTTGTGGAATTCGGAGATTGAAAGAGGGATGGAGACAGGTGAAGGGGTGGAGGGAGGAGGTACGATGGGGGAGAGGTGGTGGTGGGGGGGAGGTCGACCTGGTCTCCCCCCCTCCCCCTCTTGCAGGAGGGTGGGGGAGAGTTCACCCCTTTAGCTGTGGACCGGCGGGGGGGGGGGAGGGGGAGACCTCTCGGTTGAATAAAATAGTTTGTCTGTAGCTCCAATAGATGAAGGTTCTTGAACGCAGCGAAAGGGTAAAGGGGGGAGTGACGTCTCGGAGAAGGAAGGAGAGAGTCTGCCGTCGCCTCCGCCTAGGTGAGTCAGCTCCCTTCGGCCGTGGGCCAGTCTCCAGTATTGGTCTTGGTCTCGGTCTTGCTTGCCTAGCAGGGGGGCTGGGGCGTGACTTGGACTTCTTTTGTGTTTCTCTTCTCCCATTGTTGACCTTTGCTTCACTTTCTCCGTCTTTTCCTCCCTCCCTCTCTCCCTCTCTTTCTTTTCCGTCTCGGTTTGCCTTTCTCAACTTTTTTTTTTTTTTTTTTTTTTTTTTTCTCTCTCTCTCCAGTGCCTCCCTTCCTTACCTCCTCCCCAATCTTGACTTCTCGTCCTTTACATCTTTTTTCTTTCTGGTCTTCATAATATCCGTTATTTTCACTTTTTTTTTTTTCCTTTTCAATAGTAGTTCTAGTTTAATCATATACCTCTTTCGTACCTGTCAGTCCTTCCTTCCTCCTCAATTTCCGCTGTTAAACCCACGGTTCCCAGCAGCCTACTGTACTCCGCCTCGACAGCTTGTGATATAAGGACAGAAGCGCTGGTGAATTATCGGCGACGAAATGCAAAACAACTTCCTCCTGCCTCGACACCTCGATTGAAAATGATCGAATGGGTTTAACAAGCAAACAAGTGTAAACAATACCATCTCCCATTTTGTGCTGTATGACCCTTGGGCAACAGAAGTTTCTTAAAAAAAAAATACTGTCCCACCCAAAGTCTCGTAAATAACTTCCTATGAATGACCCACTCTACCCGTGCCCCCCACCCCCAATTCTGTGACCTCCCACTACTATGACTACTTTATCCTATGATTCCCCGCTCCTATACCCCCCACAAACTTGTACGACTACCCTACCCATTACCTCGTTATTTCCTCCTCCATTGAGTAGCCCACTTTCCATCCCATTCCACCCCATTTATGGTTATGTGTTTGATATCCCCCATTCCTTCCCTCTCCTTCCGGTCCGGGTAAACCTTTCCCCATTCATTGACGTCCCCCATACCCCCTGCGTCCTGGGTTCTCATCCCCAGACATTCCCCCCCCCCCCCCGATGCAACAATCCTCGACGTCTTACTGTGCCCCCCCATCATCCTTGCCATTGGCCCTCAGCGTTCGCGCGGCCCAGCATCCTAACCCTCTCAGCATCCTCTGCTTCTCGGAGATCTGGATCACCCCGTCTCATCCCCGCTCCACCCCTTCTCCACCTGGCATCCTCTCCCCTCCCCGCTGACATCCCCCACCACCTTCATACCCCGACCCTTCTGTCTCGCTGGACTCGGCGATTCCTTTCCCGGTAATCTCCGTTTTCCTTGTCCCCTTGGCTGTGGCCTCGGGCAATTGGTAGGTCCCGGTTGCTGCGTATTCATCGCGGGACTCGGCCCTCGGTCTGCTTCTCTCCGACTCTCCGCCTCCTCTTAATCTCCTGCCGCAGTGCAGACGGCGCTCCTCCGACCGCTATCTCCATCTTCATGTCCTCCCGTCTCCCCTCCTCCTCTCCCTCCTCTTCCTCTCCCTCCTCTTCCTCTCCTTCCTCCTCTTCCTCTCCTTCCTCCTCTTCCTCTCCTTCCTCCCCTCCCTCCTCATCCTCTTCTTCCCCCTCTCCCTCCTCCTACTCTCATTTGTTCTCTTCCTCCTCTGCCCCACTCCTTTGGCTTTGGATCCCCCTCACCTCTTCCTCCCCCCCCTCTCCCTTCACTCTCCTCTCCATCCTTCTCTCCGTCCTCGGCTTCCTTCCTCTCCCGCACTCTCTTTCTCTGTATCCCCCTGCCCCCCCTCCCTGTCTCTAACCCATCTCTCTCTCTCTCTCTCTCTCTCTCTCTCTCTCTCTCTCTCTCTGTGTTTGTGCGTGCGCGTGCCTGCGTTTGTCACAATTGACCAAATTGTTGTATACAGGAAATATGTTCTGGGATTCCTGTTTTGTTTCCAGTTATACATAAATTTTAATTCGTGTGTGTGCATGCGTGCGTGCATGCTTGCACGGGCACTCTATGTATAGTAGATGAGTGCGATATTTAGAAACTCGTTTCGTTATGTTCATTTCTTTCGTTCCAATTCGAATTTGAACTATAGGTACTCGGGGTGTTGGTGATCCATCCATACATACGTACAGTACTTACGTCCATCCATACATACATACATGCATACATACATCATACATATGTATCCTTCCACACATGCATACATCGGGGATGGTGGGGATGTTGGCTGTGTGACTAAACCGCGGGGGTGTGGCGCCGACTAGGAATGGGACAAGATAAACACTCAAATGCACCGAACAAGAATGTTACAACGGCTCTTCAGAGCACGTGAAGGTTCCGTACCATACAACATAGTCAGCAGCAGGTGGAGGGCCACACCAAACCGCCACGGTGGTGAGGTACAATGGTTGTATCGTCCTCCACGGGGATGGGTGGATCCTTGAGGCCATGAGGACTGAACTCGTACGCGAGCGAGTGTGCGTGCGTTGTTGTTATGGTGTTCGGGCACGTGGACGCGCGCGCGTCACGGTGCCGTGGATGTCAGCTGTGGTGTCGTGTGACGTGAGGTCACGTGATGAGATCCCACCCTCCACCCCCCCGGCAGGCTCGTCCTCGTTCGAGAGGACCTCCAGGGGTGAGGTGAGCGGGGAACTTCTTCCTCTCCGCCTCCCACCTCCTGCCTCCTCCTCGTCCTTTTCCTCATTCTCTTCCTTTTCATCCTCGTACTCGTTTTCTTCCCTTTCACCTTCGCCTTCCTCTTCTTTCTCCTTATCTTCCCCTTGTCTTCCCGCCTCGTATGTATGTTGGAACTTTTGACTCTTCTTGACTTGTTTCTCTCCACTCTTGGTGGGATATGGAGAGATGTTGCTGTTGTATTGCTTCCGCGGCGGCGGTGCGGTGCGGGCGAGCGAGCGAGGGCGACAGGTCGGGGGGCGAAGTAAAGATGTCGGTCAAACAGACTTGCCTGTCTGTCATGTCTGTCTGACTTTTTAATTTCTTGGGACGTTGTCCGGAGGTGAGGTAATGATTTTGGTCGAGTTTGTTGATATTACGGTTAAGGGTTGGATCATTTGACTGGAACAAGAGTGAAGGTTTCTGGGATTCCGCTCAGTTTCAAGAGTAATTGGGTCAAGGATGTGACGCAAAGCAATCTTCCTGTGGCTGAAACATTAAACAAAGACCAAAATCATCTGTATTCCATTTCTCATCTAATGTCTGCTACAAAATTCTTGAATGTATAGGTTTTGAAGGTCGTTTGGGTCATACGTACACGCGCGCGCGCGCACACACACACACACACACACACACACACACACACACACACACACACACACACACACACACAACCAACCATACAAATATAAGCGCATTCACAGCAACACATAATTACACATACACTTTTACATACACGTGTCTACTTCCTGACTCTTCTACATCTCCTTTTCTGCTAACCAACCAAGCCAAACATACTCAACCACCTGGCTTCTTACCTACTTTCCGTCTTAACACCCATCCCTCTTATCTTCCCACCTGCTACCTACTTACCAACCTCCTTTACCATCAGACATACCTACCAACCTGTATACAGGTACATCTCCGATAGCCGCCGCGGGCACGACGTGCACGACGGCTCTGTGGGTCTACCTGGCTGGCCTGCCTGGCTTGCCTCCTGCGCCTTGGGAATGGTCGGGTCAGGTTTGGGGGTCTGCGCCTTGACGCGTCGCGGCTTACATACAAGTGTGTGTGTGTGTGTGTGTGTGTGTGTGTATTCACCTTGGTCTTTGGATCACGTGTTGGACTCGTGATCGACAGCTATTTCCCTCCCGGAAGAGAGCTCGGAGCTCGTATGACCGATCTATGGGTAGTGCTATGACCTTACACACACACACACCCAACTCCCCGACCACGAGAGTCGGAGTAACGACCCGAAGCGCAGCGATACCGAAATACTTTCGGCCCTGGGCAGGATTCGAACCAGGTACTACCGCACCTCCGTGTGTATGTGTGTGTGCATGTGCTTGGCGAGTTGAGGCCGTTTGGCGTGAACCCCTACAAGGGGCCGCCGGCCTCCAACACTTGGTAAACGTGTAGAAGCTAGCTAGTGGCGGATGTGTAGCAACCGTCAGGAAAACAAACCTAATTGGCGTTACCCCGCGAGCGAATACTCGCGCGTTTGTATTCACCTTGGTCTTTGGATCACGTGTTGGACTCATGATCGACAGCTATTTCCCTCCTGGAAGAGAGCTCAGATGACCGATCTATGGGTAATGCTGTGACCTTACACGCGCGCGCGCACACACACACACACACACACACACACACACACACACACACACACACACACACACACACACACACGACTCCCCGCCCACGAGAATTGGAGTAACGGCTCGAAGCGCAGTGATACTGAAATTATTTCAGCCCTGGGCAGGATTCGAAACCGGACCGCCGTAGTGACAGTCGGGGACTCTACCAACCGCGCACACCGTGTGTGTGCGCGTGCGCGTGCGTGCGTGCGAGATAGGCAAGTGCCAAGGGAGGTAGGAGCATGCCAGATGACTAGGTAAGTTTAGGGCGGGATGGACATGGTAAAGGGAGTCTCCGGTGTGGGAAGTGAGGGGAGCCGTCTCAGGAGTCCAAGCAGATGGGAGTTGTTTGGGTTAGCATGCATCGGTGGGGGGAGTGTCCGGTGAGGGTAGGGAGTTCATGAGTGCAGGAAGGGAGACGGTGGCGGCGCCTGGGAGTGCATGCGTGAGTGGAAGGAGGGAGTGCCTCGTGGGGAAGGGGAGTGTAGGGGAATCTAATTAGGAGAGTTTTTGTTTATTGTTTTTATCATCATTAAGAAGAAGGAAAGCGCGGGAGAAGGTATAGATTTCCTTGCCTGGGTTGAGGGTCCGGACTAAGGAAGGCTGTGTCTAGGTGGTCTTGCTGACTGGCTGACATATACATACATCGACGCATTTGAAATGGATGGCGGCCAGGTCACGTACTGCGGTGGGTCTTCGCAGATAGTTTGTCGATGCAGCGGTTGGAGAACAGAGGCAGCGAACACATCGCGGGGTGGGGGGGGAGGGGGGTCTGCACTGCCCAGCGCCGGTTGCCGTCACAATAGCAAGATGGAAGCTACATGGCGGTAGGATGTATGACGGGGTGGGGGTGTTCGACACTTGTACCAAGTCCTGAATTATCAGCCGACATTAACAAGAGGCTTGGTGTCTGTATGCGCGCGCGTGTATAGATTGAAATGTATAGAAAGAGTGGGAGGGGAGGAATAAAGATGAGAGAGATGGAAAGGGGAGGGAAGGAGGGAGAAAATAAGATATAGAGAGTTGTGTGGTGGCGACCTACTGACCAATCAGAGGACAGTGTATCTCTGTCGTTATGGGAAGCTGACATTTGGCACCAGACCCTGACTGGTCGGCGCGGGATGTGGAGGGTGGGGAGTTAAGGCATGCCACAAAGGTCTTGGCCTTTGTATACTGGTTAGTATGTGGCAATTGGTGGAATGTTTCAGTGATAACAGTGAGACCATTTCCCCTGATTGGGGGAAATGGTAGTTTCATGAGTGTTGGTATGCCAGAGGGGAAGTTGAGGGGAGAGAGTAACACACTGATGTCATTCTGACGGTCTTGCTTGCGGAATGGTGCATGACCTGGAATTGGGGCTTGTAGAAGGTATTTCCCCTCGCGCGCGCACACACACACACACACACACACACACACACACACACACACACACACACACACACACACACACACACACACACACAAACCACACACCTACCTCGTGGCGCTGTGGTTAGAGTTGTCGTCTGCCGCTACGGCGGTCCGGGTTCGACTCCTGCCCAGGGCTGAAATAATTTCAGTATCGCTTCGCTGCGGGGTGTTACTCCAACTCTCTTGGGGGGGGGGCTGTTTGTGTAAGGTCACAGTATTACCCATAGATCGGTCATACGAGCTCTGAGCTCTCGTCCGGGAGGTTAATAACTGTCGATCACGAGTCCAACACGTGATCCAAGACCATGGTGAATCACACACGCACGCACGCACCGGAAACGCGCAGGCCGAAGACTCCATGATGATGCAATTGTTCTCGTCACGCATGACCATCTTATCAAGCCATGTTGAGAATCTGGAAAGGGTATTCCCGGGGTTGGATAAAATCACATGGCGGCAGTCAGCATACATCCATAGTAAGGCACTCTCAAGGTTGATTGGAATGTTTTAACAATTTCAATTATCACTAAGATTTTGTTCATTCTTGAACAAAACCACCTGACGGTGGAATGAATATGAAACGGGTCGAGCGAGACAGTCGAGGGGTGAAAGCCACCGTATCGAGGTACAAGGGCTGCATCGCGCCCGATGGCGATAGGCCGGTCTTGTCGTGGACCATGAAGGTGTAGGCATCTCCCCCCCCCCCCTTTTTTTACACCAGGACAGTTATTATGCTGGGGCTCTTCTGGGGTGAGGGCCTGGTATCGTTGTTGATATGATTCATCGGTATTTCCGAGCTGGTTCGGGGGCTGTTGTGTAGTCCGGGCCCTGCCTCGGATAACCAGCCAGCTAGCCAGCCAACTGAGTGCCCTGTGTTGGGGTATTGACAATATAAGTTTTATGCTGTCAATATTTCAGAGACTTCAGTGACATCATTACGGACCAGAATCACAACGCTTTCTTTCATGATTTAAGTGATCTCCAGCCAACGAAAGACATATGAAAAAATATTAATGTTGATCACTTTTACATTTTGCTGTCCCTCAGTTGTACTATTTACTTTAGATCTCTCCTGTTTTGCCCCATCTGTGCGAGATTGTTCCCGGGCGATGACCGGGAAAGGCACAGTGTGTCGCTTTCGTGTTTATAACCCGCTAATGAGTGTCATGTGGAGTTTTCGTTGGTCGCCTTTCGACTTGTGTGTTGTCTCGAATATGTGTTTATTGATGCTTGTTTCGTGTGAGGGAGGTTGGAAAGCAGTTACCATTCCCCGACTGAATAAGATCGTCTGGTAGTAACTGGGAGTGTTCAAGTAGTCCGTAACAGTGGAAGGGGTAATCGATACCAGTGTGATTTCTCTCTCTCCCACTCCCAAAAAAAGGTCTTTCGGTAGCCGGGCGTAGACAGCGATGACGGTTTTGGAGAAATTGTTTATCGATATGTAATGATATCTGTGCGTATTGGAGTAGATGGGGAGTCCTTTGGACTGAAGAGAACCTAGAAACGGAGCAAATTTGTCTCTGGAGAGGCAAGACTCGCGAACGGGCAGTGTGCGTTCGTGCGTGCGTGTTTCACGTGTGGGCATGTCGTTTGAATAGAGGTCAAATGGGGCCAGGGCAGGGCATGGCATGGATGGGTGGGTAGGTCACTTGCCTGCGTGTCATTTGAATGTAGGCCATACGGTGGTAGGGCGTTGGTGGATGGGCCGGGAAGGGTGACATTTAATGACGTCATTGAGCCTTGGGTGATGGGTTGGAGGGGCGAATGAGATGCCACGTCATCGGTGGCGGCGGCTGTGCACACACCCGATAGCGTGTCCTTCGCGCCCCCGTGTGATGACGTCATAGTGGGCTCCCGGGTGGTGACGTCATTGTAGATTTTCTGGACGATGACGTCACTGTTGCTGCAACGGTGACGTCATTGTAGGTTTGCCTTCTGGGCGATGACGTCATTGGGTTGCTGGGAAGGTGACGCCACTGTGGGCTGATTTTCTGCGGTGACGCCATTGTTGGTTGTCTTGTTTGCGATGACGTCATTATGGGTTTATGATGACGTCATTGTGGGTACCCTTCTGTTGATGCTGCGGCGGCGAATAATGCCATTGTCGATAGGAAAGGATCTCGACCTCAGGCCAAGGAGCAACTGCGCTCGTGGATGTGTATGGGAGGACGGTTTAAGGGTTACGGGGGGGGGGGGGCTTGTGATGTCTAGATAATGCGTCACCGTTAGGGAAACGGCCTTGTTTCTCTCCTCTGCAGCCGTCCATCAACCTGACCCGACCCATCACCACCTTCACCAGCAACTTCGCCTCGACACTATCTTTACCTTCTCTTTTTTCCTCCTCTTTTTCCTCCTCTTTTTCCTCTTTTTCCTCCACACCAGTTTTCCCTCTTGCCAACCCTTGTCCTTGCTTCTCTTTTTTCTACCTTACCTTCTCCCCCTCTTTACCTTTTCCCTCTTTTTATCTTCTCTCTTTACCTTCTGTGCCTCTCTTTTTCTTGTTCCCATCTATGTACCTGTTACCTCATTGTTACTTGTAACCCACTTTTACCTTGTAACCCACTTTTACCTTGTTCCCATCTAATGACTGGCTCTCTCTTTACCTTGTTCCCATCTAATGACTGGCTCTCTCTTTACCTTGTTCCCATCTAATGACTGGCTCTCTCTTTACCTTGTTCCCATCTAATGACTGGCTCTCTCTTTACCTTGTTCCCATCTAATGACTGGCTCTCTCTTTACCTTGTTCCCATCTAATGACTGGCTCTCTCTTTACCTTGTATCTGCAGCCCTTTCCCGTCATCGCTTCCCTCTTCTACTTTTGACCTGCTTTTCCTCTCCTCCTCCTCCTCCTCCTCCTCCTCCTCCTCCTCCTCCTCCTCCTCCTCCTCCTCCTCCTCCTCCTCCTTATCCATCCTCCTCACTATCTGCGACCTTAGCCACCTCCGTTTCCCAGCTGGGTCCTGTCCGCCTCTTTCCCTCGTTATCATCATCAATACTTCCTTCTCACTTCGTGTCGTGTGTGGCGTGATGTTTAGGGGAACGAGCGTGCGAGACGGAACTGGCTTGGCGGGTTCGTTTGGAAGAGTGGAGGGGACAGGCCAACCTCGCGGTCTAATGTCGCCAAGTCTCGGGTGCCAATCCACCACCTTGAGGCTCGAACCCCCCCCCCCCTCAAAAAAAAAAAAAAAAGTTTCCCCGCCACGGAGATGTTTCATTCACAATATCCGTCTCGCGCTTTCCTCCGTCATTGGCCTTCGGTCCCATCTTCCCTTACACGTTTCCTTGCACCAGTCTGACTTGAAGTGTGCACACCCATGCCTCTGGGAGGACCAGAAGGTTCACATTTCTCTCCTCTTTTTTCCCTCTTCTCTCTTTCCTCTCTCTCATCTCTCTCCCTCATATCTCTCCCCCTCCCCATCTCTCCCCCTCCCCACTCTTCCCCTCCCCCTCTCTCTCCCCCTCCCCTCCTCTCTCCCCCTCCCCTCCTCTCCCCCCCACCCCTCCTCTCTCCCCCACCCCTCCTCTCTCCCCCTCCCCTCCTCTCTCCCCCACCCCTCCTCTCTCCCCCTCCCCTCCTCTCTCCCCCTCCCCTCCTCTCTCCCCCACCCCTCCTCTCTCCCCCACCCCTCCTATCTTCCCCACCCCTCCTCTGTCTCTCCCTCTTGTCTCTTCTCTCTTCCTATCCTCTCTCCTCTCGTGGTCGGCCAGGGTCAAGTGCCGGACTCCCGACTTCTTACTATCGCTGCACCCCCCCCCCCCCCGACGGAAGCATTGTTGAGTTTGTAATGAAGCTTTCTAAGCTTTGGTGCAATCCCTTTCTGTGAAAGCACGAAGTCGTTTAACAGAAATCCAGGTTACATTTGAAAAGTTTAACGTCTCCAAGACGTATTTCGACCTTACTGGTAATCTTCAGGGAGGAAAGAGGTATACGAGTTGAACGAAGGAACGAGAAAGGTTAGGATGTAAATTGGACTTATCCTACAGGATGCGACTTTTATGGGTTTTTATTTTAGATATTGAATTTGGAGGAACTGCGGTCATGGCGAAATCGACACGTGAACTATAAGTTGGTAAAGCTAGGATGTCCTGCTTGAGGATGAACGTGGAGATTCTCCCCCTCAGCCAGCCTTCAACCCCCCCCCCCATGAACCTCAAACCACACCCTCGTACTTAAACGAGTGGAGTAAGCGTTTGCGGAAGGCAACCCCTCTCCACCCAAAATTCCCGGACTATATTCCTTGTGTGCTGTGAAGAGGCACGGGGGAATGACGAAGGAGGGGGTGGCAAGGATAGAGGATGACCTTGGGATGGGGGGGGCGGTGATGGTGAGGAGGAAGAGGAAGGGCGGTGGTGGGGGGGGAGGTCTCCTTTCAGATGGAGGAAAATGGTTGTTCGACAGATCGTAACCCAAGTAACCGGGAACATGGGATGTTTTTGTTGTTAACAACCGAAAATATCTTTGGCGCTTCCTTTAGGATTGAGCGGAATGGGTGGTGGGAAGGGGAGTGTGCGTTCCTCTACACTTGATGGCGGTGTCATGCGCTGATTATTTTGGCCCATAGAGGCTTTTGAGAAGTGGCGGTGGCTGTGGTTATATATGTTACAAGTGATGAACAGTTGGGAAGGGGACATGGGGAATGACGGGAGAATTGGTAGAGGAATTGAAGTGGATGCAAATGCGGAGACGAGGAGGGTGAGAGAACCATTGGGACGAGATCGTAGTGAGGGAAGAGGGGTGGGATTCCCTTCCTGTGTCGGGATCGGCAGGGTGGCGGCCACCTACAGGAGGGAGTGTCTGCCTGGAACAGCCAGATCACACAAACAAGCGAGTTGTCTCTAGGAGTGAGGAGTGAAGTGATCGTTCCCTGGTAGCGGATTCTTTGACCGAGTTGGTTATCGTGGTAGTGAAGGAGTCTTATTTCACATGAGGATGGTCTTTACTATTATCCCCTCGTGCCCCCCCCCAAAAAAAAAAATATATATATATATATATATACACTGTATATATAAACTCATCCTAAGGGGAAAGGAGAAGAAATAGTGAATAGTGAAAGTGCGAGTCCAGACTGGTTTAGCCACCCTTGCCTCCCACCCCACCTTTCACAGATGGGACTTGAATGGGTGTTCCGCCTGACGGTAATTAGAATCAAGAAGAGTTGTTACTAGTTAGAGGATCGGGAAGTGGTCTGCCTAGCAGCAGATTATGTTGTGTTAACGTCGTGGTGGGACAGAAGAGGTCCCCTCCCGATATGTTGTACCTGTCCCACTTGCGAGGGCGACCAGACGGTCACTTGGTAATGTTACGAGATCCAGGGCACAGGTAGGCACAGTAGGTAGTATGTTGTCTGATGAACAGCTCAGCCCTGGCTGGGTGTGGCGTAGTGTAGTGAAATGTAGTTTGTAGCTGGATGAAGCAATTTGTTCT
This sequence comes from Oratosquilla oratoria, assembly GCF_046742065.1. NCBI lineage: Eukaryota > Metazoa > Arthropoda > Malacostraca > Stomatopoda > Squillidae > Oratosquilla > Oratosquilla oratoria. The sequence continues at coordinate 11,820,171 of NC_134797.1, read as the reverse complement.
GGGGGGGGGGGTAGGGGGCAGTAAGTAGTCCTCCCCCCCGTGACTCATCGCGGGATTGAACGTGGTTGGCGTGTGGTTTGTGGGAAGTTGATCACATGTGCTAATGTGTGTGTGTGTGTTTGCGCGCGCGTTAGTAAATCTATAAACCAAAGTGATACATTATAGGAACTTTCTTTTATTTGCTAGCGGGGGTACATGAAATTAATGGTTGTTTGCTTCCTTGTGTTCTTCATATATATATATATATATATATATATATATATATATATATATATATATATATATAATATACACATATATGTATGTATAATATACACATATATATATACATATATATATATATATAATATACATATATATATATATATATATATATATAATATACACATATATATATATATATATAATATACACACACATATATATATATATATATATATAATATACACATATATATATAATATACACACACATATATATATATATATACACATACACGCGCGCACACAAAATTCGAAAAAGATTTCGCCTTCTTCATGCGGCAATGCGTTGTGCGTTTACAAGTTGCTTTCAATTTAATACGTACGTGATTGCTTTGAGATGCTTGGGAAGTGCTCTCAGGTACATGCCTCCGTGATTGCTTCGGGGTTGATGTTTATGCTCGCCCCCCCCCCCCACGCTGTTTATAAACACGCGGTGCCCTGATATATAGAACCGAGCGCCCGTGCGTGCGTTTATTCGTTTGTTTGTGCACTTCCTCGAGTCTTGTGAATGTGAAGATTGTAACTTGCATAGGCGGCCTTGCTCCTTCTCTTGCACATGAAGCCATACAAAATTATGATTATTTTTATTATTATTGAGTCCGTGACCTCGACTCTCTCTCCCTCACTTATCTTATCCAACGGGGTTCTGGCTGGGTGGGTGACTGGCTGATAGTCGGGCGGCACCAGACTCCCCCCCCCTTTCCCCCCTTTCCCCCCCACCGTATATTCCGTCGTCTTTTCACCCCGTCATGGATGATTTCTCTTTCTCTCTCCTATCTTCCCTCCCTTCGCCCTCATTCCTTCTCTTACCTTATTCTTTCCTTTGGTACCTTTTCCATTCATCCCGTCTCCCATCTCTCCCTCCTTTTGTCCTTTCTACCTCTCTCCTTCCTACCATCCCGCCTTCCGTCCTCCCTTCCCTACCTCCTTCCTTCCCTCCTTTTCCTCTTCATTCCTTCCACTCCCCCCTTCTTCCCTCCCTCCTTCCCTCTCTCCCTCCTTCACTCCCTCCCTTCCCTCCTTCACTCTATACGTCCTTTCCACAAGGCTACTTCCCTCCTTTGGTTCTTCCTTTGGTTCTTCATTGTCTGTCCCCATGATGCTCCTTCTCTTCCTCCTCCCTTCTCATCTGCCCTCACATTATCTTGTCCTCTATCCCCGGAATGGAGTCCCCCTCCGCTTTTCTGGGTCCCTGGATCCCGGATCCTCGTTCCTCCGGGTTCCCTAGTCCCCGTTCCCTCTCCGGGTCTACGATCTCTGCTACTTTCCGGGATCTTTGAAACCTCGCTTCTTCGGGTTCCGGGCCGCTTGTACCTCGCGAGTCCCTAGATTCCTGTTCCTCTCGCGTTTCCATCCCCTCCCCCTCCTCCTCCTCATCCTCATTTTAGTCTCATTCGTTCTTCTTCTTGACAACTCATTTTTTGGCCGTCCCTTGCCGCCCCCGGCCTCCATCCAACAGATTTGGTGCTCAGCTCGACCTTCTGCTGAACCAAAGCGCCGGGCCATGGGCACACTTGTGGTTGCACATATGTACGAGTGTAATACACACACACACACACACACACACACACACACACACACACACACACACACACACACACACACACACACACACACACACACACACACACACACACACACACGAGAGAGAGAAATTTGCTAGTGACAGCGACATTAATATGTCATTTTTTATGACAGTAAAGTGGGTAAAGGTATCACGGATGGCCGAAAGCAGTGGGTTCGAATCCTGCATACGACTGTCATAAAAATTATATATATATATATATTATATATATATATATATATATATATATATATAAACACGTCATAAAGAATGCTTGTGGTATTCGTATTCATTTGCGTGCATTCCCACTTGCATCCATCAGCTTGCGTGCTATGCATGTGCTTGAGTAAGTCTATGCGGTGACATTTATTATCACTGGAATGTGGAAGCGGGCATATCCGTACGCGTCAAGGCTATATATGGATGTGTGTATATTACATATCACAGTATTCAGATAACTACGGATGTGCTCGTAGGCAAGATAGTGTCAGTGTGAATGTGAATGCGTGTGTTCCCATAACGTTATTGGCGAGAGCAAGGTCAGGGATATGGTCCATACATTATTGGGATTAACAGCTTCTTCGCTTCATGGAGAGTCTCCCCCCCCCCCAACCTTCCTGGGCTGGATAAAATCGCCTGGCGGCAGACAGAACAGGTGTACATGAAAGAAGCAGGGATGGAGGTATTCGGTATTTTGTCACCAATAACCAGAGTTTCTATCCTTGGGGACAGTGTTGTTGCTAAGAGGGTACTGAGGGTGGGGGGTGGGTGGAAGCAGAGCAAAGGGAGTAGTTAAAGGGATGATTTATTTTTTATTTAGTTTTTTATTTTTATTTATTTTTTGTTTATTATATTTATTATATTTTATTATTATTATTATTATTATTATTATTATTTTTTTTTTTTTTTTTTTTTTTTTTTTTTTTTTAAGAGGTCACAAGGCCCTAAGATTCGACTCCATAATATCCCTTACGGTGAAGTGGTGGAGACGATAACCAGTGGTAGGTGTAGTGAATGGAACTTGAGACGATAACCAGTGGAATTAGTAGTGTTGTGTAAATGGGAAGTGAAGGTAAGGAGGCAGGGGTGGGGGAGTGAAAAAGTGGAGGAGGGGTTGGAAGAAACGGGAAGTACTATCTTTAGGGCAGGGAATGGAGAGGTAAGGGCATAGGAGGCAGGAGCATCTAGAGGCAGCGGAGTGAGTAGAAGTTAGGATAAAGAGGGTAGGAGGGAGACAGAGGAGGGACCCAAGTAACGAGGTAATGCAGGCAGCGGATGGAGAGAGAGAGAGAGAGAGAGAGAGAGAGAGAGAGAGAGAGAGAGAGAGAGAGAGGCAAAGCATGGGTAAGGGGTAAAGGTGGTAAGGAGAGGAGGTAGTTGATTCTGTGATGGACCAAGATGCTGTTGTTTGGTGATGGCGTTTATGCTCGCGTTTGCGAAGAGTGCAAGTTTGGCCTTTTTCGGGTTCTATTGGTTCGTCTGGTGTGAGAAAGCGCTCTTCGTCATGTTGCAATCACCTGCCTCACTGTGTGTGTATGGGGGGGAGGGGTGGCGTCCTCTCTTCTTCTGGATAGGTCATCTCGGGTCGAGTCTGTCAGAAAAAAATTAAACCCGCTGCATTGTGTGTGTGTGTGTGTGTGTGTGTCAGTCAGTCAGTCAGTCAGTCAGTCAGAAAGGGAGAGAGAGAGAGAGATTTACTACGGCCTTGGATCACGTATTGGATTAGATCGACAGATTTTGCCCTCCCGGACGATAGTACTGAATTCATATACTCGTATGGCCCAGTCTACGGGTAATGCTCTAAAACACACACACACACACACACACACACACACACACACACACACACACACACACACACACACAAAACACACACAAAACACACACACACACACACACACACACACACACACACACACACACACACACACACACACACACACACACACACACACACACACACACACACACACGGTTTTATGTTATATTCTTAGAAGGGCTGGAGTGTCGTTTTGGGTGCAATTAGTTCTCTGTTATTGGGAATCCAACATTCGGAACTTCACAATTGACGGAACGACGCCTTACAGAAACTACACACACACACAGTGGGTCCTTCTGGTATCTGGGATAATCAGGATTGTATAACTTTTCATTACGGTTTTTGGAGATTTCCAAATTCCAGAGATTGCCCATAGAGAGAGAGATTGTGTCTATGTATACCTTGAGTCATGTTGTTGGCAGGTGTGCATGTCAACTTTTTAAGAGGAACCAGCATGACACCGCACACTGGATAGTGGTGTGGTCGGCCACAATGGGATACGGTGCCAAGCACTGCTGTCCTCCTCCTCCTCCTCCTCCTCCTCCTCCTCCTCCTCCTCCTCCTCCTCCTCCTCCTCATACTCATACTCATACTCATACTCATACTCATACTCATCCTCATTCTTCTCTTTTCTTCCCACTTACCTCTTCCTAGTTACTTTCGTACGTACATAGCTTATCGCTTCTCTATACTTGTCTCGTCCAACTTCTTTTGTTCTTCCGACCTCTTCTGCTCACCCACTACTCTTTACATACTCTTACTTCCCTACATCCCCTCCTCATCCTCCCCCAGCGAGAGTGCTAGAACACCTCTCGCTCTTTAACCCTCCGCCTCCCTCCCTCCCTCCCTCCTACCCACTACCCAGAGGTGGTGGTGGTGGTGGCGGCGCCTCTGCGTTCCAACGAGCACGCTTGCCAGCGGTCCAGTCCCGGATAAGCTCCAGAGTGCTGCAGAAGGGTCGAGTTGTGCGCTCTTCTCCTCGTCCTTGTCATTGTCCTCAGTGTATTCTGTCATCCACACGAGTCGTTTGGTGCGCCTTTCGAGTCCAGTTGTAGATAAGCGTGTGTTGTGCGCCAGCTGGCGAGGGAGGAGAATTTTTGTCGAGGTGCGACGTTGACGTAGTCGGAGGAGGACGACGACGACGGTCGAAGTGTCAGTTTTCGCGGTTTGGAAGTGTGCGCGCGGCTCTGGTGGAGTCGATTGTGTTCGGGTCGGTATTCCGGATTTGTGAAGGGAGAAAGAAGGATTTTCGAAAGGGCGGCACTGGATCTGTGTTGGCCAACAGGAGTTTTGGTTAAAAGAAAAGTGGTTGCTGGGTCCTCTCGGTAAGTAGTCGGTCAAGTGGCCGCGCTTTCCGCTGTATTAAAGTTTTTTGTGCTGCATGTGCTTGCCTGTCGTGTGTGTGTGTGTGTGTGTGTGTGTGAAAGAGAGAGTGAGCATATGTTGTTACCACTCCATGAGGCACTTGATCCACTTAGCATGGGTTCTTGCGCTCTGGCAAATTATTATTCATTTTTATTTCTTAATACAGAGATAAAATTGTGTCTTAGTGGAAAAGGGGTTTGGATGTTGGTTGAACGAGACATCTGGAAGTCCTTGTAAAACTGGTCCTCCTTGCTCTTGAAAGGACGAAACGAGATAGTCTTATGAATGGTTGGAAAAAAAATTTGTTGTGCGTCATTTTAGCTCAAGGATTGAACCCGTTAGAGTATTAGACTATAGTGGTGTCTGCTGGGGGAGGCGGCAGATGATTTTATTCATGCCAGGGTCTTCGAACGAAACCTGGAACGATGGCGGTTGAGGTGGGTGGAGGTGCTTGGTCCCTGGACTGAATAGGATCCAATAACGGTGAGGAAAAAAAATATATGCAAGGGGTGAGGACACTACGCCGTTGTATGCACGATGCACAAGTGAATGGTTACTGTTGCAGATTGCAGCCCTTAAACGACGGGTTGAATGAAATCACATAGCGAAAGCTAGAGAAAGAGAACGTTCCCTATTCGTGTATGTACGGGTTAAAGTTAGAACGTTTGCTTTTCTTGGAGGCATGGGTGATGTTCAGGGTGGTTGTTAGTGTCAAGGCAAGTGCGGATAACCATGGGCGTCCTCGGAAAGGCTTCAAGAAGAAGAAACGATGATGGAATGTAGCAGCGTTAGAATCTAGGGAGACGATTTGATTGTGAGGAAAGAAGCGAGTAGAATTCAACGTGTTTCCATAGCAGTTCGTGTTATTATTTTTACGGGGAATTGAACATGGAGATTTTTTTTTTTTTTTTTTTTTTTTTTTTTTTCTCTCGAAATTTGGGAGTGAGTATCCCTCCCACGTGCTTTGAGCCCATGACAGGGGCCGATAAACGTGGAAACAACCCCTTTCCCTCTTTCAAAGTCCGAATAGTCTTTCCCTTCAGCTGAATAATAATAGCCCGGGACAAGTAATCGGTAGCTGTCATCCAGATCAGTTTCAACTGTATATTTCAATCACATACCCCTCCCCATTTGAAAGAAAGCCTTGGAGCCTAGGAAAGATAGTAAGGTGCTCGCGGTGTGACGAACCATTGCTGTAGTTGGTGGGTGGGTTGGGTTGGTGACGTGGTCAGTGGTGGCTTGGAGCAGGTTTGGGGGGAGGGGGAGGGAGGGGGGTGTCCTTGCTCGGTCTTGAGCTGACCTGGTCTTCGGGTGGAAGAGCAGAGGTTGTTGGAACGACCGTGGCATTGTTTATAGTAATAGCTGAGTTAATTTCATCTATGTCCAATTTATTGTGGGAGACTTGATTGTTTTGGTGTGCCTGCAGCCATGCTCGAGACAGACAGGCTGTGTGTGTGGAGGGAGGGAGGGAGGAGGGGGTCCGATTGCATGGCGCTGGGGGGGGGGGGGACACCCGGGAGGTGGGAAGGGGAGTTGTCATCGTAGCCGCCTTGGCCGTTGCTCAGCTGGTGGTAGTTTTCGAGCTCGAGGGCGGTCTTGGTCCCTGGGTGGTGGTGGTGGTGTGTGGGCGAGCAAAAGTCATCCCCCTCGGCGTCGGGTGGTGACACTGCATCGTGTTTGGTTTGTATAATATATATATATATATATATATATATATATATATATATATATATATATATATGTATAATATATATTCGTCTGGCCGTTTCAGAGAGAAAGAATATATTCTGGTTGGTGTGGTGTTAACGTCCGCCGGATGTGGTGACATCTTTGAATTTCGTGGACTGTGCTCATGGATGCATGTTTATGCTGTTTACTGTGTAATGTGTGTATGTGTATTATATATATATATATATATATATATATATATATATATATATATATATATATATATATTTGTCTGGCCGTTTCAGAGGGAGAGAGAGAGAGAGAGAGAATATATTCTGGTTGGTGTGGTGTTAACGTCCGCCGGATGTGGTGACATCTTTGAATTTCGTGGACTGTGCTCATGGATGCATGTTTATGCTGTTTATTGTGTAATGTGTGTATGTGTATTATATATATATATA
>NC_134797.1:11773031-11808031 GCF_046742065.1 Oratosquilla oratoria | reverse complement strand
GAGTGAGAGAGTGAGTGAGTGAGTGAGTGAGTGAGAGTGATGGATGGATAGAGTGGCAGACTACGCGTCACCAAGGGACGTGCGTATAGAGATGCAAATGTGGGTCTTTCTGGTGAGTGTTGTGTGCAGGTTATGTTTACATGTCAGGCGGGTACGCGTGTGACAGAGGTGTTCACACGTCAGATGGTGAGGGAGGTGCGTATGCAGAATTATGAATATATATATGTGTGATTATGTATGTATGTACGGGTTAGGTCGTTGGGTTTAGGTATTAGAATTAGTGGCCGTCCGCCGAAGTTGCTGCGTTCCCAAAGGAAGCTTAGGCGAGGGGTCTGTTGGCCAATAAACGGGTCGTTATAGGGCTAGCAGGGTTTGCCAAGTGGTTTTATGTATTAACGCAAGCGTCATCACGTGAAGAAACTTAATGTAAACAAGGGCGCCATGAAGAGATATAGTTTGTGAATCCAGTTTTTCCTAAAGAAAATCATGTCACACGAGACCTCAGTTCCGCCATTGCGAGGGTTTTCAAAAAATACACGTTGCAGTCTTCAGTGTCCCGATGGTGTGACCTTTTGTGCAAAACCAAGAAGGTTGACCTTGAGGTTCATGTTGCCTGACCTTGGGTGTCATGTGTGGTGCCCGCTGACTTTGGGTGTACTGTACTTCCTCCTGAACTTGGGTGTGGTGTCCTGGGTGCCATACCTACTGATCTCTTCCCCTCACCCCTTCCTCAAACCTTCTCTAACTATTCCCCCTTCTTCCCTACCGTAACCCGACCCATCACCATCTTTTCTCCCTCTTTTCCCACCCCTGTCACACTCCCTCACCAACCTCTTCCCCCAATACTTGCCATCCCCCCCCCCATCCCCCGTCTTCTCATTTCTCCCACACCCTCTCTCGTACCTGGACAATTCGGGCCTCCTCCTCCTCACCAACATCCCTGTTTGTCTCCTACTGCCAGAAGTTGATACTTGCTTCTTACATTCCCACACATTCTGATACTTCTTCGCCGCCTCCCGTCACATCTGAATCTCCTCTCGGCAGTCTGCCCTTGACCAGTGACATCTTCTCCCGTCCTCTCTTGTTGCTTCCTTCGCTCACTCCTCATCCCTCCTCACTACTCTCATCCTTATCCCTAATTCACTGTTTATCGTCAGGCTTCCGATAACCACTTGTCCAGTTTTATCCTGTTTTCTTGTCCACAACTCTTCACAATTTGGTTATTTAAAATGACAATTGCCGACAGAATGGACATTGTCTTCTTTTCCCACTTTCATTGTCCGATCTATCGTCGTCAATTTCTCTCCTCCCACATTGACAATTTTCATTCTTCCTTTCCCCCCTCTTTTCACCTTATTATTATTGTCGTACATTTGATTTATATTTTATTGTACATTTTATTGATATTTTATTGCCTGGCCATTCTGTCGAGGCCGTTGGTAACTCTTGACGCTTGATCATCTTCTAACGAGGAACTGGTATATCTTGTCACTAAGCAGAAAGTGTACATAAGCTTTTAAAACATTTAAAGGTGAACGCAGACCGGTTTAAAGCATATATAATTGCCCAGGTGCGTGAAATTATATTTGTTTGTACTGTGCATCCATTTGTGTTCTAGCTTCGGAAAATTTCTCCTGACCATGAAGTCTGAATTTATTTTTGTTGATGTTGCTTTCACCCGAGAAAAACATTTCATCACATATTTTCCATTGTTATATAGTTGATCATCTCGACCCATTTTGACATTTCCAAGGAATAGTCGTATATACGTATACAATTTTTTCTATTGTTAAATATTTTCTTTTATTACGTCCGATGGAACGCTGTGTCTTTAGGCATAAGTAACCAAAGCAGTTGTTGTTCTAGGAGTTTGCAGAAGACGTTTGAGGCTCTCACGTCATAAAGTCGAGGCCTGGCACATCAGGTCGACTTCGAATGCGAAAGCCGAAGTCGACCTGTCTGTTGCAGTCTCCTCGACGCTCCCGCTTACCCCAGCTTCACCCACCACCTTCCCTCACTTTTCCCACAACACGTAGGCTTTAGACATTACTTACAGTGCGCGCGCGCACACACACACACACACACACACACACACACACACACACACACACACACACACACACACACACACACACACACACACACACACACACACACACACACTTTTTTCGTCACTTCCACTTGAGGGCCATGCCCTCGTTCACCATGCTTGTTATTAAGCTCGTTACTTAACTAAGTCTTAATCCCCACTCACCTTTGTGACAAGGGTCTTATCCCTGTTCGCATTTGTGACTGAACATGGCTCGTAATCTAAGGGTATTATCCCTCTTGACCGTGTATCTTTGCTCCAAGTGTATTACTCTGTCAGATTAAGTCGTCTTTATCTCGACTGGGATTAAGATTGACTTACTGTAGAGGCCCTTTTTGATATTTCGCCTCGTTTTCTTTTTAACTGCGTTTCGGATCGTTTTATACTCTCGCCCGTCGGATGAGATTGCAGCAGCATTGTGACGTACTGTCTTTCCGGTAATCTGAGTCCCACAGTCGTTATCAACAACTGAGAAAATGTAGCACCACCCTTCCCACCTCCCCTGTTCCTCCCCTGTTGTCTATGGATGGAATTGCCTTGTGGTCGAGAAGTATTTCTCTATATAACGACTTGTGGAAATGGTCACGACTACAACAACAACGACGACGACGACGACTGCGTGGGAAGATTTTTGAGATGGATTAGCAGAAGAATGCGTCATGGAGGAACTGTACTGAGTGACTGATGAACTGACACTGGGACGGTAGCGGGCTGCTGGTGTGTACCCTCATACAAGGTCCATATACTATATGGACCTTGCCCTCATACGCGTGGTCTCGTCAGGAGGCGGGATTACGGCAACGCTGGAGGGTGATCTCACGACGCTAATACATGTACGCACACGCGTGTTTGTGTTTTAAATGGTGTGTGAGAGCACCATAGCATGACGGGGATGAAGCTTAACTAGGGAGGAACTGTTATTGCTGGAGCGAGCGCGCACGCGCATTCCCGTCCGCTCGAATCACAGAATCTCGACCGGGGTTGAAATGTTCCACTTTCATGTTTGGGCGCGTGGGGGCTTGGTCAAGCGTTTGTTCTAATGGTCGGGAGGGATTTAAGGAGTATAAAACCCCCCACCGCTCGCTCGCTCGCGCGCGCACACACACACACACACACACACACACACACACACACACACACACACTCACTCACTCACTCACTCACTCACTCACTCGGTGGCGCAGTTGGTAGAGCGCTGGACTGGGAAGTACGATAGTGCTCGCGGTACACAGTTCGAATCCTGCCCAGGGCCGAAATTATTTCGGTATCACTGTGCTTCGGGTCGTTACTCTGACTCTCGTGGGCGGGGAGTTGGGTGTGTGTGTGTGAGGTCACAGCATTACCCATAGATCGGTCATACGAGCTCTGAGCTCTCTTCCGCTGTCGGTTTCAAGTCCAACACGTGATCCAAAGACCAAGGTGAATACACACGCGCACACACACACACACACACACACACACACACACACACACACACACACACACACACACACACACACACACACACACACACGCGCGCGGTTTCAGCCGTAGGTTAGAACGCTCTCCTATGGAAGATTGTTGTTTATGACTGCAACTATTCATTACGGTTTTATTACTTTTGTTTTTGAGACTGCCATATCAAGAAAGTGTGACGTACGCCTTGGTATAGATAATGCTTTACCCACCACCAACCTCGCTAACCAAGTCTTTGGTTTCTGCCTTGCACCAGCGAAATGTGCTCGGTCTTGTACTCCGACGTTTCGTAAACCAGCTGGCAACCGCGCGAGCCTGTGGTGTAGCAGTGGTCATCCGGAGGAGCCGCATTTGACATAGCCAGCTACGGGGGGAGGAGGAGGAGGAAAAAGAAGAGGAGGAGGAGGAGGAAGAGCAAGTGTCTGTCTGCGGTGCAAATCGAAGTAGCTTCCGAAATCGTACCTTAGATCGAGACTAAGAATAGATGAATGAGGAGGAGGAGGTGGAAGAGGTGGAGGTGGACGCATCAACGTAACGCAGTCCAACTCCCCCACCCGCACGGTAAACTCACTTCCTTCCCTCTTAAGGGAGTATCATCAGGTGACGTCTTCAGTGAGCATATTGCCAAGGTGAAGTGTCACTTGATTGGAAACACAGACACCTGCACGCGTGTTCCTGGTGGTATGTTTTGGTTTCAGGACCAATGCCTCACCACCCTATATAAACTTGTATCTTAACTTTCTGTAAGCATTCTGCTGAAGAGGACTACAGATAGTAGTCGAAATATACAGTCTCTTTATTTCCGTTATTATTTCTCCGATAGTGGGTTTACAGTGAACTTTTATAAATGTGTTATAACATACCAATCTCCAACCAATGCCTTGAGTGATTGAAGAATACTGATAGGATGGTCCCCAGTTACAAATGCAAGTTATTAAGCGTAATTACTGAATAAGCGAGCCATGGAAGTACTGCATCAAACTGTATCTGATGGGTAATCGACATGAAACGATGTGTGCATGAAATTTTTTTATTGAGTTCTGTGATGGATAAGAACATCAGTATTTGACGGTATCTACATGAGAAGTGGGACACAAAAGATGATGATGATGATGATGATGATGATGATCCGCGTGAGCAGTTGGTATGCATTTCTCCGTCGAAAGGTTAAAGAGATTAAGACGTGCCCCTTACTGCTAATAGTGACAAGTTCAAAGGTTTCGCTTCTCGTGCTTCCTCCTCCCCCTCCTCCTCCCCCTCCTCCTCCCCCTCCTCCTCCCCCTCCTCCTCCACCTCCTCCTCCACCCCCTCCTCCTCCTCCTCCTCCCCCTCCTCCTCCCGCTCCTCCTCTTCCTCCTCCTCTTCCTCCTCCTCCTCCTCATCCTCCTCCTTCCTCATCCTCTTGTCCCCCATGCCGTTTGTTGCTTTCGTTGCGGTGTGCAGTTGGCACCTCTTCACCTTTACTCCCACTTCGTCTTCCTTCTTTCCTCCTTCCTCCCTCTAGTCTTCCTTCATCTACTGCCCCCCCCCCCACATCGCTGCCTCCTTGGATCAAATCTTCATTTAACCTCAGTGATATATTTTGCGTCAACCCCCCCCCTCCATATGGTTCATCTCTACCGTAGACCCCTACATCCCACATCACATCAACTTGCCCCCCCCCCCCACTCCGCGGCCTCCTATTACCTCGACTCGCACCCCCCCACTTCCACCCGCCTCAACTCCCCCACTCCCACCCGCCTCAACTCCCCCACTCCCACCCGCCTCAACTCCCCCACTCCCACCCGCTTCAACTCCCCCACTCACTTGACTGGACTCCTACCCCCCACTCCACTTACCAGTAAAAAATCAACCTCATTGCATCTTAAACCCCCATTAACCTCGTTTCCCTCTTCTACCTCTGCCTCCCATCCCCTCACGGCATTTGCTCCCTATTTACCTTCCCCCCCTCCCGCCTTCCCTCCGCTCTCTTCCCCGTCTCTGCACCGATAGGGAGGGAACGATTGGTAACGGGGAGAGAGTGTGCCAGTTGGTCTGGTCTTGCCATCCTGTGATTGTGTTTTGTATTGGCATCGTGCACGGAGTACATTAAACCCGCATGGTGCTGTGGTGGCATACATGGACGTTCTGTGATGTGCATCGACATGCAGTGATTGTTTGAACCAATGTAATTTGTAGTGCAAAGCATCGTAGTGTGTTGCTTTGTGTAGGCTTAATGCTGTGATATTTTGTAACTGTATAATTGTGTGATGTTGGCGTAATGTTGTTTTGTTACGAGATGGTATAAAGCTGTATGTTGGCATAATACTGCTGTGCACACAGTTCCAGAAGTTGCCGCCGCCGGCTCGGAACAGGGTCATTTGACCGGTCGATGCCCGCCGGCATCACTCGCCGCCGCCGCTGCTGCTGCGCCACCTCCGTCTGCAGGCGGCGAACGACGGCGACGGCGGTGACAAGCTCCGACTGACCGACCGACCGGCCGGCCGATCGGCATATCTGTTGTATAACAAGTTTCCTCCTCCTCCTCCTCCTCCTCCTCCTCCTCCTCCTCCTCCTCCTCCTCCTCCTCCTCCTCCTCCTCCTCCTCCTCCTCCTCCTATTCTTGACCAAGGGTGGTCACCGTCACATTAGCGCGCACAACACACACACACACACACACACACACACACACACACACACACACACACATGCACACAGACGCGCGCGCACATACACGCACGCGCGCACATACACACACGCGCACGCATACACACGCGCGCGCGCACTCACGGACACACACACACACACACACATGCACACAGACGCGCGCGCACATACACACACGTGCACGCATACACGCGCGCGCACGCACACACGCGCACACACACACACACACACACACACACACACACACACACACACACACACACACACACACACACACACACACACACACACACACACAACGTATTAAACCATTAGAAGGGACAGCAAAGTTGTAAGCAACCACATAATGATGGTGATGGCTTCCGCCGACGAAGCCGTTCTTGGGCGGCACCTTCGTGCATTCGGTTGGTCCTGTTGCCACGGCTCTCTCTCTCCTATCTCTCCTCTCTCTCTCTCTCTCCTATCTCTCCTCTCTCTCTCTCTCTCTCTCTATATATATATATATATATATATATATATATAACTATATAATATATATATATATATATTAATATATATATATAATATATATATATATAATATATATATATATATAATATAATATATATATATATATTTATATATAATATAATATATATATATATATATATATATATATATATATATATACACACATACATATATGTGATATTGTATTCCCTGGCGTCATCACATTAGCGTCAGTGACCGCGTCGTGTCCCAGCAGAAGGACGCATTCGACACAAACCTTGGCGCCCGGGTGTCTGTCTCAGATTGTCAGTTGCGGGATCTCGGGAGTTGATCCTGAGGCCCAGAATAAGTCCTCCCTTCCTTCCAACGGAGCGACTCTTTAAGATTTTTGGTTTGGCCACAACTCGACCCTCTTATTCGACTGAACTGAGGGAAAGACTGTGTCGTGTACTTTTGTTACCTCGGCACCTCTCCCTCTCTCTCTCTCTCTCTCTCCCCCCCCTTTCTCTCCTTCTCCCCCTCCCTCACTCTCTCCCGTTCTCCCTCAATCACTCACTCTGCCCCACCTCTCTCCCCCTTTCTCCCTCTCCCTCTCCCAAAATCAAGACTGTTTTATTTGTCTGATGTAGGGTCTGGGGGGGCTCGGGGCCCGAAACCAGATGCCGTAAAAACGTGTATGGATCGTATTCTATCTCCCATGATTTGTGTTTAAGAATAAGGCTCTGCCCACCCCACCTCCCCTACACTTGTATCGGGACGAATCAAAGAGATCGTCTTCTCAGTTGTTTGTCCACGTGAAGGGAGGTAGAGGGAGAGAGTTGTGGAAGAGTAATAGTGTTGGTGAAGGCTGGGAGAGGGGCTTTTGCAAAAGTTCAGGCAGGCCGGCCGGCCGCCGGGCCTCCAAAGGCCAGTGGCACCACGACCCACCAAGAATGTCGCACGAACTTTAGTCCTGTGCTGTGCTCGTGACCGCACGGGTACAAGGATGTTGACGTAATATGTGTGTGTGTGTGTGTGTGTGCGCGTGTGTAAATGCCGGGTGCCGAGAATTTCGTTTGATAATAAGACATGTAGGGGGTGTACACATCACATGATGGGATTAGCGATCCCGGCCCGACAGACAGGCACAGACATATAGAGGGAGGCGACGAGGGGGGGGGGCGCTGGACACTGAAGCCACGCCCAGCCCAGCCCTCCTTTCACCATGGAATTGCGGCACTGGTTTCACAAGCTTGGCACCGATGTGGCATCGATGCATTAATCCTCTCCGTAGTAAAATAAGGAAAAATTAAGAGAAGATCAAAATGTATTCGGTGCATGAAAATGTGCCCAACGGGAGATACGAAACCTAACTGCTTGTTGCACAGTTTGGTCTCGGGGTTCGCGTATGGTTTGAGAATACGACCCACGGCCTCTGTACGAGGGTGACTGAGGACAGGCTTTGGGGACGGTGTGGTGCGGTCCCCATTCATTGGATGACTCGCGTAGATAACACGCAGAGGAGCGTGCTATCACTACTGTTTCCTGAGTTGCTACTGGTCTACCTTCTGAGGTTGGGACTGTTGGGAATGTACTGACTGTAGAGGGTGTTGGAGTGGACAAAGGGACTTGCCAGGTGGTGATGGTAACAGGAATTCTGAGCAATGCGCAGTGTAATTGGGTAGGATTTAGTAGTTATATATGGGTGTGTGTGTGTGTGTGAATTCCTAGGAACAGTTGGGACCTGCTTGGGAATGGAGTAGTCTTCTTTATTTGGATAAGTAAGACGGGCCCGTGTTAATAAAAGCCCTAAGTGATTCATTAGTTGGCCGACTGGCAGTTCAGGAAAGCGATTGAAGAAAATATAAAGATTATACACAAACACACACACACACACACACACACACACACACACACACACACACACACACACACACACACACACACACACACACACACACACACACACACACACACACACATATATATATATATATATATATATATATATATATATATGTGTGTGTGTGTGTGCGCGTGCGTGTGTGTGGGGGGGAAGGAGGAAGAGAAAGACACGGGTCCAGGGCCGAGTTTATTCCTGACCGGTTTCGTTTACACCTTCTTCAACATTCCTCTGAAGAAGTTGTAAGCGAAACCGGTCAGGAATAAACTCGGCTCTAGACCCGTGTCTTTCTCTTCCTTCCTCAAACCTGTCACAATGTCTCAACAATATATATATATATATATATATATATATAATATACACACACACAAAAAATCGTGTGAGGCATATTGACGTCGTGACTATCACTTGGAAAGGTGTACACTGCAAATAATTAAGCTTATTTGGATCATCAGTGTGGATTTTTTAAGAGCGGGGATGTATTATCCTAATTCCTTCAGGTTAGCTGTGGAAAATTGGTGAAATGGGCTTTCGTTTTGTCCGAATGACGTCATTCAGTCCCCCACCCCACCCCCAGTCCCCCCTCCCACCGGTGGCAGCCAAAGGATCCGATGCAGTATCGCTTGCTAGGGGGATGGGCGCTCTGTGCCCAGTGTGTGTGTGTGTGTGTGTGTGTGCGTGCGTGCGTGCTTGCGTGCTTGCGTGCACGCGTGCACGCCTACTCTGTACCACTCCCACTCAAACTCACTCTCCTCTCATCCTCTCACTCTCCTCCGACTCCCTCTCACTCTCTTCCCACTCCCTCTCCTCCGACTCCCTCTCACTCTCTTCCCACTCCCTGCCCCTACTGCCACTCCTCCCACTTCCACTCCTAGTCCTGCCACTTCCAATTCTTTTACTCCCTCCCTCCATTGTATCATCTCACTCCTCTCATTCGCACTATTCCTCTCACTCCCAAAATTTTTCCCTTCCCTCCCTCCCTCCCTTCCCTCCCACGCCTGTTACACTTTCCTATTTCTCCCATCTCCCACTCCAGTCCCCTTCTCCTTCTTCCTATTTCCCATTTCCTCACCCTCTTCCCTCTCCTCTTCCCTCCCCACATTATCTCCACTCTACAGTCTCGTACGTGATTGTGAACGGATCCAAGCATTGTTCGAAGGAAAACTCCGTATCACCTTCTGATAATGGAAGGGAGGCGTGCGCGTCGCCGCCGCCGACACTGCTGCGGTTGTGGTGGTGGTGGTGATGGTGGTGGTGATGGTGACGATTTAAAACAGCGTCAGCCTTTTAATGAAAGAACGGCCGGCGCTGATTGCAGCCACATCTTGCGAAACGTATTCTGGTTGAAGGACCGAGGAAGAGAATGATGATATACCAATTAGGGCATGTGAGTGCAAAACACACACACACACACACACACACACACACACACACACACACACACACACACACACACACACACACACACACACACACACACACACACACACACACACACACACACACACACACACACACACACACACACACACATGCGTGTATGCATATGCATGAATAACGTGTAGAAAGCAATTTGCCGTGTTTGTCCCATCCTGATACGCTGATGAGAAGTAGGAAACTCACGGTGCTGGACTGATGTGTATTGCTCAGTTTAGTATGGCTGCCGGAGACAGTGGTGGTGGTTTGGTGGGTGGATGGAGACGTTAGTGGTATGTAGCAGTCATGATGACTGGTGCTGCATAAATTGGGACGCTGATTACTCTCCACATTCGGATACATGACAGGAGATTGGCTGCGTCTCATTCATGTTGGTCGGAAGTTAGCTAGCAAGGGGATGGGAGGGGGAGAAGCTTTATCTAGGTCAGACATTGTTATTAGAATGATAGCGGAGTCGCTCTCTAGATAGTGGGAGTCATTAAGCTGATAGGCCCCGTCGTTACGGGGACGATTTGCATCGTGCATGGATGCATACATGGGTTATCAGAGATGGGGAGGGTGGGTGTGTGGGGAGCCTAGACCGGGGGGGGGGAGTAAGGACGCGGATTCAACCTTCATAAGCGTTTAACACTCGGCTGTTAAGAAATTGGTGGTCCTTTGGAGGCGGATCGCCTCTGCTGTTCTCGAATTGCGTGCTCGGTGGACACGACTTTCGGGCAGCAGGGGGGGGGGGAGGTGAACGCGGTGTCGTCACCATTCGATGATGTCTTGGCGAAGTTGACGTCCGTTAAGGTTGTTACTGGTCCCAGTGTTTCCCAGCAAGTTTTTTTTCTTCTCCCTCTCCAGGAAATACTGCCACGTTAAGCTAGGAAGTCGTGTTTTGGTATTTTCTTCAAACTGTCACTTTGATATATATATATATATATATATATATATATATATATATATATATATATATATATATATATATATATATATATATATATATTTATTTATCGTTGCCTTGGGGATAATATCGCTGGTGTGCCAAGTTAACTTGTTTGCTTGTCTGGCTTCGTGCGTACGTGTGCGCCCAAGCTCCACTGACAGCCCCCCCCCTCCCCCGCCACCTCCACCGTCAAATTTCTTGCGTCGTCTACGCGTGTCTGCCTTGGCAGAAGGCGCGCACCCCATCACCATAGGAAGGACGTGATCTCCCTCTTCACTTCATCAGGGACGACGCCGCCGTCAGCAGCAGCACCAGAAGGTCTCGGCAGGATAAATTGGGCGAAGGGCGTCGCGGTGGCCCGGTGGTTCTTCCAGAGATAGGCGATGACGCACGCTGGCTCGCCTATCTGCGACCAGCTGCGGCTGCTGCTGCGGCTGCAGCTGGAGGGTGGGGCTTCCGTGCAAATATGGAGGAGGAGCGGGCACGACTAATGAAGTTTGGAAGGAGTCGTCGAGGATGAGAAGGTGGCTGCATTGTTAGGCAGGCGGGCAGGGTGGCAGGCGAGCAGGTAAGAAGGCCGGCAGGCAGGCAGGGTGGCAGCTAGGAAGGCGGGTAGGCTTACCCGAAAGCCTTGGATGATTTCTGGCTTAGTGAGGAAGGAGTTTGGCTTTTATCGTATGCATGTTACGTTCGTTTAGTCTTTTTGGCTTAGTGAGGTAGAAAGGGGTTTGTCGATGTGGAAAGAAATGAGCTGCCAGCAGCAACAGCAAGAATAAACAAATATGGCTGGCTCGCCCGAAAGCCTCGGGATGACGGGGTTAAATTTCGATCATATTTATGTGGGTAGAATCGCCTGACGACGACCAGAATGAATGAATGGATGAGCAAAAGGGTGTTTTGGAATGGGTTATTAACCTGTAAGGATTCGTGACGTGTCCTTGTCTGCACGTGCTCGTTTGTAACGACCTCCCTACCCCCTACCCACCCCCTACCCCTTGTCGAATGGGTGGGCCATGTTACCTACAGTTTCCGTTTATTCATGTCGGACAGGCCCCCTAGGGTCAGAAGTCTGTCGTTCCGTTGAAGGAGGTGGAGGCGTTGTTAATACCCGCGTTCCGGGCGTAAACTGTCGCCCAGTGGAGAGGGTGGCGGGTTCAAGGGCGCCCTTGACGCCCCTGCTGTCGTCGTTAGGCGTGATGAGCGGTAGGTAAACCAGTCTGTCGTCAGTCGGGGCTGGGTCGTAGAAGACGCCGTGTGCGTGTATTCTTGTAGCGTGACGTCGTCAGCGCCTTCGTCGATGTTGTTGGTGCTGTTGTTGTTTTGACCTTCGACCTCGTCTCTGTTGCTCGTCGTATTCGTTGTCCCGCGTTGTTGCCATCGTGGTTCTCTCTCCTTCCCTCCCTCCCCTCCCTTTCCTTGTGTGTGTGTGTGTGTGTGTGTTTGTTTGTACATGCACACACACATATATATATATATATATACACACAAGAATGAAAGACTGCAAGAGATCATAAGGTCTACACTAGGTAGTTCCATGTCCACTACCACCTGTCATCCCTATCCATAAAGTTGTCTTACAGGTTAAAACAATCGATAGTTTAGCGCTCACTATATGGTTTTTAAGTCTATTACATTCGTTGACCACCCTATTAGTAAACCATTCTTGCCTATTTCCTTCTTAAATCTAAATGTCCAATTTGTCCATTATTGCGAGTCTTACCTATGATGTCTTAATATAATGACCTTGTTTGCGTGAATTGATGTCCATTCTATAGGACGGAAACCAAAATTGTACTGCATAGTCAAGAATGGGTCTAACTAACGTCAGATAGTTTGATAATTACCTCTGCACTTCTATTGGTAACCGTCCTATCCTAGCAATGAAACCTAATGCTTTGTAAGCTTTATTCCTGGCGCTAATGCACCGTTTGCTGGTTTTAAGGTCCGGACTCACTAGAACTCCCAAGTGTCACGTACTCTGTTTTATATATGTATGTTATAATTTCTTTGGCTGGCTTCATCTTTCGTCCTTGTTTTCGTCCCTGAACGAGCACCTCAGGAGGAAGAAGCCAGCCAGGCAGCCCAGGGGACCTCTGATTTTAGCCCGGCCAGACCAAGCCCAACGCAGCTAGACGGGGACTAGGGCTAGGCACCGGAGCGGGAACATCGAGCAAATGTGTGAAGTTGGTGTTATGGTGGCTGACTGGAGATGACTAATGAAAGTGGTTGTTATGGTGATAGCTTGTGTGTACGCGCCAGTGCGGCAGTATTTTAAGATTTTATGTATTTATTTATTTATTTATTTATTTATTTATTTATTTATTTATTGTAAAATACTATAGTTCGGGTCTGAAAAAATGTGGCCCATAACCTCTCTTCCTGGAGCCCTAACATTCTTCTGGGAAGGCATAGCTTCGCTTACAAGCTAGGAAAGGTTAAGAGGGGCTTTAAACGATCTAACGGTTCGTCGAACGCGGTTCGACAGACACGTGTTTAAAGTGATGTGTGAACGGGGTATTTGGGGTTTAACCAACGTGTTCGACGACCAAATACCCCGTTCACACGTTCACACATCACTTTAAACACGTGTCTGTCGAACCGCGTTCGACGAACCGTTAGACCCTCTAACTCTTCATGGCGAGAGTTGGGCAGACTGTGAGCAACGAGAGCAGCGTGAAAGCCCAATTCGGTAACTGATGGGGTTGTTCAACCCATCAAGAAGTTTTTGATCCGTCACGGGATTGAACCCCCCTCCCGTCCCCTCTTGTCTTTTTCCCTTCTTCCTCTCCCTTCCCTCTCCCATTTGCCCTCATTTCCCCTCTTCCTTCCTCTTCTGCCCCTACCCATAACGGCAGTGCCTGTTGAGTGCCAACCCTCTGCCCCCTCTACCCCTCCGGCGGAAAGACTGATGTAGAGCAATGTTTAGCTAAATGGCGGAAGTGGCTCCCGACTCTGAGGGGTCTTGGTATTGTTCGAAAGGTGGGGCTGTACGCATGCATTCCAGCCGCGGCGCCGGCGGCGAGGGAGCATGGATGGCGCCATTGTGGGAGTTATTCGGGGCGACCAGATTGCGGCTTGTTGCGGCGACGGCGGTGGTACGGGCGGTTGAGTCGACGAGTCAAATAACTCGTCTCTATAAACCCAGTGGATAGGACCACGGGGTCTGGGGCTCGACCTGCCTGTCTGTTAATCTACTTGTACTACTTTGTTATCTATCCACGTGCCTGATTTTTCAACCTGTCATGCACTCTTGAGGACGTTTGCACTTGAGCTCTGAGCAGGTTCAGGAGCTAATTCCGACCTCAAGGAGGTCTCGATCGACCAAGAATCCTTTTCAGCCAGAGGAGGAGGAGGAAGAGGAGGAAGTCCGCCTTCAGCCCTCCGCCTCCTCCACCCCTCGGTCTGGATAATGGATCCGCGCAAGGCGGCGGCGCCGGCCCCCATAAAAGTCAGTCGGAGAAGACTTCGAAAGGCTTAGAACAGAAATGCATTTTCGCGTTGCTGCAGGGGAGCGGGGTCGTCTTTCGCACTGAACAGAATCGCACGACGGAGGAATCCAGGGAAAAGGAGTGGGCGTTTCTCCACAGGGTACATTGCAGTGTAGGCAAGCAGGAGTCCCCTTTGGCTGAATGAAATAACTGTTAACAATCTGGAAAGGACTCTGGTCGGGATGGTGGAATGTCTGCCGTTAGGTGCTTCTGCTCTGTGTCTCTGATGGTGTGCCATTGTCATTAAATACAGGAAGGACGTTATTTAAAGTGATTATTGTACATGTGAGCGTGTTATTTTCAGTGCGCTGGTGCAGCCAACACATTTGTTTTTTTACGTGTTTATGTATATATTTACTCTCTTTCCATGCCTGTCCTCAGTCGTAGTATATTGTTTTGTTCATATTTTTCTGTTTATTTCACAAATGCTTCAAAAGTGAGTTGCAAATTGGCGGGTTCTTTGTAGTGGATGGCCAATTCATCTGATTGTAGTACCCAGCAGCGCCGCGGCATAAAATACAACGCATTCCCGTATAATTGTTGACCCGGGAAGGGGCTTGGGATGGTATTATTCAACTGGAAGAGGGGATGTCGACCCCGGAACGACCGGGGTTTCTCTGTCGGTCTTGACCCGATCTCTAGTCCGGGCCTCGGCCTTGAAATCACAAATCCCCACCATATGAGTTGGCAATAGTTACTAGAATCAGTAATGTAGGATGCAGTGCTCGGGTAATCGTCGGGAGTATATTACTTCCTGTGCGTTTATTCCACGCCCGGCGGGACACAGTTGCCTTGTACAAGATAGTTTTTATTAGTATGGCATCACGCGAAGGGAAAGAACAACGAGTAGCCCAATGTACGTTTGTACAATTTGTTTTTCCCCCGTGCGTCACGCGAAACAGACTCGAGATGGGGTGGGGCTTATTCCCGAACGAGTTATCCGGCCGACCCCGGTTAATTGCACTTTGTTGTACAAATAGGCAGGGAGCCCTATGGTTCAAGGGAGAGGAGACGTTGACCAGAGTAGATTTGCTTGTGGCCTGATCGCTGGTGGGAGAGGGGATTCAAAGGATTCAAAGTCTTGTACCTTCAGCCTAGCGACGCGACGACCTCAAAACCCCCGGCCCAGTACCCCGTCGGCTGCCGAAGAGTTACAAGGAGATTTGCACTTGGTAGTGAGAGGAGACCAGGCACTGGCGGCATGATCCATCTCCAAGTGGCACTGACGTCATAGAAAGATATCGTAAGGTGACGTCATTCTCCCTCTAGAACAGCTGATGACCTCGCCCATGTGGCGCCCTCTGGGCGGGGGGACCTTGGCTACCGGGACTCTACATGACTGTATGGAGGGGGTGGACGGGGGGGGGGGTTGACGAAGAGGTTGAAACGATCTCGGCGACGAAGCTGCCTTGGTCTGCAGTGTACGCTCATAATCTTAACGTTGCATGTATTTCTGTTTTTCATAAGCATGCATGCACACGCACGCACTCACGCACGCACAAGCACACGAAGAAAATAACAAGTAATAATAGTAATGATAATAATGATAATAATAAACGGTTTATTGAAAACGTGGCAGCCGAAGGCAGAAAATACATATTAGGTAAGAGGGTACATAATATTACCTATACATATTATGATGCTGAAGTGATTGTACAATATACTAATATATAAAACATGAACATATAAAATTATAGATGTGTCTTAGTTTTAATATGATGGTTGGATTAGATGTTGTTTAACAAGTGTTCAAAAGAAAGTATGGGGCTGTTTATATGTGTGTGTGCGTGGTGCTTTGAAAGGCGTCTATTGTGATGTGGCCCGGGCAGGACGGTCAGCCTCCGACAGTAGCATTCATGAACAGGTGTATGTGCGTGCACAGACATGACCACAAACGACCACCCAAACAGAATTCCCCATTGAGACGACAGTAGCATGATGGGTGTGGAAGTAGGTTATGAAATCATGGCTGAGATACCAGGGGCGGAGGCAGGGGCCGGGGTGTCCCAGCCGGCCAGGATATAACTCCGGGGCTCGCCCGGTCGTCGGCCGCTGGTCAGATAAGAAGCGGCGGCGGCGGCGACGACGACGATGACTTGGGCTGTTGCGTCATGCAATGGACGGGGCAAGGCAGGACAGGTGCGGTGTGGTACTACACCTGAATGATACTACGTAGTGAAAGAGCACGTACCGATAGGTAGCAGGGATGCTTGGTTGATGCAAAGGTCTGTTTTCACATTTAGATATTTGTTACGTATTTCCACTTTATTCTACATGTTCCTTTCTTTCTTGTTCTGCTCTATTCATGTCTAATCGATTTTTGTGAGGATGGGATGGGTAATATGATTTCACCATTTAATGAGCCATTTTCGTCTGTGATCTACGTTTTGTACTTGTTGGTGGCAAGGATTGTATTTGTACTGTTGATAGGGCTTTGTTTTGGGAAAACGAGAACGGTTTGTTCCAGTTGAAAAAAAGTCGGCATACTGGCTACGTGCCAGTAAATACCGTAGACTGGGGGGTGGGGTGGTGGTGGGATGGATGGGCTCTTTAATTAATTAGCTCATGTTATCTGTCACTGTCGTCGCGTAGCGTCGAGTCCACAAATATGGCGACAGTTGGCGTCACTCATTTGTTCCTCTAGACGATTAAGATGTGTATTTGCGCGTGCGTTATTATTATTATTATTATTATTATTATTATTATTATTATTATTATTATTAAATTATTTATTATTAAATTATTTACTATTAAATTATTTATTATTAAATCCTTTATTATTAAATTATTTATTATTATTAAATTATTTATTATTATTTATTGTTATTTATTATTTATTATTTATTATTTATTATTATACAAGACGAAAGCTTTTTTCTCGTAGTCCTGTGTCTGCATTCTCAATGGTGGATTGGGGTTGTCTGAACCGATTCGAGCCGACGGCTGTACGTAGGTGTGGGGGGGGGAGGTGGCCGCGCGGGCGCCCGTGCGTGGTAATGTCTCGAGGAATTCCCGTCCTCTCTCTGCCTTGGTCGAGCGTAGTTACCCTGGCGGATACTCAAATCTGACCCAAGAGGGTGTATCAGGACCATATACAGATACGTTGTCAATGTTCGTTTATTTACATGTAAACGCCGTAGTTAATGGTTAAAGTGTTGGTTCGTTGGGAGAAGCACCACGGGCAATGTAGGGCGTTGTGGCGTCATGATGTCAGAACACATCCGGGGCCAAGGCGCCAGGCGGCTTGAGAGTGACCATAGGTCACCGGAAGAAGGACTTTTGTCGTACGGGTGTTGCTCTGGGAGTCGTCAAGGACGAGGAGGAGGGAGGGAGGGAGGGAAGGGGGGCCTGAGTGTCATATTCTAAAATAGAGGTTGAGCCATCGTCTAGAACGCGTGAAGGAATATCGACCGTATTCTCACGTGGCGTAAGGCAGGGGCTGATTTTAACTCGACTCTTTCTACACCCCCACATCCGCACGTGCATAATCTATGTGTATTTATTGCTGACTGATATATATATATATATATGTATATGTATATATATTTTGTGTATGTATATATATCGTGTGTGTGTATATGTATATATATCGCGTGTGTGTATGTATATATGTGTGTATATATATAATTTATATATTATATATGTCTATATATATTTTTTCCTGCGCTGGAAGGCTGCTTCAGGTCTAACATGGTGTTAACCGCACGTTCAACCAGTGATACTCCTCTACTGGTTTTTTAATCAGATTTGAGCCAGACGACTTTATTGCTGTGAATGATAGACCCATTCGAAGTCAACTGGTCTTCTTCCCTCTCCCCTTCTCTCAATCTCCCAATTCTCTCCTTTCCACTTCCTCCCTTAGACCTTTGAACCTCGATTGTGTGTGTGTGTGTGCGCGCCAGTGCGAGAAAGAGAGAGAAAGTAGTTTTTTATACTAATAAGCGGGAATCCAATTTCGGAACACGTTTGATCTGCACGTCCTTAGTATGATGCTTTTAATATTTGGTATGCGTGCACGCTAGCGCACAATTTTTCAAAACTTTGAACCCCTTCGCTGCGGAGCGGCTTGGTTTCCCTCAGCAGAGTAAAATGGCGCCTGGCGGAAGCTAGAGTGGTGTAGATCGTCAGTTCGTCAAATGTCATGAAGGACAAGTGAACTTTGACGAGTCGGGACTGCCCGTTTATATATTAGTATTAATGGTCATAGTAATAACAATAACAAATTATGATTAAGAACAATAACTGGTGGTAGTAATAGTGAGTGTTTTCGAGGAGTGTTTTCGGGGATGAAATGGGTGGGAATGTTTTTGTGCCTTGTCCTTTTTGGCTACCCCCCTGGTAAGGGAACAAAAAAAGCCTTGGAATATGTATGTATGTATGTATGTAGTAATAGTGATGACAGTGATGATGATACGTGTCCCTGCTAGAACGAAATTGACGAGTGTTGGGGGAGGGCATTCAACCGTTGCTGTCCCTCAAGTGGATGTCACCGACTTGTGGATGGTTGAGTTATAATAGCAAATGCAACGTTTGTATCCAGTGGAAGTGTAGCCGCCGCCTTACACACACACACACACACACACACACAGACACACACACACACACACACACGTGTACACACACACACACACGTGTACACACACACACACGTGTACACACACACACACGTGTACACACACACACACACGTGTACACACACACACACACACGTGTACACACACACACACACACACACACACGTATACACACACGCACACGTGTACACACACACGTGTACACACACACGTGTACACACACACACACACACACACGTGTACACACACACGTGTACACACACACACACACACACACACGTGTACACACACACGTGTACACACACACACACGTGTACACACACACACACACGTGTACACACACACACACACACACACACACACACACGTGTACACACACGTGTACACACACAATGTTCACCCATACACATGCACACACATGTACACACATACGCATGCACACACATGTACACACATACGCATGCACACACATGTACACACATACGCATGCACACACATACGCATGCACACACACTCGTATGCACACATACGCATGCACACACACTCGTATGCACACATACGCATGCACACACACTCGTATGCACACATACGCATGCACACACACTCGTATGCACACATACAAAACGCGCTCACACACACACACACACACACACACACACACACACACACACACACACACACACGCGCGCGCGCGCACTTCTCCCACCTTTCAGGCCACTATGCCCGACCTGTTTCACTTCCACTTTCTACTGGATTGTGATGGCAAGGCATGTGTGCAGACAGGAAACATTACGATGAGGAAACGAAAACCGAAAAAAAAATCGAAATGACCAACCACATGTTCATGTATTGTCTCCTGTACCTACGTATCTTTCTTCGCTTCAGTCTGCTGCTCTTGCTCCCATTAGTGGTGTCCATCCCAGCAGCAGCAGTGAGCTTCACTATTCCACCTCCTCTCCACTAGGTGTGTCTTACCTAAACACCACCGCACGGGCTCAAACAAAGCCCAAGGGAGTGATACTTCACTCCCGAATTTCGAAAAAAAAAAAAGTGAGCTCCCCCCTCCCCTCCCTCCCTCCCTCCCTCCCTCCCTCCCACCAAGCTAATGCCACAGTGCCCTTCACTACAACACACTGGCACCCTCAGTCTATCACCCCCCATTCCCTATCAATCTCTCGTATGTGTTTGTCCAATCCTTCCTCTCTTTTTGCTGTTTTCGCTTCCCCGCTTTCTTCTTCCTTTCGCCCTTCCTTCCCCCCCAATTCTTCAGCTCTTCCCCTCCTTTTCTTCCCCCTTCCCCCTTCCCCATCTCCCCTTCCCCTTTCCCTTCCTTTTGTCTTTTCCCACCCTGGATTAATAAAACCCACATTCCTAGTGGAGCCTAACTCACCTTGCCCAATCCAGCCATCCAGGCAGCCGACGACGGGCCGGCCAGTGCGTGTGACCTCGACACGTAAAACGTGCCGGCGAGGAATACCTAACCCACTAACCAACCTACCTGGCTGCCTGTACATACTCTTACTTTCCGGTCCTTCTTGTGTAATCCCGTCGCGGCCCGGGGGCAGTGGTGACAACGGAGGTCGGACATGGACGAAGAATCCGATGGAGGCGAAGCTTTGGAGGGTATCAGAGAGTAATGGAGAGGCCCGTGTTGGCAATGACTCTAGAGGACAGTGAGAGGTGTACGATGGATGAGAGAGAGAGACTAGAATGAATGAATAAATTGTGGAACCAATAAAGGAACAAGAGTGGTATTTGGTATGGATGGTAGCCAGAGCTGAAGAAATGCGTTTGCTGACTGGAATCCGGGGGATGGTAAGCGTGGAAGAGGGGGGTAGAAATCGAGGGGGATGGGGAGAGGGTGGAAGGGGGATGATGGCGACAATGATGGAGTGGTGGAGTATTGGGGAGAGTGATTTCAGTTGCGGTTGCCCACAGCAGATTGTATGAAGTCACACAAACGTACATGTGTGTGTGTGTGTGTTTTAATTTGTTTTTTGGATCACGTGCCGGACTAGATTGCTATTACCCTGTCATGAGACCATGTTTATTGATAATGATGTGCCCTATTAACACACACACACACACACACACACACAAGCAAAATTGTTTAATGGGCACAGTAACGGCTTTCAGTTCTGTGAATCACGTTCGGAGCTGGGCTCGATCCTCGGCTCTGCAGCGTGAGACCGCAACGACGCTGAGCTCGGCACCAGTAACTCGTGTTTTTGCATGCGCCCGTGTATGTTTACATATATTGTATAAATGCACTGAGAGTAGATACGGATGTTTATACGTGTGTAAATAATAATTCATGAATCATTTGATCGATATCACCGTCACATGTAATTCTATTCAGACATGTGTAAATGTATTTGGATGTGTTGATATGTATGTGTGGTATATGTACAGTATTTTGTACGATGCAATGAACTAGTTTACCTGCGTTTATGTCCTTGTGAACAATCCCGCACAGTCGTGTGTACATTGTGATATATGTATGGAAAGATGTTTACATGTAATTCATTTCTGTAATTTCATCTTCATCACTGAAGATGAAAGCACGAAAATGCTGTTCCCTCATTTCTCCTGGTGTCCTACGTTCGTGTTTAATTTGGTTGCATTCATATATGTGTATATGGATCGGATTTCGGATTTCTGCAATGTGAA
Source organism: Oratosquilla oratoria (assembly GCF_046742065.1). Classification (NCBI taxonomy): domain Eukaryota; kingdom Metazoa; phylum Arthropoda; class Malacostraca; order Stomatopoda; family Squillidae; genus Oratosquilla; species Oratosquilla oratoria. Next base: position 11,786,373 of record NC_134797.1, on the reverse strand, counting down.
ATTGTGATGGATGTGTATGTGCATGTACATCTAAACAGTTAAACTGGAAATGCATACTTAGGTATGATGGGGGAAATCCGGATGGAAGTGGTGGGGGGGGGGGCTGGTGGCTGGGTGAGTGGCGAAACGTCTTGGACCTGGCGGGAGGGGGGTGGGGGCTGTCTCGTCAGGATTTGTGGTCTTCTTGTTGATAGATTAAAGCCTCGAGGAACAGAAATGGAGTGCCCCCCCCCCCCCCGGACCACCGGGTTGATGTTGCTACTTGCAAGGTACCAAAATGAAACTGGACACCGACCATTCAAACGCGCGCGAGAGCACACACACACACACACACACACACACACACACACACACACACACACACACACACACACACACACACACACACACATATATATATATATATATATATATATATATATATATGTTGGTACATTGTGACAAGTTGATGAAGGTGGAAAAAGAAGTCACGGGTCTAGTTCCGAGTTACTGAGTTTATTCCTGACCGGTTTCGCTCTATGCTTCTTCAGAAGAAGCATAGAGCGAAACCGGTCAGGAATAAACTCAGTAACTCGGAACTAGACCCGTGACTTCTTTTTCCACCTTCATCATATATATATATATATACGCGCTCTGACCTCTCATCCGGGAGGGAAATAGCTGTCGATCACAAGTCCAACACGTGATTCAAGACCATGGTGAATCACACACGTACGTACGTACGTACATTTTAGTCTGTAAATATAATTCTATGCATTATGCTGGATGGGCTGTATGATGTGCTTACACTAGTGGACCCCCACCCCCCTTCCGTTTGCTCAAGGCTGCTGCGCTCTGCTAGGAGCAACGGGGTCGTGCGCATGCAATGGCGCGTGCGTTCACCGCAGGCATGAGTGCGTGCGTGCGTGCGCGCGTTACCCATGTGTGTTAACACGTGCAATTGCTCAGTGCTTGTGAATGGTCGTTGCCCTTTCATATTCGGATTCGTCTTGTATCATATATTTTTATTTTATTTATTGATTTATTTATTTATTATTTTATTTGTTTATTTTTCTGGGAGAGGGACATATCATCTCCCAACAGAAATCCATGTACATACGTATGGTCTGAGAAACAACGTAAATTATGTTTGTGATCTATCATGGTATTGGATCACGTGCCAAACCCGTGATCTATATCATGTGTACACGCTCGTATGTGCAAGCTCCTTAGTGTTTATTCATGTCTGTGTTTGTGCGTACGTGCGTGTGCACAACCACTTGTCTGTATAATTCCTTCTTTGTAATCATTTCTTGCGGGCGGATGTTGGTTGCAGATGGGGGCGGTCCTTCTTATATCACTGTTGTCGCAAAGTGTGAGAATGAGATGAGACGATCTTGTGGGCGTGTGAGAGGACCCCGTGGCCTGGGCGTGGTCCATTTGCACCAACCAACCCCGGGGGAGGGGGAGCTCTCGGGTGGGGGGGGAGGATGGGTATGCGAGATGGCCGAGGTATAGTATTCATATCATTTGTTTTATCACAAATGATTTACTAGCGTTTCTGTCCCGAAGGGATAATTTCGTTTTGAGAGTGAAGATTTTGAGTTCTGTCGTTGTGATGCGAACTACGTTTAGGATTGTTTGTTTATTTGTTTGTATATTTCGTTTGTTTTATTGAATAAAAGAACAAAATGCCCTGGTTGGTTTTGTCCAGGAATTTGCTTTCCCAACTATACTCTCTCTTTCTCTCTCTCTCCCTCTCCCCACACTCACAATCTCCTCTGTCTCCTGTCTTTCCTGTCCCTCTCCTCTCTTTCCTGTCTCTCCATCTCTCTCCCCCCCTCTCTCCCCCCCTCTCTCCCTCTCTCCCTCTCTCCCCCCCCTCTCTCCCTCCCCTCTCTCCCTCTCTCCCTCCCTCTCCCCTCTCTCCCTCTCTCCCTCCCCTCTCTCCCTCTCTCCCTCCCCTCTCTCCCTCTCTCCCTCCCCTCTCTCCCTCCCCTCTCTCCCTCTCTCCCCCCCTCTCTCCCTCCCCTCTCTCCCCCCTCTCTCCCCCCTCTCTCCCTCTCTCTCTCTCCCTCTCTCTCTCCTCTCTCTCTCCTCTCTCTCTCTTCTCTCTCTCTTCTCTCTCTCTCTCTCTCTCTCTCTCTCTCTCTCTCTCTCTCTCTCTCTCATATGTGGTAGAAGCGAGACTAAGGCCCCCTTACGAACGGGAAGAACGAATGTTTGGGGTAGTAAGACGAAACGAGGTGGTTCTAGTCCATTGGCAGCTGAAGAAATTTCTCCTGGCTGAATAGAATCACCTGGCGGCAGCCAGGATAAGTATACACATCTGGAGTGGCAGTGAAAGGGTTGTGCATGTCACTGTATCGAGGGAGGGAGTGAGTGATGGGTCTGTTTGATCCATATGGTTTTGTTCAAATCGAGACTCGCTCTGATGGCAACAACCTCCAGCTCTGGAGGTGTTAGCACTCGAGTGAACAGTTATTGTTGTTTTTCCCGACCCGCAGTAGTAGTAGTAGTAGAAGTTACAGTTACTTGGATATATTAACCCTGTGCAAATGTCTGTAGAGAGCAAAACTAATTTTCATAGCAAGCTCCAGCGGACGTACGTGTACGTGTGTGTGTGTGTGTGTGTGTGTGTGTGTGTGTGTGTGTGTGTGTGTGTGTGTGTGTGTGTGTGTGTGTGTGTGTGAAAGTATTGCCATACAAGCGAGTCTCTCTTTTTACTACAGTAGAGTCGCTGAGGCCGTGTGCACAGTATGCCACTTGTAAATTGTGTGCCGGGCCACTTCGGGGTTGCAGGGGTCAGAACCGCTGCAGCTGGCTCTGGAGAGCAGCCACGGATGGTTGCCTGGATGACTAAGGTCCCTCAGCCCTCTTCTCCGTCTCCCACTCATCTCCCCCCTCCCCTTCTCCCCTCTTCTCCCCCTCTTCTCCCCCCTCCCCCTCTTCTCCCCCTCCCCCTCTTCTCCCCCCTCCCCCTCTTCTCCCCCCTCCCCCTCTTCTCCCCCCTCCCCCTCTTCTCCTCCCCCTCCCCCTCTTCTCCCCCCTCCCCCTCTTCTCCCCCTCCCCCTCCCCCTCTTCTCCCCCTCCCCCTCTTCTCCCCCTCCCCTCTTCTCCCCCTCCCCTCTTCTCCCCCTCCCCTCTTCTCCCCCTCCCCCTCTTCTCCCCCTCCCCCTCTTCTCCCCCTACCACTCCACCCCCTACCCCTCGTCTTCCCCCTCCCCTTCACCCCCTACCCCTCGTCTCCCTCCTCCCCTCTTCTCCCCCTCCCCTTCACCCCTCCCCCTCCCCTTCACCCCTCCCCTCCCCTTCACCCCTCACCTCCCCTCCACCCCTCCCCTCCCCTTCACCCCTCCCCTCCCCTTCACCCCTCCCCTCTTCTCCCTATCCCCACTTCTCCCTATCCCCACTTCTCCCTCTTCCCCTTTCTCCCTCTTCCCCTTTCTCCCTCTCCCCCCTTCCCCCTCTTCCCCTCTTCTCCCCTTCCCCCTCCTTCAGCCACTGCTGCCGTGACTAAGCGCGACCCAACATGGTTCCCCTTTGGCACCGTCTGACACGCCATCGAGCAGATTCTCTCTGGACAGACATCCGGCGATTTTATTCAGCAGAGGGAGCACCCGTCGCTTCCCATTTGTTAGACGGGGTCGATGTAGAGTGAGACCCTACCTTCAGCCCCTGTGGGGCAACACCTTCTTCCCCCTTCCCATATCTCTGAATAGAAATGCCTGGCGGAGGAGCAGTTGCTTAGAATGTATGTAAAGTGCATCACCCCTTGTTGAAAGGTGGAAATTAACCGGAGGGAGACTTTCTTTTTCGTTCTTCCCCCCTCCCCCCGCACCCTGACTTCGGCCACATACCTCCTTGTACCTCTCCTTCGTCTTCCTCTTCCTCTTCATTCTCTCCGTCGCGTGAGGCCAGGGCGGATCGGTGTGAAGCGCACGCTTGAAAATCCGCGGGTGAAAGTCGAGGGTAGGCCTTCCTTCTGGAAGAAGAATAGCTACACTATTCCACCTCCTCTCCACATGGTGTGCCTTAAATAAACATCACTGCACGGGCTCAAACAAAGCCCGTGGGAGTGATACTTCACTCCCGGAAAAAAAAAAAAAAAAAAAAAAAAAAAAAAAAAATATATATATATATATATATATATATATATATATATATATATATATATATATATATATATATATAATATATATAGCCCCCCCCCCCGGCCGTTATCTCTGAAAAGCCCTCCCATCCCCTTCGAGGGCTATCAAGCCTTCTCACAACCCCGGGGGGGGGGGGAGTTGAGAGAGACATGCTGGGACACGTTGGAGACTGATCGGGGGAAGGCGGCAACAACCCCCCCCCCCCCGATTCCGAGGGAGGGGTGGGGGGGAGCCACGGCGGTAAATGAAATAGCCGGAGTTGGAAGGAGACGGAACAAGAAGGAAAGTGCCACAAGGCACGGTAGGGCATCGAAGATGTTCTTGTGAGTGCTAAGGCCCATCGTGGGAAGCTGCCACGCCTGTGGCTGTGGTCTCCTGTGGTCTCCTGGGGTCTGGCACTATGTGGGAGAGGGAAAGGAGGAGAGGAAAGGGAAAGAGTAATGATATCCTGGTTCTCCATTTCAATTATAGGGTGAATGATAAGACGCCCAAGGGAAAGAAATCTATTGACATTTACACACCCAGGGTTCTTTCCTCCTCTATCCCCCCTCCCTCGCTCCCTCGCTCCCTCTTACCTTCGCTCCCTCTTTTCCCTCTTTCCAAAACTTCCTTTCCATTCTTTTCACTTCATTTTGCCCATTGCCCTCAGTTTCCCCTATTTTCATTTCCCGGTCCCTCCTTTTTCCCTGCCTTCTCCCTTTTCCCTTCACTTCTCTTTTTTTCCTCTCCTTTTCCCCTACCTTTACATTTACTTCCATTCCCCCTTTCCCCTTCCACTTTTCCTTTCCATATCCTCCTTTGCCCTCCTTTTCCCATTTGCCTCTCCCTTTTCATCATTTCCCTTCACTTTCCTCCCCTTACCTTTCCTTCCCTTACCTTTCCTTCCCTTACCTTTCCTTCCCTTACCTTTCCTTCCCTTTCCCTTTCCTACTCTTTCGTTTCACTTCCCTTCCACTTTCCTTCCACTTCCCTTCCACTAGCTTCCCCTTTGGAACCCCCATTATTTGGCTCAAATTTCTTTTCTCAACTTCGTTTTTGTAAGTCGTCGTTTCTCGTCACACATCCAGTCCACTCATCTTAATATTTCTTATCGCCTCCCTCTCCCCCTCCCCAACCCCTCCGTCGTCTTTTCCTTTTCACACATGACATTTCTCGTCTGCCCTTTCCTTCCCTCCGCCCTTCACAATTCTGCTCTCTTTTCTACTCTCCCGTCCTCTCTCTTCTTGTTCTCTGTCCCATCTCACTCCTGTCTCGTTCTCTCTTCTCATCCTTTCTTCCACCCATCCATGTCCCTCTTCAGTTTCTCTGCTCTCTCATTTCCTCACCCTCTCGCTTTCCACCCCTCTCTTTCCTCCCCTCCCTCTTTCCTCCCGTCTCTCTTTCCTCCCCTCTCCTTGCATGCATTCTTCTCTCTTTCCTTTCCCTTCCTCTCCTTACATTCCTTCCCACATAAGTGGAATCTTTATAATACGTGGTTCCAAGTTCCTCGTTTGTTCCTTATTTCAGGTGTGCTGATCATGGCATCCAGACAAATGTAATAGAGAAGTGTCCCAAAGACTCTCGAGAGTTGTTTGCGATCAGCACGCCGGTGAATGGACAAGGCTCCCTTTCCTTCCCTCTCTGCTCCCTTCTTTCCCTCCCCCAAAGTTCTTCCTCACTCATCGTCCTGTCCTCATTACCTCCCATCTTCCTTTCCCATTTTTCTTCATCTTCCCATTATCCTCCCCTCTCCCCACTTCTGCCTTTGACGCTTATCGCCCCTTCCGTCCTCCCTCCCGTTCTTCCTCTCGTCCTCTCCTGTCCTCTCTCCCGTCCTCTCTCCCGTCCTCTCTCCTGTCTTTCTCCCGTCCTCTCTCCTGCCTCTCCCGTCCTCTTACCTGCCTCTCCCGTCCTCTCTCCCGCCCCTCTCCCTTCCTCTCTCCCTTCCTCTCTCCCGTCCTCTCTCCCGTTCTCTCCCGCTCCTCTCCCGTCCTCTCGCCCACTCTCTCTCCCGTCCTCTCTCCCACTCTCTCTTCCGTCCTCTCTCCCGCATCTCTCCCGTCCTCCCACATGTCTTCGCTCCGCGTTTCTTCCCAATCCGTGTCCCTCTCGCCTTTCTATTCGCTCCTTCCTCCTCTCATTCCCAGTACCCATCCACCACAAGGCCACCGGTTCCCGTCCCGTCCCACCCCGTCCCATCTCTTCCTATCTCTCCACCCTGGGCTGTGGGAGAGAGAGATAGAGGGGGCGGGAACGGGGGCTGGGGATCTCTCAAGCACTTGAAGCGCTAAAAGCCACGATAAGCCGACCGGCCGCATATGCCCAGCATAGCTCGGGCCCAGCCGGGTGTTTCTTGGGGCCCACATCTTCCTGCTTCTTCCTCTCCCTCCCTCCTTCATTGCTCCCTCCTTTCCTTCCCCCTTCCTACTTCCTTGTTCCTCTTTTTCCTGGTCTCCTTTACCTCTCCCTTCCCTCCTTCCCCGGTCTCCTTTACCTCTCCCTTCCCTCCTTTCCCGCTCCCTTCCCTCCTTTCCCGGTCTCCTTTACCTCCTTTCCCGGTCTCCTTTACCTCTCCCTTCCCTCCTTCCCCTCACCCCACATTCTTCCCCATTTTTCCCTCATCGAGTTGAAATCTTGTGTCAACCAGACTAAAGCCAGTAAAGAGCGTCGTCCTGCCCTAAGGGTTCAAGTCGGTCAGTCAGTCAGTCAGCCATTCGGGAATCAGCTGCTAACAAGAAGCCTGCCCCCCCCCCACCTCTCTCCCTTCTTTCCCTCACTCCCCTCCTTCCCCTCTCCTCTTTCTCTCCCCTCCCCTCCCCTCTTTCTCTCCCTACTCATCTCCTCTCTCTCCCCCTCCCCTCCCCTCCCCTCCCAACCCTCCTCTTTACTGTTTCTCTCCTCTCTTCATCTCTCCTCGCTCCTCATCTCTTTCCCCTCTCTCCCCCTTCCTCCCTCCTCTCTTTCCACTCCTTTCCTTTCCTCTTTTCTCTTCTCTCTCTCCTCTTTCTTCTTCTGTCTCCTTTCTCCTCTCCTCTCTACTTTTTGTATCTCTTTTCTCCTTTATCATTTTCCCCTCTTCCTTCTTTTTCTTTCTTTCATCTCTCCTCTCATCTTTCTTTCTCTTCTCTACTTTCTCATTTTCCTCTCCAATCCCTCCTCTCTTCTCTCCTCTCTTTCCTCTCTCCCTCTCTCTCAGTATTTGAGGTCCATGAATATGTAATATGATGTAATAACTATAACTGTATTCCTATGTGTTGACAACACAAATGTTGCCCTGCTTATTTACCAAAGATGTTTGGGAAAAGCAAAACCATACAACTAGGAGCTGGATCTATCCTGTCGGAAACTCGCGGACCGTCCCTACTTCCCTCCCTCCCTCCCCCTCTCCCTCCCTCCCCCTCTCCCTCCCTCCCTCCTTCCCTCTCTCCCCCTCCCTCCTTCCCTCTCTCCCTCCCTCCTTCCCTCTCTCCCTCCCTTCCTCCCTTCCTCCCTCCCTTCAACCTGTGCTCCTGGACATATGCACCCCCTACCCCCGTCCCCTCTGTATACTTAGAAGCGGACAGAGAATGAACGCACAGGTGGAAGTGGTCCTGCAATAATCCATGAAGTTCGTTGGTCTCTCCCCTCGCCTACCCCTCCCCCCCCTCCCTCCTCCACACCGCCCTCGCCCGCGGCACGCTGAAGAGGTTAACTGGTCCATATAGGCGTGGTTCACGTCAGTGGTACTCATGAATTCTTCCTGACGGGTCAATAAAAAAAAAAACCGTCCGAGGATAGCCATTGGATATGGTCAAGTTGATTTGGTCGAGCAAAGGATAGAGATGAACGTGACCCTCCTAGTGTATGTGTGAAGGGATTTCTCACGGCTGAATAGAAACGCCAGGTCAAAGTCGTGATTATGTCGATCGTACCTCGCACCGAAGAGGATGCAAACATTGCCCCTCCCTCTCCCGTTCCGCTACAGGTGTGGTGGGGGACGGGAGAGTCACGCCACCGTTTGGACCTGCCTCCGGCCGGAGCCAAGCGACCACTCGCCTTGGCGTCCCGCCTCCATGGCGACCGACGAAAGAGGGTGCTCTCGATCAAGAAGCGTTTCTCTCTCTTGGCACCCCCCAAGGTGGTGGTGGTGATTGTGGTCCGTCCTTGACTACGCCCTCAACCCACGAGAACGGCGCCCGTATCGCCGTGGTAGGGAGAGGGGTCAGATACGGTCCCACCCTCCTGGCGCCAGACTGCAGTGTAGAGGACGAGGGGGAGTGGGTTTGGGGTGTCGGTCGGGCGACAAAAGGGTTACTGTGGCAAGTGACGCCGACGAAGTTCCAAGTGCATTTTGGACCCAAGTTTTAGCCAGAATGAAGGCCCTGACAGGCAGTGGCACTCAAGATTTCTTATTATTTTATCGATCTATATACCGCTTTCATTATATATATTGTTCAGGTCGATTGCGAATGGGTTCTGCAAGCATAAGGAAGTGCTCTGGGTCAGTAGCCTCGTTGAGAGGTTGACGCGAACGGAAAGCCAGCGGGAGGGATTAAAACTCACGAAATAGGGGACGCGGGTTTAGCATGCCGTTCTCCCGATGTCCTAAGTGGCCCCTGCACAAACATTAGTATTGACACGGTGATATTGCCCCCCCCCCACATTCCCCCTTTCTCTCTCTCTCTCTCTCCTCTCATTCTCCCCTCTTCCCGGTCTCTCCTCTCTATCTCCTCTCTACTCACTTTCCCCTCTCCTCACTCTCTCCTCTCTCCTCACTCTCTCCTCTCTCTCCCCCTCTCTCCCCACTCTCGTTCTCTCTTCTCCCTCCTTCTCCCTCCTTCTCTCCCTCCTCTCCCCTCCCCCTCTCCTCTCGCCCCCTCTCCTGTCTCTATCTGCTCCCTCTCTCCCCCTCTCCCTCTCACTCCCCTCTTTCGCTCTCTCCTCTCTTTCCTCTCTCTCACTACCATCTCTCATTCTCTCTGTCTCTCCCTCCCTCCCTCTCTCCCCTCCATCCTACACTTTTGGGAACATCCATACGGATTGGTGCGTTTAGTAGATTGATTTAATTTGATCTTCAGCGTCAAAAACCACTGCAAATGTTAAACACAAATATTTTATTTTTATTTTTTATTTCATTATTGTTGTTGTTATTATTTTATTTTTCCGATTAGTCTGGAGATGGCCTTTAGTAGAGCATCCCCTTTCGAGTCCTGCCTATTTTCTTGGCTGGTTTTCGTTAGAACTGTACCAAGACCATTTGTACCTTGAAACCCACGTTTGATAACAGTACAATCGGTTGGCAGTCACAGAGGCCTCTGCACTTAACGTTGTGATAGAGCACAGTAACGTGAGGGCGGTGGGTACCCCCTCACTTGCATGCTGTGCCCGTCGCGGCAGGTGCTCCTCGCTTGGGCGTGTCTGTCTCTGTTGGGCGGGCTGGCGCGCTCGCACGGGTGGCTGGGCTTGTCCACGGGCGGCTGGGCTCTCCTCCTCCTCCTCCTCCTCCTCCTTCCCCTCCTCCTACTCCTCCTCCTTCCCCTCCTCCTCCTCCTCCTCCTCCTTCCCCTCCTTTCGTTCCTCCTCCTCTCCTCCACCTCTTCTACTCTCCTCCTCCTTCCCGTCCTTTCGCTCCTCCTCTTCCTCCTTCCCCTCCTCCTTCCCCTCCTCCTCCTCCTCCTCCTCCTCCTCCTCCTTCCCCTCCTCCTCCCCCTCCTTTCGTTCCTCCTCTCCTCCACCTCTTCTACTCTCCTCCTCCTTCCCGTCCTTTCGCTCCTCCTCTTCCTCCTTCCCGTCCTTTCGCTCCTCCTTCCTTCCCGTCCTTTCGCTCCTCATCCTCTCCTCCTCCTTCCCGACCTTTCTCTCCTCTCCTCCACCTCCTCCTCCCCTCCACCTCATCCTCTCCTCCTCCTTCCCCACCTTTCGCTCTTACTCCTCTCCTCCACCTCTTCTTCGCCTCTCCTCTTTCTTCCCTTTCCCTCCCACCTCCATCTCCTACAATTCCTCCTTCTCTTTCCATCCCCCTCTCCCTCCCTCAATTCCTCCCCCAATTCCTCGTTCTCATGTTCCTCAACCATCTATTCTCCTGTTACTCTTCCTCCTATTCCTCGTGCTCCTCCTCCTCTTCCTCCTCTTCCTCCTCTTCCTCCTCACGTTGTTATATAAGATTGTGAGCCTCTGCTCGCGAAAGATTGGCACAATTATCCATATGATTAACATATGTATGTGTGTGTGTGTGTGCGTGCATGAGAGATTCACCATGGTCTTTGGATCACGTGTTGGACTCGTGATCGACAATTGACCTCCCGGATGAGAACTCAGAGCTCGTGTGTGTGTGTGTGTGTGTGTGTGTGTACAGGTATGAGTGGGGATTATCGTCGTTGTGGGTCACGTGTGTTGAAGGGCTTGGATTCCCGTATGAGAGCCCAGATCTCGTAATGATGATCATTCTCGGTATTGCAGTGACTGCACTACGCCAAGCAGCCCTTGCCCAAGGAGAACAGTAACAGGGTGCCGGATTGGTGGAATTTTTTTCACGTCATGAGCACTGCGAACCATTATTCCCTGGCGTATTAACGTGTTTAGAGGATTCAAGACATCTCTGTTTTTAAGTGGTTTAAAGCCTAATCATTCTTTCCCCAATTGCTTTGGACATTTGGTGTTTGTAGTGCTGCTCCTGAGCTGGCTTGCGCCAGCCGTGACTACACGCAAGTGTACATGCACTTAGCGTGTGTATGTGCGTGTTTGTTGCATCCAGCGTTGTTGTTGTTGTTGTTCATGATCTTTGGTGTCGGGCTTTGTGTGTGTGTTCCATGTGTGTTAGACATTTCAGATGTTTGTGTATGCGCGCTCGCGCTCTTAAGCTCGCCTGCCGGTGTGTGTGTGTGTGTGTGTGTGTGTGTGTGTGTGTGTGTGTGTGTGTGCCTGCTTGTCGGGCGGCTCTCGTATGCAGACTTGGTTCGAACCTTCTGGTGCCGGCTTCGCGTGGGAGAGAAAGCTGTAGGTCGCCTCCTCCTCCTCCTCCTCCTCCTCCTCCTCCTCCTCCTCCTCCTCCTCCTCCTCCCCCCCTCTTCCACCAACCTTTCTTCTTCCTCCACTTCCTCCTCCTCTTCCTTCTCATTCTCCATCCTCTCCTCCTCCTCCTCCTCCTCCTCCTTGTGATGTCTCCACCATAACCATCCATCCGCCTTTGCATGTGGCGGCGGCGTCTGTCTCTTGCAGTGGACATGTCACCCTCCCCCCTCCCCCCTCGGCCTCCTCTCCTTGTTTCTCTTTTTCTCTCTCCAGTCGCGGAGACTTTCTTTTCCGCTCTTCGTTTCTCTCGTCTCTTTTCTCTCCTTTCTACCCTCGTTTCTTCCTTTCTCCGGTCTACAGTCCCATCTTCTGGAATTTCCTTTATCGGGGCGTTGGAAGGCAGGCACAGGAAATGGTTCTAGTGAGCTTGCATGGAGATGTGGCGAAAGAGGTTTTCGGTTGTGTGGGGGAACAGGAGGGTGCGTCACCCGGCGTAGGTGCGAATTGCAACCGGGAATGTCTTCACAACACCTGCAAGAGGGAAGGAGGGAGTAGCACTTGACGAGGTTGCCGTCACCTCAAGGTTGCATGCAAGCAGCAGCAGCGACGGCGGCAGGCCAGTGGGTTCTGTAGTATGTGTCTCTAATGTCTATAAAATTTCGAAGATCCATAGCAACATTCACGAAAGGTTTCGTCGTCTGGAAAATGGCGGGTGCCTGTCGGGACAGCATTTGTCGTAATCTGATGTGTGTATTTCCGAAAAGGTGCTTTCGTTGCCATTGTTGGATATTTTGCGAGTTGTTAGAGGTTCCCGAGAGAGAGAGAGAGAGAGAGAGAGAGAGAGAGAGAGAGAGGCCTCTCGAGGCTCTTATGGTGGGTACTGGAGAGTTTCCTGCAGTACCCCAGAGTGCTCCCGAGTGGAATGGTGTGGCACTAGCGGTGCCTGGGGCACCTCCACTTCCACCAGTTTGGAGGAGGAGCAACCTATGCAGGTGCACACCATTCCGGGGACAGAGTTTGTGGTCAGCGAGTTCCAGTGGCGATCCAGAATTCCAATCAAGTCCAGTGTCTTTCTTTTATGAAGATGTTTGTCTTGTTTGTTCGAGGTTGCGAAATCACGTGCCACCGGGGGACTCGGAGATCCCCTGCATTCCTGTCCACTGTTCAGTGTAGCGAAGCTTCCGAGGACGGAATCGTTCTTCTGCTGCTGGTGGTGGTGATAGTAACGGTAGTTTAGTACGATCACTCTGGTGGTGGCACAGCAGCAGTGCGACCACACTTTCACCCAGCCGGACCTTTTTGTCGTTTGTTCGTTGCCGCAGCCCGTCAGGTTTGTGCTGCTGCTGCTGCTGCGGGCTCCGTCATGTCGGCTGGCGGCAGCGGAGGAGGAGGAGGAGGAGGAGGAGGAGGAGACGACACGACACTCCCATGTCTGGTTCTCGATTGGAACATGTTCCCCCGAAGCCCTCGTAGGATTGTCACTGCTCCGTCCTTAGGAGTGCACCTGAATGGTTTCTTAGTGATCGGCCCGCGATGTCCCTCTGGGTGAGATGGCCCAGGCACGATCACCTCACGTTGTCTGAAGAATCTTCCCATCAGCTAGATCGTGTGCTCGCCCGGTGCCACTCTGTCGGGGCCCGTGCGACTAGCGAGGCACTGAGGTGCCTAGGGACAACCACGAGTCCACAGAGAAGGATTCAGTCACGTGGAGAAACTCTTAAGTGAATGGATTGTAAGTTCGGATGACCCCTAAGGCACGGACGACCTCTCTCCTCTCTCTCTCCTCTCTCTCTCCTCTCTCTCTCCTCTCTCTCTCCTCTCTCCTCTCTCTCTCTCTCTCTCTCTCTCTCTCTCTCTCTATCTCTCTCTATCTCTCTCTCTCTCTCCTCTTTCTCTCTCTCTCTCACACACACACACACACTGCATATACACGTAGAAAGCCTCGAGCAGCTTCTTTCGGCGCATTTCCCCCTCAGCTCTCGACTGAATGAAATCGTGTGGCACCAAGTATGTAAAGTGTGAAGTCAAGGTAACAAATGAGGGCTTGATGGAGATGGCAAACTTAACCCCGTTTCGTGAGAGAGGGAGGGAGGCTCCATCATGAGTGAGGAGAGTAGTTTGATTTTAGCCAGAACGAAATCTGTAAGTTGTGATATCGGAGCGAAGGAAGTAAATCGTCGTACAAATGATCCTTGCAGTAAAATGACTTCTGCAAAAAAAAAAAAAAAAAAAACTGGCAT
>NC_134797.1:11758031-11768031 GCF_046742065.1 Oratosquilla oratoria | reverse complement strand
GGGGATCATGTCAGTTGTTGTTGTAGGCCTGTTTGTTTCCAGAACTCGAAGCTACAAATATTATTATTGATATTATTTCATTATCATCATCATTGTTGCACAGTTACGGCTGCAAGATTTGTCCAATTGATAAAATCTCACATGATTCTTTGGTTTTTCATTAGGGCCCGTTGTTGTACCTAATTCTGCCCAGGAAGACTGCAACGCTCGTGGAGTCCTGTCACTATCCAATTATCATACCTAGTTTTAGATTCGTGTATGGTTCTAACATGCCATATCTCATAGTTCTCCAGTTATCATACTTGGAATTCGTGCATGGTTCCACTTTAGGCCACGTCGCATTCTAGAAAAATTGTGTGTGTGAGAGCGAGCGAGTGAGTGACTTGCTGATTAGAAAATCTGAAAGTGGCATTTCAATGTTGATTCTCCAGTTATTCTAATGTGTGTGTGAGTGCGTGCGTGCGTGCGTGCGTGCGTGTCCGGGTCCTGGCGGAAGGAGAGGTGGGTAGTGGCAGGTGGAGGGATCAGAAAGTTTGTTTGGTTGGTTGGTTGGTTGGCAGGTAGGTCAGTAGACCCAAGCAGGTCGTCCCTTTTCCGGGTGAGAACAATCTCCAGTTTCGCGGACTGCCTCGGGCGGTGGGAGGCACTGGCTGTGCTTGGTGGGATGAGGAGGGGTTTCATAGAAGTGCAATAAGTACTACATCATGACAGGGGAATCACGAGAGGGCACGCACGCACACACAAACGCGCATTTTGGCACGGAAGCGTTTGCTGCATGCACGGTTGGACCTGCGGGCACGCGCAGAAACGTGCACATGTGCCATGCACGTGTTGCAGCTCGTGTAAATGCACGTGCGTGTGGTGCATGCACGTGCACGTTGACGTGCACGTGTACGTTGACGTGCACGTGTACACGCACAGCTGCCCACTTTCTGGGATGTGACCACACTACACATAAACACACACACACACACACACACACACACACACACACACACACACACACACACACACACACACACACACACACACACACACACACACACACACACACACACACACACACACACACACACACACACACACACACACACACACACACAGAGACACACACACAGAGAGACACACACACACACACACACAGACACACAGACACACACACACACACACACACACACACACACACACACACACACACACACACACACACACACACACACACACACACACACACACACACACACACACACACACACAGACACACACACACACCGACACACACACACACACCGACACACACACACACACACCGACACACACACACACACCGACACACACACACACACCGACACACACACACACACACACCGACACACACACACACACACACACACACACACACACACACACACACACACACACACACACACACACACACACACACACACACACACACACACACACACACACACACACACACACACACACACACACACACACACACACACACACACACACACACCTTTCTCCTTCCCCCATCTCTCTCCTTCCCCCCTCTCTCTCCTTCCCCCCTCTCTCTCCTTCCCCCCTCTCTCCTTCCCCCCTCTCTCTCCTTCCCCCCTCTCTCTCCTTCCCCCCTCTCTCTCCTTCCCCCCTCTCTCTCCTTCCCCCTCTCTCCTTCCCCCCCTCTCTCTCCTTCCCCCCTCTCTCTCCTTCCCCCCCCCTCCGTCCTTCCCCCCTCTCTCTGTCTTTACTCCTATTTGGCAAATGTCACCTTGGACAAACCCTCGTCGTCCGAGTGATGGCCAAGAGGGTTGTGCCCTTGTTTGTCCACGGCCTCTCTATTCCAATATGGACATGTGTATGTATGTATGTATGTATGTGATGGACATGCAAGTGCACCTCTTCGCTCTCCGTGTGCGAGTACGAACGCACACATTTCACTTCCGCCTGTAAGCGGATTATGGAACTCTCAGCCGAGGTGGAAGGAAGGAAGGAAGGAAGGACGGGCGTGTGGTGGTATTAGTGGTAGTGGTGGTGAGAATTTGTGTTGGTGGTTCCCCAGCGATTCCAGCACCTGATTCTAGAATGTGGTACTCAACAACAACAACCGTAATAATAATGATAATAATAATAATAATAGTAATAATAATGATATTTGGTAACTGGATTTAGTTGGAACTTTTATGGGTGTTGTGGTGACGTCGGAAACGTTTTATAGAAGGATAAAGTGGTGCTGTTAAATGCTGGTGTCCGTGATGTTTGGTTTTCAAGCGTTATTACAGTGGGCTATTTTTCTTCCGAGTGTTGTAGATTTGCAGCCCTCGGCTTTCGAGAAGGAATCTGATATCCTGGATGAAGACAAATTTCTTCCAGGATATCAAATGACATCCTATGTAAGTTGTTGAGAAAACCGAATAGTTTGCCCGTGGTGATTATGCAGCGGGAAAAGGTTCAGGAGACGGGCGATACCGCGCATGAATTGGAGGTTTTGAGGAACTGTAGCCGGGTGTGATGACGCCTTCATGGATGTTGGGTCAGGGATAGTTGGGTTTTGGTGTATCTGGAATGTCGAGAGGGCAGATTCACGTGTGGGAACGCCGATGTGATTGTGCGTGTTCTGGCTAAGCAACGCTACCGGTGGCCGAGAATATCCACGTGGTCTGGGAATGGAAACTTGAAAGTTGGGACGATGCGGGTACGGGTGAGTGGGTGGGTGGGTAGGTCACTTTCCAGTGCAAGGACGGATCCGATACTGGAGACGGCGGAGGTGTTGGGTGAGAACGGGGGAGAAGTTGCTGGAAGAAGAGTTGAGTTGCAATTTGAATGCATATTTCCCAACACGCCTGCATACGATGTTGGTCACCCCGTGATGCATAACAAGGGGGATAACAACGTTGGTAAGGCTTGGCCAGCTCTTGAATGCCAAGGAGAAAGAAGAAGAAGAAGAAACTGTTCGAGAAGAAAGGTCAAAATGGACGAATAACGTGGGCCGAAATGCCGGCGGCTTCACTCCTTTTTCGCCCCCTGACGCCGTTTGAAAGGGAGATCCCGTGGATCGCAAAACGCCGATAACAGACTCTCTCGGATGATCATTGTTGCGGCCGACTCTCTCGGATGATCTTTGTTGCGGCCGTCGCTGGGACGGCGACGGGACCACTTGGTTTGTTCGACCGAGGGTCTCGTGGCTGGACAGGGCCAAGCCGCAGGTGTAGGTGGGTGGGTTGGTAGGTAGGTAGGGTAGGTAGCAGGGGGAAATGGAAGTGTGTGTGATTCACCATGGTCTTGGATCACGTGTTGGACTCGTGATCGATAGCTATTTCCCTCCCGGAAGAAAATCGAAGAGTTCATATATGACCGATCTATGGGTAATGCTGTGACCTTACACACACACACACACAATTCCCCCGCCCACGAGAGTTGGAGTAACAACTCGCAGCCCAGCGATACTGAAATTATTTCAGCCCTGGGCGGGATTCGAATCCGGACCACCGTTGTGGCAGTCGGGAACTCTACCAACTGGGCCACGAGTTGTGTGTGGGGGGTGATGGCACAGTTTATGCAGTGCCGAGCGGGCAAGTCATGGACGGACAAAAGTGAGAAGGGAGGGAGGGAAGATACAAGGCTCCTTGTCAGGACGGATCTAAGATTTCAAAGCAAATGTTTTCAGAGTTCCTTTTGTATTGAAGTCTGGTTGCCTGTGGTGCCAGGTGGGTGTTGTGAACCTTCCCATTGGCTGAACATGTGACTCAACGCTGCTTTCTTTTTCTTTTCCAGATAGTGTACTGTCCAGGGCGGTATCGCATCAGTCATCAAGATGCCCAAGCCGGTAAGTACATAAACTGAGCCCCTCCCACCTCCCTTCCCACCATTGGGGCGAAAGCGGGGCGTGGTGGGCGCGTCACCCCATTGTTTTCTTTATTATATAAACTAAGGGATGTTCCCTTCCCTGTGTTATTCTCGAGGAGTTGGCTCCTCGTTTTCAGATTACATTGAGATCGTATGATGTGCATTTCTTATTTTCTGTCTTTATGGTAATGCATAAGGTTTGGCTGGTTAGTTAAGTTCAGAGCATGTTTTATGCCATGAGGTAATGTCACCTTTCTGACTGGAGCCTTAACACCCCCCCCCTCTCCCCCGGTATTTTCCCACGGTGTCATGTTGACACATGGAGCATGCCATAATAGTGCATTATTCTCACGCTATCCTCCCAGTGTTTTTCACATAGGGTCCAACACACACACACACACACACACACACACACACACACACACACACACACACACTTACACTTACACTTACACTTACACTTACACTTGTATATGTGTTTGAAGGAGTAGTGAACTCATTCCTTGCTCTATCCTTTGAAATGTAACTTTAACAGTGCCTTATATTTCTCACAACATAACCGTGAGGTTTGTATCTAATTCCGGTCCACTATATCTCACCGAGGCTCCGTCTCGCCGTCTCACGGGTTTCGTGACTATCACAGAGGAAGGAGGAAACGGTCACGTGGTCTACCGTTTTCTGTTTTCCCAGTCTCACGGCAATAGATTCCCACGTCCGAAAAACGAGTTTTCGGTGTGGATCTTGCGGCGGCTTCCAGTTTCCTCGCGACGAAACTTGTCGAGCTCGTCAACTCGAAAACTTGGTCACCCCAAACACACATACAAACACACACACACACACACACACACACACACACACACACACACACACACACACACACACACACACACACACACACACACACACACACACACACACACACACACACACACACACACACACACACACACACACCATCTCACCTTTTCCTCCCTTTCCTCCTCTTCTCTTCCTCCTTTTCCTCCCGTTTTCCTCCTTTTTCTCCTCTTCCCTTCCTCCTCTTCTTCCCCTTCCTCCCTCACCCCTTTACCCATACACCCTCACTCCTTCCCAAACGTTCTTCCTTGTACGCTTCCTCCTTCTCGCTCATCTCCTGAACCTAATCACTGTTTCCGATTTGTCCCCCCTCCCCCCGTCCCCCCCAGCATCCCCCCCTGCCGCCCTCAGCCCACCTTGCTGCGTCACCTTTTCGCCACACCATCTCCCTCCTCATTCTCAACCTACCCCTTCCCTCTGCTCTTTCCTTCTCTACTTTCTCCTCTTTCAACAGTAGTTTACCTGCTGGCTTCTCCCTGGCCATCAGCCTGCCCCTGTCTGTTTGTCTGTTCGTCTCCTTGCCAGTTCTTTGTCTCCTCTCCCCCCCCCCCTCTCTCTCTCTCTCTCTCTCTCTCTCTCTCTCTCTCTCTCTCTCTCTCTCTCTCTCTCTCTCTCTCTCTCTCTCTCTCTCTCTCTCCCCCTCTCTCTCTCCCTCTCCCCCCCCCGTGGCCCACCCCCTGCATTTATTCTCTCTCCGTTTCCCCTTCTTTTCCGTTCTTGCTATATCCTTGCCCACCCCCTTCGCTCCTCCCCCCCACTTTCTTCGCCGCTTTCCTTCTCCCTTTGCCCTCCTCCCCTTCGCCCCTCTCTCCTCCCTTTGCCCCTTTCCCCTTCTCTCTCTCCTTTGCCCCTCCCCCAATCTCCCTCTCCCTTTCTCTTTGCCCCATCTCCCTTTCCCTTCGCCTTTCTCCGTTCTTCTTTCTCCCTTAGTCCCTCTCCCTTCGCCTCGCTTTCCCTCCGACTCTTCTCGCTTTACTTCCGTGCTCACTTTGTTTACCTGCTTTTTATGTCCTTTCCACTCCTCTCGACCGTTTTTGTCTTCCCGTGTTTACTTCCCCCTCGCCCTTCTCCCCTCCCCCCTCCCTCTCTCCCTCCCTCCCTCCCTCCCTCGCTCCCTCCCTCGCTCCCCTTTCCTTGATCTCCGCGGGTAGCTTGCTTCACCCGGGGGTCCGAAGGCTCTTCTCTTTTCTCGAGTACCGTCTCGGGGGATGGAGGGATGGCTGGCGGGGGGGGGGGGGTCGCTCGGAATACACAGCATGGCATTCATCTCCCTTCCCCACTTGAGAAACGGCGCAGAGAGAGCCAGCAGGCAGACATGCTGCAAGAAAGTAGTTGGAAGCAGCATAGATTTCGGACAACTGAAAGTTTCTCCTCGTAGCGGGAGCGCGCAAGCAATCCCGCGAGTCTAGACTGGCTTCGTTTATACATATATATATATATATATATATATATATATATATATATATATATATATATATATATATATATATATATATATATATATATATTTCTCAACAAGAACCCACTGTGTTGGATAAGAAGAAATGAAATAGATGATATCCATATATTTCGGTCACGGACTGATCCTCTTCAGTGGAATACGTATTCCACTGAGGAGGATCACAGTCCGTGATCGAAATGTATGGGTATCATCTATTTCATTTCTTCTTATCCAACACAGTGGGTTCTTGTTGGATTTTACGAATGTGTTGCATTACTTTGTGTGTGTGTGTGTGTGTATATATATATATATATATATATATATGTATATATATATATAAAACACACACACACACACACACACACACACACACACACACACACACACACACACACACACACACACACTTTACTCGTCCGTCGAGTGCCATTCATTCTGTTAAGTTGGGGTTTTGTGTAGCAAATGTTTCTTTTTGTTAGGTTTGTTATCCTTCTATGGTACTTTGTCATCGTCTCCCCTCTTTTCTTTCTCCCATGCCCATCATTCCCCTCTCCCCCGCCTCTCCCATCCTTTTCCCCATCCTCTCCCCCATCCTCTCCCCTCCTTTTCCCCATCCTCTCCCCTCCTCTCACCTCCTTTTCCCCCTCATATCTCCCTCCTTTTCCCCTCCTGTTCCCCTCCTAGTCCTCTCATCTCCTTTCCCATCTAGTTTCCCATCATTTCCTTTTCTTATCACTAGTTTTCCCCCTCATTTCATTTCCCGTCTCCTATTTTACCCGTAATCTTATTTCCCCTGACCCATTTCCCCTTCCCATATCCCCTTCATATTTTCTCCCCTCTCCTCTATCCTCTTCTCTCTCCTCAGCCCTCTTATCTCTCCTCAGCCCTCTTATCTCTCCTCAGCCCTCGTCTCCCCTCCCTTCTCTCCTCCCTCGTCTCCCCGCCATCGTCTCCCTCGTCCTCTCCCTCGTCACCCATCTCCCTCATCTTCCCTTCTCCCTCGTCTCCCCTCTCCCTCGTCTCCCCTCTCCCTCGTCTTCTCTTCTCCCTCGTCTCCCCTCTCCCTCGTCTCCCCTCTCCCTCGTCTCCCCTCTCCCTCGTCTCCCCTCTCCCTCGTCTCCCCTCTCCCCTCTGTAGCTCTCACTCATTGGTATGCCGACTCGCTTCCTCCAGTTATAATCTTCTGTCTAGTTGAATCAAGTCCTTCTCTTTTCTTCTATATCTCCAGTTAATTGTTATACACATCTCACTCTCCGGAGTTCTTCCAAGGAATCTCCCAAGAGCACGTATACAAGAACCTACGTGAGCTTTACAGTGACATAATGATTTCCTTAGTCCAGTGATCTTTATATTTAAGATCCTCCCCACAGGGCGTGATCTTATATTCATGAACCAATTGAATTTTCTCCTCCACCCTTTCACCAATCAGATCCTTTTTACTGCAATATTATATACTTGGAATAATCACGAGTCTACATAATTCTCACTTAGGTTACAAAGGAATGTCATATCAGCAATGAAGTTATATAGTCGAGCTCCCGGGCTGTTATTTACAATCATTTTATTTCCATCACAAAGTGGAAAAGCGTATTCAGGCAGCTCGCTCGGGCTGTTATTTACAAACAACCTACCTATGAAATGCAACAACCCGTCTTCTACCCTCTTTTCTACCAGCGTCTTACAACTCCTCTTTCCCCTCAGCTCCTCTCCCCTCCACTCCTCTCCACTCCACTCCTCTCCACTCCCCTCTACCCTCCTCACCCTTTCCCTCTCCCCTCCTCTCCCTTTCCCTCTCCCCTTTTCTCTTTCCTTCTCCTTTCCTTTTTCCTCTCCCCTCCTTTTCCTCTCCCTGCCTTTCCCTTCACCTCTCCCCTCCTTTTCCTCTCCCTGCCTTTCCCTTCACCTCTCCCCTTCTGCCCCTCCACTCCTAGCTCCCCTCAACTCCCCTCTCTCCCCTCCCATCGTCTCCCTTCCCCTCGTCTCCCTTCCCCTCTACTCGTCTCTTCTCTCATCTTCTCTTCCCCTACCCTCATCTTCTCTTCCCCTACCCTCATCTTCTCTCATCTCCACTCTTCTCATATCTCTCCTCTCTCCTCCTCTCCCCTCTCTTGTCACTCCCCTCTTCTGGTGTGTGTGTGGGAGGTTGGTGGTTGGAGTGATGAGGCGAGGCGAGGCGAAGGATGGGTGTAATGTGTTCAACGTGGTGATGGCTGTAAATGCAGGCGTTGACACTCGTCCCTCCCGGACTGCCTTTCGGGGCAGGATGGCAGGGACCTGTGTGTGTCCATGAGAGAGAGAGAGAGAGAGAGAGAGAGAGAGAGAGAGAGAGAGAGAGAGAGAGCAGACTTGTCTTCCTCGGGGGTGGAGGGATGACGTGCGTAGGTCCTTAGGTCATGTCGGGTGATGGTTAATTGGGTGGGTGGTAGGCTCCTGGGTGTTGTTAAGGGGGTGCTAGTGTGCCATGACACTTCTGTGTCATGGGACGGTTGGGTGGGATTGTAATGGATGGGTGTAGTAAGTGATTTAGGGCGTGGTTTTATGTTAGTGTAGTGGCTCAGTGTTTACTTTGATGTACCTTAGAGTCTGGTGTAGTGAATGAGTATAGGACAAAATGTCTTCATCATTATGGCGAAACGTTTGTGTGTGATTTAGGTGTGGTGGTTGAGAGTTCCTTCGGAGACCACAGCCCCACCCCTCTCCCAAATTATTACTCCGGAGTTATGTGCAAAGGGGACACTTCTCGCGTCCCGTCTAGCTCCTCCATCCCAGATATGTTGTGTTCACAACTTATGTGTTACTGTCGTTACTTTATGGATAGGTAGTGACTTGCTGTGCATTGATTCTTGAACAATCTTGATTTACATCATCGGGTTTGAGCGCGCCAGGCGTGGCTGTGAAGTGGTTCGAGGGTATTACGCCGCCACCAGACCCTCTGTCGTTAGACGAGAGCTCTATGGTCGTATAATACGCTGGGGCAGGTGAACAACACGAAGGCGTCTCCGTGCCGACCTCCCTCTCTCTCAGCCCTCCCCAGCTCCCCTGCTCCCCTCCCTCCCCTCCCTCCTTCCCTCTCTTGCTCTCGCACCTTCGTGGTCTTGGAAGGGCCAGTCCAACGTCGTCATCGTCGCCGTCGCTCGGTTCATCCTCCGGCACGGGGCCGCCTCCTCCTCCTCTGTTGTGGTCCTGACGGCCGTTCCCTCTTGGCACGCGCCCTACGCCAGGATGCCCTTTCGATTGCTGATGCTCGGCCTCGACAGGCGGGGCCGCCCCAAGTTCGGCCTCGGTGACGCCCTTTGGACATGTCACTCTGGCGAGGTCGATCCTCGATGGCTGTCGAGGCCCTCCCACACGGATACCCCCGACCTGAAGGCCCCCGTCGTTACCGTCAGGAGTTCGCGGAGGAAGGGGCCGTTCTGGGGCGAAGTCCGGAGATGTATCGTCACGGAGGACAGTTCCCGAGGCCGAGGTGGACCTTGGCCGGAGGAGGAGCTCGAGCCGGAGTTCGAGTACTACCAGGAACTGAGGCCCGCCATGGTGAGTCCCACCTACTAATAGGTGAGATTAGGCCCACTGTTTCATCGTGGAAGAGTGAAAAGTAGGGTCTCTTGAGCACTGTTGACGACTGATGCACGATGGATGTGGTAGAGAGTTGTTTAGGAGGAGGAGGAGGAGATGGCGAAGGCGGAGGAAAGATGCATTTGGGGGAGGAGGGCGTGGAACAATAACAATTTATGTAACCATTGTAAGCATGGATACATGTATGCTTACACAAGTGTGCACATGTACATAGTGTACATTGTATGTGTACGTGCATGATTTTTTTTGTCTGATGTATAACATGCGCTCATACATAAT
>NC_134797.1:11740531-11750531 GCF_046742065.1 Oratosquilla oratoria | reverse complement strand
CACGGGCGAGGAGTTGTGATTGTTCAAGTCGAGGGCGACGAACCAAGACGACCGTGCAGGCAGGCACAGCCTAGGTGTGGGGAACACCAGGACGGGGTTAGTGTGCTCTATTTACATAGCTTGAGGTGCTCAGTCCCCCTCCCCGTCCTTTTCCCTCTTGGAGGCGTGGTAGGCGGGTGGACAGACTGATGGATTCGCGCTGTGGGGATTGCCGGGTCGGGCAGGTTTGATGGACTGAGTGGGCGGGTTTCGCATGGTGTTCCAGCTTATCTCTCTCTCTTCTCTCTCTCTCTCTCTCTCTCTCTCTCTCTCTCTCTCTCTCTCTCTCTCTCTCTCTCTCTCTCTCTCTCTCTCTCTCTCTCTCTCTCTCTCTCTCTCTCTCTCTCTCTCTCATATCTAAATATATAGATGAAGCACAAAAATTGAAAATAAAGTTAATTATATGACAAACTCATCCATCACGAACTACTAGTACAGTCATGTTACAGATTACCCCCATTCAAAAAAAAAAGAAATGCTGTCGCCTCCGGTTTTGAGAACCAGAGGACAACCTAGTTAGAGTCACTGTGCCCCCCCCCCCCCATGCCGTTGGTTGGGTGGCTTTAATCCGAATAAAGGCGCAGTGCTGAAGGCGATGTGGACGGTTGGTGACGAGATGTGCAAGTGCTGAAGGAGGAGGAGGGGTGGTGGTGGTGGTGGTATGCAAGGCGACGGGACAGAGACGAGTTCAGTAGTTTCCCCAAAGAGGAACATCAGATTCTTCACCTGGTGGGGATGCTAGTTGGCACAAGTGATATCAAAGGGGAATGTGACCTGAAGGTAAAGAAAGGGGATTTCTCTAAGCACACGTGTAATTAGGAATGAAAGGGTGTTCGTGAGCTTGCCGAGCTGTTTACTGTGAGGTGGTAGTAGATAGCTTGAAGGTGAAACAGATTAAATGTTAAGAGAAACTGCGCAGTTTAAGGGGTTATCGAATAGGGCTGTTCTCTCTCTCTCTCTCTATCTATCTATCTCTCTCTCTCTCTCTCTCTCTCTCTCTCTCTCTCCAACTTCCCATTAATCAGCGGAACACCCACCTCCAGATGTTTTTCCGTCATAGAATTACTATGGCAAACTGTGTTTTCTCAACTAAGATGCATAGAATATCATTTGATATGCTGAAGGAAAATTATTTTCCACTAGTATATCTGATGGATAAGTATAGGATAATGGTGGAAGGGAGTGGAATATGTATAGGAAATGGAATGGGTGGGAGTGGTTTCTATGCCTTTTTCTTTTTGGCTACCCCCCGTGTAGGGGGAAAAAGCCTTTGGTATATGTATGTATATCTGATTCCTTCCCGGAAGCCTGCGGACTGCAAATCTACTCCAGAAGTCTGAGGAGAAATAGCCCAATGTGATAACGCGATCAGTCTAGCCTCTTCACTCCGGGGGAACATCGCACTATAAAGAAATAAAGTCACTGCTCAATCTCTCGTTCTCTTTCACCCATGAATTTTGATAACCATAGAAAATATGATGAAGCCAGTTTAGAGAGAATGAGGGTCTTGCAGGTACGACTACAATAAATATAACCAAGACGTCGACGTCGGCATCATCGCGTACTCACTTGCTCCTCATGACGCCTACGTAGGCGTCACCGTATGGAAGTGGCTAGGGTGCTGCCCAAGGAAGGCCGCAAACAATGTATAGGGCTCAGGAGGAGGGTGGGGGTGATGGAAAGAGGGTAAGCTTGGTTGGGAGGACGTATCCTGAAAGGGGGTTTGGTAATGAAGGGGGGCTTTTGGGGTCAGTATTGTTGACACTTGACAAGGAAGGGGGAGTGGGAGAATACGAAAGAGGAGAGAACGGAATGTGGAGGAAACTGGGAAGATGGGAGACAAACAAAAAAGGCGGACAAGGTCGCAGGGGAAATAGGTGAGTGTGGAAGAGGGGAGGAGGTGGGAGGGTGGTTCGGGTACATGTGGTAAGGGAGGAAGCTGGAGGGAGGGAGGTAGGAGGGCTCAGGGGAGAGAGAGAGAGAGAGAGAGAGAGTCGAAAGAAAGCGAAGGAAGGTAGGGAGAGAGTTGGAGGAGGGAAGGAGGTGGAGAAGGGGAGGGAGGCAAGAAAGAAGGCGTAGGAGGGTAGGGAGGGAGAGAGGGAGGGAGGGAGTGCGGGCGGGTGAGTCACCAACGGTCACAACGGCTTCGAATGGAAGTCGTCGTTGTCGTCACCGTCGTCGCCGTCTTTGGGAGTGCCACGCCCGCAGACTCACACCAGCACTTACTCCCTCGCTCACTTTCCTCCTCCTCCTCCTCCTCCTCCTCCTCCTCCTCCTCCTCCTCCTCCTCCTCCTCCTCCGCTAGATTTCCTCCTCCTCCTCCTCCTCCTCCTCCGCTAGATTTCCTCCTCCTCCTCCGCTAGCTTTCCTCCTCCTCCTCCTCCTCCGCTAGCTTTCCTCCTCCTCCTCCTCGTCGTCGTCGTTATCATCTCCCCTTTCTCCTCCTCGCTCTTCTCCCCTTCACTCCTCTTCGTCGCCCTTCTTTCCTCCCCTTCCTTTCCCTTCTCTCCTCCTCTTCCTCTTCCTCTCCCTTTTCTGTCTTCCCCTTGTCTACTAGTCCCTTCCTTAATTCCCCCTTCACCTACCTCCCCATCACCACCTCTTCCTCCCCAACTTCCCCTTCACCTCCCCACTTTTCCCCTTCTTCGTCCCCTCCTTTCACCCTCTTCTTTTCCTCCAGTTTCTCCCCTTCCCCTTCCTCTCACTTCTCCCCAACGGCCCCCTCTTCCCCTCCCTCTCCCGTCCTCCTTCCTCCCTTGCCCCCGCCCTCTCTCCCTCTTGCTCTCTTCCCCTCCTCCCGCTCTCCTCCCTCGGTCCTAGTTTTTCCTCATTTCCTCGTTTGCTTTCCTCCCCTCCTTTCATAGTGCTCTTGGGTGTCATCTTTGACTTCTCAGTCGTATTTGGAATGCTTTGTCTCTGTTTAGCGGGCGGCTACAAAGTAGAAGTACGACGTGCTATTGGAACGTCACGAAACGTCACGTCTTGTCAGCTTAGTCGACTCCACCACCAATATGTCGGCCACCAACTCGTGCCTTCTCCATCCACATCGTACTTCTCCCTTTCTTCCTCCTATTCCTAATACTGTTACACCTGCCTTTCCTTTTCCTCTTCCTCCCCATACTTCCGTCCGCCTGGTAGTGAGAAGAGTGTAGAGGAAAGGGAGGCCTTTTGGATAGATTTAAACGAGTGCATAGAGCGTGTAGGGAGAAATGTCAAAGTAGTGGTATTGGGAGACCTTAATGCTAGGGTAGGAAATGAATCAATAGATGGAGTGGTAGGGAAGTGTGGAGTTTATGAAAAAAAAAATCCAAATACTCTTTCATTAACCCTATCCCCCAACTCCCTCTCCACCCCTGCTCTCATTTTCATCTTGTTTCTCACTCTATCCATCCTAGTAACCACTATCATACTTGTCAGGCACCTCGTCTCAAACACATTCAGACTCCTCTCTTCCTCTCCTATCTGTCATGTTTCTGCCCCATACAGTGCTGTCGGCACAATCACTCCTCCATACAATTTCTTCTTATTAGCATCCATTGCCAAATAAGTATTTCTCAAAAAAAAAAAAAAATCTCCCAAGGCATTTACTTGATTCTCTCAATCTACATTCTACCTCCACCTCCACTCCTCCCTTTCCCACCACATTCGCACCCAAGTATCTAAAACTAACCACTTTCTCCAGTCTCTCTTAATACTAACTTCCAATTTGCTGTCACATTCTACTCTTGTATATCATCACTTTACGAGTGGAAGGTGGTAAGGGGACGCAGGATAATGCAGGAGTGAATATTCTCTAACGTTTCGACAGATGTCTTCCTCAGAGAGACATCCGTTGAAACGTTAGAGGACATATCACTCCTGCATTATCCTGCGTCCCCTTGCCACCTGCCACTCATCTGTCTCTACTTTATACTACATCATCACCTTACACTTACTCATATTTATCTTCAAGTTCCTTCATTCGCACACCTTACCAAACTCTATTACTAACTTCCTTAATCATATATATGTGTGTGTGTGTATGTATATAATATATGTATATAATGTATATATATGTATATAATGTATATATATGTATATAATGTATATGTATATGTATGTGTATATATATATATATATATATATATATATATATATATATATAATACGTTTTTGAAATAACCTGGTTTGAGGAGTCGGGTGTTCTGTTGGCCAGCCAGCTTTCTATAACAGTGAACTAGAGAGGTAGGGGTGTTTTAAGATGACAATGCCTGTTAACCAGGAATGTGGTGTATGCTGTTGCTGTTGGAACCAAAAAGAGAATGATTAAGGCTGTTGTGAGCTCCAGCGCGCGTCCGTGTGGGGACGGCTCTGGACGGGGGTCGGTTGCGGGGAAGCCTGGAGTGCGAGCGTGCGGATAAGCGCGTAACGAGCGGCAGTAATAGCAGTGGCATAGTGCCTCCTCCATCCCATCCTATTCCTTCACAGGAATCCTTTTCTCCGTTTCGTTTCTCTTCGTCCACATTTCTTTCTTACTTATTGTTATCCTCTTCGCTTTTGTCCTTCATCCGTACCGCCAATCTCTCCGTATCTCCGCATATTCCTTTTTACCTCCTCCAAATAACCATCTTCCATACCTGTTTCCTTTAATCATTAACGCTTCCAGCTGCTTCATACCTCTTTTCTCTAGTTCCTACTCCCTGTCCTCCTTTCATCATCAACCCCCTCCCTTTCTCCTTATGTTGTCCTCGACCACACCCATGCTCCCTTTCCGTATTTCTCCATTCCATAAAAATCCCCAGTCCTCATACTTTTCATTATTTTTCACACCATCCATTCATCGTTACCCCGCATCCCTCCACATTTTCCTTCCAAGGCAAGGAAGGTGGGTCAGCAGTGACCGAACAGTTTCGCTAGGAAAGGGGGGGGGGTTGCCATGGAGATGAATGAAGTAGGCAGACGGCAGAGCCATAAGGAGAAGTGCCATCAGGTATGGAAAGGGGTCATTACAGTCTTTGGAAGGAAATTTGGTGAGAGAAGGGGAATGGGGCAATCCGCGGAAGGTGACCTTGGAAAGAAGAAGAAGAAGAAGAAAGACATGCACCCAGCCATCCATCGTGGATGAGTCTTCGCAGTGTGTGTGTGTGTGTGTGTTATCTCATTTGCGTGTGTTTGGGGATTATGCGGCTCAGGGTAAAAAAAAAAAAATAGCGGAGGTGGGAGGAGGGGGAGCGTTCATACCACTCAAACAACAACAGCAGCAGCAGCAACATGAAGAGGAATGCGTTGGTTGTAGTGTGGTGTACATACCCCGCAACCTTACAGGTATGCGATCGTGACTTGGATAGTTGGTGGGCAGGAAGGTACCCCCTTCCAGGAAATGGACCACAGTTAGGTATGGTGTGATGCGTCGGGTCAGTCACCAATATACTGCCTCCCCAGAGCAGGCAGAACAGTTAGCGAGTCCGCTTCTGTACTTGTAGCGCGTCACTAGGCCGTCGCGGTCGGTCCCTCGTTTCGGAGACCACGCCACGTCCGTCTTCAGGCCGACGCACGCATCTTAACCTGAATAAAAGGCACAAGCCAGTCCGAGCTTCATTCTCTCCCTACGTCACTGTCATGGTGTGTGGTAGTTAAAAGTTTATGGTAATAAACTGATACTTAGTTTAATTTGCAAAGATTAATATTCCAGGAACGAATGAGTGACAGAAAAAATATAATTTGATTTAAGTTTATGATTATTTACATGAATGTTAATATCAGTATACACAAAATATTTTGTAAAGCAGAGTAAAAGATTCACCATTCTTATTGTTAAACCCAAAATAAAAAATATAACAGGTTTAAGGCAAGTCCGGCCACCACGCAAGCAAGTACAAAAAGGTGACACGTACAACACTTAAACACTGGGAAAACTTAAGTTTCGTAAGTGGCAGCGCCCTTGGGAAGGAAAAAAAAATCTCGAAGGGTCTCTGACCTGCCTTTACATAGTGCACAGAGCACGAGGGTTGCCAAAAACCGCTATGGCATGGGACTGGCAACCTAATGGCTCTAGTTAAGACTCAAGGCAAGCCCTTGCTAATCTTAAATCTGTCCAGAGCCCCTTGCACCACATCTTATGGGTCTCGCATCTTAAACAAAAATATAAATTACAATCTGAAAAAAATAAAAGATTATGATCCGGAAGTCTACTCGGATTGCCGGAAGAACTAAAATCCTTTTGATTCTGGTCAGTGAAACAAAGCGTGTTGACCTTAAACTAAAATGCACAAATTGGAGGTGCGTGTAAAGACGAGCCCCCTTGAATCCACACCGTACTTAAAACTAACAAAACTAATAAAATATATCTTAAGGGAAACAACGCTTAGCCTTTATAGGCTGGGTGAAACTTGCTCACTGAGAAAATTGTGGTGACTCAGTCCGAAGTCCTTCCCAGGCCGACGCCTAGCCGGCCTAACATTAAAACAAACAGCAAAAACAGGTGTGCAACTGCCAGAATCCCAGTGATGGGTGAAATAGAGTAACGACATACATATACCATATAGCTGGACAGTCTGAACTAGGAACTGGAGTATGGGAAAGGTGAGAATATATATATATATATATATATATATATATATATATATATATATATATAAAATGTATATATATATATATATAAAATGTATATATATATATATAATATATATATATATATATATGTTGCAACGTGACAGTCGCCTAACCCGTATGTTACAGTATCACCACTTAACTCGCCACCGAGGAGAGGGATGCGCTCCCTCGGGTTTGAGGTTACCCCGTGGGGGGAACGTAACACATTGGGACTAAACATACAACCTAGATCAGATCTGATCAGATTAGATTAGATTAGATTAGATTTGAGACTTGGAATGGCCACCGAGTGGAATACCGTACCTTACCTTCCTCACCTCTTCCCATGTTCCTTAATTTCTCCCTTCCCTTCCCATTCCCTCCCTTCCCCTTCCTTTCCCCTCCCCTCCCTTCCTTCCTTTCCCGTCCCTGCCCTTCCCATTCTTTCCTTTTCCCTCCCTTTCCTTCCCTTCTCCCTCCCTCCCTCCCTCCCTCCCTCCCTGTTCACCTTGCTTCCCCCCGCGACCTCATTAAATTCCCCTTTAATCCGTTTCCACCGATGCCATTTTGTGGGAATTTTCCACAAATTTGTGGGAGAAATTTGCTCACATGGGATGTTTTGTGAGCAAATTGTATGTTGCAATGAACTTGTTTGTGTATATAATAATTCCTTTTTGTGGAAAAAAGTGGAAATCCAGATTTCCTTGTGGGAATTTTGTGGTAAAAATCTCACTCATTTGTGGGAACTGGCATAGATCACAGTGGCAACAGTGCATCTTACAGCCTTATTCATCTACCATCCCTGCACTATCACCTTTATTTCCCCCCGTTCACTTCATCTTCCGTCCACTTGATTCCGCCCTCCCTTTGCCCCGCCTTCCTCCCCGTCTGACCCACCTTACACCATTGCATCACAGACGCACGAGTGACCTTATCCCCTCTTTTCCGTCCATTTTACTCCTTTCTCTTGGAGTAACACCCCCTCCTCCTCCTTTTCTCCTCCTCCTCCTTCCCCCCCCCCGTCCCTCATTGGCTCTTCCTGCATTCAGTGCCACATACTCCCATGGTGTTTGTGTGTGGGGGGTGGGTGGGGAGGGAGGGGTTGGTGTTACAGCATAGGACCCGACCCTGCCGTGCTTTTGTTCGGCTCCCCCCCCCCATGGTGGTGCCAGCGGGTGTGGTGTCGGTGCAAATTACGGTGGTGTTGGTGAAGCCGGTAATGAGGGCGGTGGCAGCGGTGGAGATGGGGTAGTAGGGGGGCGCGGCGCCAGGAGGCCCGCGTATAGAGCCCGACTCGATTCTCGGAAGGGGCCATAGAGAACGGCGGAGGGTGTGGGTGAGAGCAGGAGGTGGGTCAACAGCCAGATGCGTGGGTGGGTATATGGGAGAGAGCAAGAAAGGAAGGTGGTTCTTTGATATAATGGGAGAAGTTAAGAGTGGTTAGGAAGTAGTGGGATAAAAGGGAGAGTATGGGTTTAGGTTGGGATTGAGGAAAGTTTGGACTTCGAGGGATCTGGTTAGGTAGGGATGGAAGGAAGGAGGGTAGGGACGGGGTGAGGAATGGGTAATTGCATGGGTGAGATCTGTTCCCCATATGGGATCATGACATCATCATCATCATCATGATCATCATCATCATCATCATCATCATCATGATCATCATCATCATCATCATCATCATCATGATCATCATCATCATCATCATCATCATCATTATCCTCCAGTGTGAGGATTGTAGCGAACACAAGTAACACGGAGGAATATCCGGGGATTGTTGGCGAACGGGAACGGTGCGGTGTGTGGTGGGACCGAGAGAAGTCACCGTTGGGGGTCGGGGCTTTGAGATGAAAAGGGGGCCAGGGGCCAGGGGGCGGAGTCGGGGCTAGCGAAGGGAAACGACCTCTGCACTATTTTCTTCATTTTCTTTTCTTTTCTTCTTTTCTTTTCTCTTCGGGTATGTTGGTGTAGGCAGGCGCGATGCTAGCTATGGTTATGCATGTGATGATAAGAGTGATTGTGGTGATACAGAGCTGGTGGCTGCTGTTGTGATGATGGAGGAGAATGCACCTGCTCGAATACTTGATCAGGGAAGACAACGATTACATAAGCTATCGCAGAGGTGGCGTTGCGTGCTCCGCCCCTACAGCAGCAACAATAGGAGCAACACGTGCAACTCGACACCGCGTGGGGCGCGGCGGCGGTGGCAGTTTGCACGTACGCGCACGCACGCATCAAGGAGGAGGAGGAAGAAGAGGAGAAGGAAGATACCCTTAAGTGTCTGCTGTTGCTGGCAGAGTTAAGTGGTAAACGAGGCCCTATGTTCACTGTTGTTTGCCTAAGGAACGGGGTCGTGTTAAGTGGGCCATATCAAGGAGCAATTCGGGCGCTAAGTCGTATTTGGGCGTAGTGGACCACACAAGTGTGTGGGGGCATACTGGGTCACTAAAGAGTGGCCACTTTGGGTCACACTGGAGTTTAGGTATATCGGGTCACACGAAAGAGAATTAGTCATAATGGACCACACATCATTAGTGACACTAAAGTCAGTTATTAACTTGTTTGTATATCTAACCTGTAGGATAATCTCGTGCCGTGGGTGACACTAAAGATTATGGGTCATACCGATAAGTGTGTTTATAGTGATTCACACTGACGAATAGTGGGTCATAATGTGTAAGCATAACGAGTTACATCACACGATACACACTCTGGAACAAGGCGCTCGACACCCCCACCCCCACCCAACAGACTATGGAGGCGATGCGAGTAGCGGAGCAAGTAAAGGCTGTTTGGTTCTACGGATTTACTCTAGTCAATCGCAGCCAGTTGTCTTTTTTGCAGAGCCAGTCGTGATCTGAGCCAAGAATCGAGGCAACTGACCACGAAGGCTGTGACGGTTGCCACTACATATTTTTTTGTCGTGCATTATATTTACAATGTGACATAAGGTATTTACATGGTTGAGTGATACACTCAATATTAAACATAGAAGGACATGACATATTTTAATACATGTGAAAAATAGAATATAAGGATAATTCCTTTTGTGGACGTACGCTTCTCAACGGACGTATCGATGTGCGGACCAGATGTCCTAAGAGGTCAAGGTCAGGTCGGCCTAATTCCATTGTTAAGTGGGTCTCCGGTCGGGTTTTGGTTAGACCTGACGCTCAACAGCCGTTTGGCGCTGTTGCTGTGGCGTCGTATTTCTTGATATCTACTTGTAGTGTGACGTCGTGTGATGTGTAATGTATCTTCCAACACCCACTTAGTGGGCTTATGCAAGTCTGTATTAGGTATGTCACATAAAATATAATTTGTCCGCTATTCAGAACGAAAATTTCTGAAATAGAGGAAGCACATGATACAGAAAAAATCTATTTTACTATCA
>NC_134797.1:11730531-11735531 GCF_046742065.1 Oratosquilla oratoria | reverse complement strand
TCTCTCCCTCTCTCTCTCTCTCTCTCTCTCTCTCTCCCTCTCCCTCTCTCTCTCTCTCTCTCTCTCTCTCTCTCTCTCTCTCTCTCTCTCTCTCTCTCTCTCTCTCTCTCTCTTCCCTTTTGACTTGACTCCTTGCTCCGTCCCACTCTGTGGCACCACATGTCTCGGTGTCGTTCCCCCACCACCATTCCCCAAGTGTTCCTCTCTCTGAATCAATTTTGTAGCTCTCAGTGGTCCTCCCCCCCACCCCGCCCTCTATTTCTTTGCATATTATTATTATTATTATGAGGAACAACAAAGTAGATGGATTGTCCGACTTCCTCAGTGACACATTTTTCTGAGGGTAAACACATTCAAATGAAATGCAAACAGACCCCTCCTTTCTCCCCTCGCCTCCCTTCTCCCCTTGCCTCCCCTCCCCTCCCTTCTCCCCTCGCCTCCCTTCTCCCCTCGCCTCCCTTCTCCCCTCGCCTCCCCTCTCCTCACTTTTCCCCGCTTTTCCCCACTTCTCCCCACTTCTCCCCTCTTCTCACTTTTCCCCGCTTTTCCCCACTTCTCCCCTCTTCTCCACTCTTCTCCACTCTCGTCCCTCAGTCCCTCCGTCGCTCCTCTTTCCCCACTCTTCATCTCTCGTTCCCCCCCCCCCACCTCCTCCCGTCCGTCCTCGCATCAATAGAAATGGAGGTTTCTGAGAAAGACCTCACAGAGCCTTGAAAATTCGTTGTTTTCGTTGTAAACGGAAGTGAGGGAACGAAGGAAGGAGGGAGGGAGGGAGGGAGGGAGGGAGTTGTCTCCCTGTACAGTGATGCCATGTCCACATAGTCTTGGAATCCATAGATTTATTTCTATTGCGAAAATTAACCTTTCGCTCTAGGAGACCGTCGCCGTGCCTGACACCACCATTGGTGGTTGGCATCGCTGTGACGAGTCGGGAAAGACGGACCGAGTTTGTAGGGCGGAAGATTTAGTTCCCAATTGTCCGCCACTGCCGCCTCGTCCTCATCCTCTACCTTTGTACCTCCTTCATCTATCCTTCATCCATCCTCCCTCCTTCCTCCCTCCTTCCTCCATCCTCCCGCCTTCCTACCTCTTCATAAATATTTTCTCTTTTGCCTTACCATTATCTCCACCCTATCCTCGTCAGACTCTCCCCTCCCCCTCGCCCTTATCTTCACATCCTCCTCCAAGGCTCATCCGGGACATGGCGCCAGGGAACTCCCAAGGGACCCTGACGGGCTGGGGTGTTGGTGATGACGCATGTCCGCCTGTAAGGAGGACGACGATGACGACAGCGGGACGGTGAAGGAGGGCGGCTCTGGCGACGGTGAGGGGAAGGGTAGCGCTGAAGGAGGCCGTGAAAGTGGGTGGCTGAGGCGGAGTGGGACGGGCGGGTGTCTGGTGGGTGATTTGAATGCGCGAGTAGGTTGTAAGTGGAACGCGCTTGCGCAGCAGGTGTGCGGTTGCCCGTGGGACGAATAACAGTGGGAGGTGAGAGGGGGGAGGGAAGTAGGGAGTCTGGTACAGGTGCGGGAGAAGGGGGAAGAGGAGGGAGGCGTTCACGATAGGTCCTGTAGCGAAATAAAAAAGTGCAGGTGTTGGAAGAAGAGGGAAATGAGGTTGCGAGGATTGTTAGTGTTTGGGAGAGGGAGGAGGAGGAGGAAGAAGAGGAAAAGGAAGAAGAATAGGGATACGGGTGCCAGAAGGGTAGGGGAGTGTCTCTAGACTAGAGAGTGGGAACGCGCTACAGGTGTCAGAGGTAGGAGGTGCGAGGGAGGAGGAGGAGGAATAAGGTTGCAGTTGCCAGGAAGGATTATATTGGTGATACTAGCGCTTCTATCAGAAAAAGTGGAATCATAGAGGTGGTGAAGGAGGGATAGTACAAGTGACCAACCGTCTTACAAGAATGGTGCGTGACTGGTCCATAGAAGTATCAGCTAATAATTCCCAGGAATACTGACTATAAAACTTTAGCAATCCATACCCCATACGGAACGAGGGATGATGGATGAGTTCCTCTCTTCCCAAGTGGGAGATTTGAGGGAAGGGGAGTTTGCGGGAGAAGGAGCAGTGAGGGAGTGCGAGGTAAGTAAAGGAATTCCCGTGACGACGATGGCGATAGCGAGGTGCTGTAGGATAAGTATTAAGAAGTCTAAAAATGTGTCTCCGGGGTGTGTGTGTGTGTGTGTGTATGTGTGCGCGCGCGATCGGTAGGTAAGTGGATTTGAGTGTTCGATACGTGGTTATATATTAGTCGTATGTAGGAATGGTCCCCCCCCCCCCGGTGAATGAAAGGGTTTCATGTCGAGGAACCGGAACGAGTGGTTCATGATAGAAGGGGGAAAAATATTATAATTTTTTTTTTCTCCGAGGATCCAAATGATCTTCTCACCTGTGGAATGTCTGAGGTGTTGATTTGTTTGATAACTTTGGTCAAAATTAAAGACCCCCATGAATAAGATGTCATGGCGGCAACCGGAAGACGCGTAGAGGATTATCCTTCCACCCCCGTGCTGAACGAAATCACTTGCCGTCGACCTGAATGAAATGGCATGCAGTAGTCGAGGTGGCGGGGGGGGGGGTTAAGCCCCCTGTGGTGGCGAATGTGTCCCCTCCCCCCTTCGTTGTGACGATGACGCGCATGAAACTTCGTTCTAGCTCCTGACGCGAGATCTCGTTCTCAGGAAGGTTGGAGCGGGACCCCGGGGCACAGGAGGTGTCTCGGGATGGGGTCAAGTGTTTCCAACTGGCCCGTGTTCGATCCCAACGACCATGGGTGACTTCGATTTTTCCTGGAAGTCCGAGCACATAAGGCAAAGGTGATGACCTCATTGGTCACAGCTGAGTGACTCAGGAGCTGTTCAAGTGAGGAAACTAAAACGACCAGTTGCTGGTGGTGGTGTTTGCCCAACCCCGTGGGGTCAGATGTCTCAACATGTATAATTAATCACCACAGTGGCTTCTGGCGTCTCTTGCGGTGATGTGCCCCCCCCTCCTCCTTTCATTCACTTAAACGCTCACTGACCCACTCACTCACCCATCGTCACCCACCCATCCACACCAGCCCTCTTACTCACTATCTCCCCGCCCCCGCAACTTCCATGAAGACGTCATCCACTGTGGTACTCAGAAGTGAAGGCACCATCTGCTGCGATATATCCGTGTCCAACGTGGACGGGAGAGCAAGCCTTCAAGTAACACATCCCCCCCCCCCCAGCCCATCCGGGTTGAACAAAACTGTGTGACATTAACGAGAGTAAAATCTGCTAATGGGGTTATCTGTTGGAGGCTGCAGGAACAGCCTCTTGTGCGAGTCTTCCTTAGCTGAAGAAAAACAGTAAAGGTGCTAAGGTGCGTCATCGGGTGGAGGGGAGGGAAGGGGATGCCCGATTTGACTTGCGGAAAGGTTAGGACGAGATCCGGTTGTGTGCGAGGGAGGAAAGGAAAGGAAAGGAGGGGAGGGAGGGAAGGGAGAGACAAGAATGGTGTAGAAGGAGAGGCAGATTAATAGGGGGGAAGAGGCGGAGCCAATGGGGAGGAGAGGGACGTAGGTGGGAAGGCGGTTTCGGTGAAACATGACGTAGTCGACAACCTCGTCAGTACCGGGAGGTCAACCCATCTCCCTCCTACTCCCGCTCGCCACCCCCACCATCACAACCACCAAAGTAAATTTTGAATGAAATTGGACCCTACACGACATTATAATTAGAAACATATTCTGGACTCTCATCCCACCTGTCCATTCCTGCTTAATGGCTATTCACTGTAAATATTGTTGGCATGGAATTAAAAGTGATTTATGGTTGAAAAAAGAAGAAAAAATTATGTGTGTGTGTGTGCATATGTATACACGTGTATATATTATGTATATATATATATATATATATATATATATATATATATATATATATATGCATACACGTGTGTGTGTGTGTGTGTGTTTTTGGACTTATGGATCTGAAAAGGCTTTTGACAGGGTAGACAGGAAGGCACTGTGGGAGGTTTTGCAGATATACGGGATAGGAGGAAAGTTGTAGAGTAGTCGAATTTTTACGAGAGTAGTAGAGCTTGTGCTAGGATTAGAAATGGAGAGAGTGAGTGGTTTGAGGTAAATGTGGGATTTCGTCAGGGATGTGTTATGTCGCCCTGGCTGTTCAATTTATACATGGATGGGGTGGTGCGAGACGTAAATGCAAGGGTAGTTGGTCAGGAATTGGAGATGGTTAAAGAAAATGGAGAAAAGTGGGAGATGAGCCAATTGTTGTTTGCTGATGACACTGCACTTGTAGCAGGATCAGAGGAGGGATTGAGGAAGTTAGTGACCGAGTTTGGGAAGGTGTGCGAAGGAAGTTGAAGATGAATGTTGGTAAAAGGTGGTGAGATGTACAAGGAGAGAGAGTGGCAGCAGGCTGGAAGTGAGTATTAAGGGAGAGAGACTGGAGGAAGTGGATAGTTTTAGATACTTGGGTGCGAATGTGGCCGGAAAGGGAGGAGTATAGTTGGAGGTAGAATGTAGAATGAGAGAAGCGAGTAAATGCCTTGTTGGATTAAATAGTGTAATGAGAAATAGACATTTGGGAATGGATGCTAAGTTGTATGAAGGAGTGATGAGTGATTGTGCTGACAGCACTGTACGGGGCAGAAACATAGAACATAAGAGAGGAAGAGAGAAGGAGTTTGGATGTGTTTGAGATGAGGTGTCTGGGAAGAATGATGGGGATTACTAGGTTAGATAGAGTGAGAAATGAGGTGAGGAGGAGAACAGGGGTGGAGAGGGAGTTGGGAGATAGGGTTGATGAAAGAATGTTGGGGTGGTTTGGACACGTGGAAAGAATGAATGAAGGAAGATTAGTAAAAGAGGTGGGGAAGACAAGAGGTGGAAGGAGTGAACATGAAGGGGCGACCTAGGATGAGATGGATGGATGGGGGTAAAAGGGGCATTAAGAAGGGTGGAATGTCTGTTGAGGAAGGACGGGAGAGGACAAGATAGGGGTGAATGGAGA
>NC_134797.1:11713031-11725531 GCF_046742065.1 Oratosquilla oratoria | reverse complement strand
GGAGGCTAAGCGTTGGTTGGAGGAGTAATTAGCTTGGCGCCAGCCTGGCTCTACTCTGCGACCGTCGCAGGAACGAGGGAACGAGCAAGCAGGCGCGCTTGCTCATTGGCCGGGTGACATCTGCCCACATCACGTACGCTACAGCACGGCCTGGCTTGACGGCTGATTCGGCATTAAGTCGCCAACCCTCCCCCCCCCCCCTCTCTCTCTCTCTCTCTCTCTCTCTCTCTCTCTCTCTCTCTCTCTCTCTCTCTCACACACACACACACACACACACACACACACACACACACACACACACACACAGTTGTGTAGCGGTACCGCATTCGACTGCACATTCAGGGATCTCTGTTCGATCCCCACCCAGGTCTGAAAAACGTCATGGCATTGTAAACCGGCACCCCAGCTCCGGTGGGCAAGGTGTGTGTGTGTGTGAAGAGTGAATGAAGTTTAAGCCTCCCTTACCATATCTTCACCCCGTTGTCGTTCGTTTTCTCTCTAAACCGGTCATTTTCCCTCCATTGAAAATAATATAATGATATATCCAGGATTGTGGCCAAAGATATTTTATTATGGACACTCGTGTCATCATGTAATGTACATTTTTGTGTTATCTTTAGTTTCTTTAACTTTATCATATATTTTCAGTTGAGGAAAAATGACCGGTTGTTGGAGGGATCATAATTGGACGAGGGATTTCGTCGGGAGGGAAGATGATCGGAGACGAAATGAACGTGATTCACTAGACCCACCCTACCACTAGCACCTCTTCTACCACCGCCACAACTACTATTACCACCACCACTACTACAACTACCACCACCGCACCGCTATCCACACCACTACCCAGGCCACTATCCCTACAGTCACTACTATTGCTACTGCTGCTGCTACCACTAATTATACCTAGACTAGCATTGCCTGTTTCTTAGTGTTTTCGATTTTCACGTGTTGTCAAAGGACCCATGACGGACTCTTGCTCGGCATCCAGTGCCTCCTTCCTTCACCATGGGGGCGGCGACGGCACCCCCTCTGCCGTCTCCTCCTCCTCCTCTTCACTTCTTCCTCCTTGCGATTCCTTCGACGATGGCCTCTACTACCGCCCCTCTTACATCACAACCACCACCCCTCTTACATCACCACCCCATCAGCACCACAACCATCACCACAACCACAACCAGCACCACAACCATCCCTACCACCAACTAACACTACCACTACAACCAATCCAACCATAACTTACCACCAGCCCCACAACCACCACCCCACTTTTTATACTCCACCAGTGCTTTTGCGAAATGCCAAACTCCGGCTACTGCTACCACTGCTGTTGCTACTACTACTATTACTGCTACTACTACCACACACACACACACACACACACACACACACACACACACACACACACACACACACACACACACACACACACACCTACCTACCTACCTACCTACCTACCTACCTACCTCATCCTTGTGGTGGAACCTACTACTATTACTATTACTACTGCCCCGCGGCCACAATATTTGCTAATGTCATCGTTATCGTCAAGTCAACGCAAAGAGTCCCATGGCGGCGGCCACCGCCCGTTGTCTCTTGCTCACAGAACCAATCACCTCCTCACAAGCAACACCTTTTTGAATCGTCCTCCTCTCTCTCCTCAACTGCTCCTTTTCCTTCTCTCTCCCCCACCTCCGCCCCTTCCCCTCCCGTCTCTCCTTTCCCCGCCCTTATGCCCACTGGCGGGAAAGACGAAAAGCGGGTGAGGCCGGGAATAGGGGGATTTGGGGGAGGGGGGGGGTGATCAGAAGAGTGGAAGGGGGAGGGCGGGGTGGATCCCGAGGGAGCACGTGAGGAGGTTTGGCGGGAGGGGCGGGAGGATGTTCTTTATGTGGCGCAGTTCTCTTGTGCTCGTTGTGCAGTGCGGACGAGCCGAGCGCTCTCATCCTCGAACACTTACTCGATAACCTCAAACCTCCTTCCCGTTATCCTGAAGAAGTTCGAGGGTTACCCTTGACCACTGCGCCTGCTGTTCGCGACGACAAGAGACACACACCACCTTTGCCCAGCGCGCCCTTAAACCACCGCAACCATGGTTCAGCTAGTAAGTGTCTCCGCCTTCGTCGACTTCTGCAGGAGGGGCACTACTATTCGTATGAACTTAGGGTTCTTCCTGTATATTAGTGGATGAAGAGACGTCTTACCGGTCTGGTTAATTTTGAAACGAGTGCACGCACACATGCATGCACAAGACAGGCATATTGGAGAATAAGGAGAGAGAGAGCTCAAGTTAGAACCATACATGCTGTGGAACAGGATAAGAGAAAGGAACCTATGAGCGTTCCTCCTCTCTTGTGTACTATATTTTGGTACATTTATGTAGCGCACACACACACACACACACACACACACACACACACACACACACACACACACACACACACACTGACGTGAATGTTCATGGTTCATGGAGAGGCGAGAAAGAGAAGTTTGCGGGAGTGACGTGGCAGGCGCAGTCGTGCCACCTTGGAAGATGATGATGTCTTTGTTCCGCCGTGGACTGCTTGCGATGATTTGGGGCCAAAGGGATAAGTGTCCGTCCTCGAGGTCCCGTTCCGTTGCCTCTCGACGGTTAGGGTTCAAATGGAGTCGATTTCGAACTCGAGGTTGTCCTCAGGATTGGCTCGGCTCGTCAGGCGGCAACCGACCGGCCGGCCGGCCGGAGAGTGGTGCTGTTGCTGCTGTTACAGACTTGGAGACAACAGCGGCCACAACAGGCAGACAGGAAATGACACACGCGCGTGTGTGGGTGTGTCTGTGTTGTATGTGTGTGTAGAGTGCGTGTGGGTGTGTTGAGTGTGTGCGCGCGCGTGCACATGCTTGCCCGGCAACGTCCGTGTCCGTGATCCCACATAAAAGTTTGTATTAATGCGCGCTTGCGAAGGAGAGGTCGGGGGGGTGGGGGTGCTTCTTGTTCTCTGGGGTGGCTATGTTGCAATTCCCTCTTCTCGTCATGACCAGGAGGCGACCCGCATCGCTGCTTATCTTCCTAGTGCTCCTGTAGGAGGAGGAGGAGGAGGAAAAGGAAATAGCGCTGCTCTGCGAGAAAGCCTAGGCTTACATGCTGCATGCAAGGTTTCTGCCAGGGCCAAGGACAAGGTGACGGTGATGATGGTCCTCCGTGGGACCGGACCTGCGACTCGGGTTTGTATCCGAGTTGGGATGGGGGGTGGGGGTGGGGGGGAGTACGCGGAGGGGAGGGTTTCCTCAACCACCATAACCGTCGCTTCCGTGGAAGTGTTGTAAGGGGGTGACGTCATCGCGAGGATGAGTAAGAGGTCCCACGTCCCCACCACCTGCTCCTCCCCCTCCTCGACTTCCACCATCTGCTCCTCATATCCTCCTGCGTCGTTCCTTTCCTCCAGCACCCTCTCCTGTCCCACCACCACCACCACCACCACCACCACCACCACCACTGCAACCACCACCACCACCACCACTGCAACCACCACCACCACCTACCCTGAATTCCACTTCAACTGTTCCCATCTACCACACACATCTGGTTCCATCACCTAGTTATGCTTCTGCCTCCCCCTGCCCCCTCCAACTCCCTGCTCCACCTGCTGTATCTACTCCACTCCCATCACCTCTCTCTCCTTTTGCCTCTGCTCCTATGCCAGCTTTATAATGTGTTTTTCCACCTCCAGGAATTTCCTGTGCCTCTCTCTCACCAGCTCTCCCCCACTATCTTGCATATACATACACATGTCGCACGCGCGCGCACACACACAAAACGACCTACCTCTGGTCATCTTTCCTCGTGATCACCTGCTCTTTCCCCCCCTCTGCTCTCATGCTTATGGACGCGCGACCGTCGGCTGCCACACTTTTCTTTCCCGTATTCTTCCCCATTCTTCATTACGAAATGTTTCCCCCCTTCTCCCTCCACCTGCTCCTCCTCTTCCACCAGTTCCCCCTCTTCCACTCCATCACTTCCTCATCTTCATCCTCCTCTTCCCTCCAGCCCACCACCTGCTCCTCCTGTTCCACTCCTCCACCTGCTTCTCCGCATATATTGCTTGCTGACTCACACCGAAGCTGTGGGTAGTCGCTTCAGTTCACTCAACGCTATTAATTACTCCCGCTTCTCCCCGAGAAGGGGGTAAAACTTATGCCACGATAGCGGACGTCAGCGCTGTCACCATTCTCGGGACACCACGCCTGTCAGCACCACTGACCACCACCGCACCCACTTCATGCACCACGGCAGCGGCCACCACCACCACAAACACCACAACTACTACCACCATGCACCCATCCTCACAACCACGGTAGTACTACTACTGCCACCGGATATACATCCATCGTTATATTATCACCATTATAATTATCTGATCATTATCATGTCCCCCTTCCCCAAGACAACTTAGTGTGCGACAAAAGAAAAGCCAGAAGACATGGAAGTAAACTTGGAAAAAATAAAATGTATATGAAGGGTATTATATTTCCCCCCCGCTAGGATGGATTGATTCGTGGCACGCTTCCACAAGGAAATATTAGCCGGACAAAATAATCTAAAAGAAAGGTTGACCGATGGAAACGAACTGGGTCCTACGAGTATAGGGATTATTCTGTATATTACAATTGGTTAAACGCACGCACACACACACACACACACACACACACACACACACACACACACACACACACACAGGGAGTTACAGATTTGCTCTATCTCTATATTTATCTATCTATATCTCTCTCGAGGTTGGTTAGGAATACGACTGGGGAGGTGTGTGTGGGACAGGATGTCCGTCCCGCCTCCTCAGTCTCCGTCAGGCCGTCCCGCTCGTGACATTCGTGACACAAATGGGCACCCCCCCCCCACCCCCACCCCCGCGACTGTGCATTCTTTTGGGAGGCGATCTCGCTTTCAGTAGTGACCCACTAGAGCAAACTATTAAAGAATACCCTCTCTCTCTCTCTCTCTCTC
Organism: Oratosquilla oratoria; assembly: GCF_046742065.1. NCBI lineage: Eukaryota > Metazoa > Arthropoda > Malacostraca > Stomatopoda > Squillidae > Oratosquilla > Oratosquilla oratoria. The sequence goes on along the minus strand of NC_134797.1, from coordinate 11,720,535 downwards.
TCTCTCTCTCTCTCTCTCTCTCTCTCTCTCTCTCTCTCTCTCTCTCTCTCTCTCTCTCTCTCTCTCTCTCTCTCTCCCCCTCTCATTCTCCTCTTCACTCTCTTCTCTCGTCTCCCCTTTCTCCCTTCTTCCTCTGTTCCCTCTCTCCTCTCTCCTCTCTCCTCTCTCCTCCACCCTCCCTCTCGTTCACCCCTCTCCCTACCTCTCCCTCCCTCCCTCCTTCCTTCTCTGTCACTCTTCATCTCTCCCTCTCTCTCCCTCTCCACTCCTCGCCTCTTGTCCTGTCCTCCTCTCTATTCCCCATTCCCTCTCTCCTCCCTCTCCTTTCCTTAGTGTGTCTCTACCCCCTACCACCATCCCATCCTCTTGCTCGCTCGCTCGCTCCCTCCCTCCCTCCAGCCATGAGAACCTGAAAATCCCTGTGTGTCAGTGTCTGTCTCTGTCTCTCTCTCTCTCGCCTGTTGATCAGAGGTGGACCTGGGCTAATGGTATGGTAATGGCGATTGTGAACAATTGTGTGCCAGCGATGTCTTGTGTGTAGACCAGACAATGCGTGGCCTTGGGGTATTGTGTAAAAAGCATTGCCTCATCAGCCCCGGGCGACGATAATCTCTACTGTTGTGTACAGGAAATGTGTTCTGGAGGGCTGCACGGGCATTAAGAGGCAGGGTGAGGAGGGTTGGGTGGGTGGGGGTTGGCTGCCAACCCCCTTTTTGTCATGTGTACCCCCATGCTTGTGTAATTCCGTTATTCAGTCGCGTGGAGGTCAATTGAGTACAGAATAGTGTTGGCCTTCACCCACGGCCTACTACTGATAGTTTGTTTGTGCCCCCGTCCCCCCATCCCCACGGGGAAATAGGGGTTGGATCAGGCAATTGATAAAGGGCGTAGCGTTGTTAAGAGGGTAAGAACAAATAATAGGATTTATTTCACCTTACTGATATACATTTATAATTAGACCGTCTGTACCATATCGTTGTAAAAGAAAATCAGTCAGTAAATAGAAAAAACACCAAAGCAAAGAAGGGGAAATAATCTTATCTATAAGCTACGTTTATCAGGTTGTTGGGCCAACGGAATGGGAACATTAAGAGGCGCACTTGTTGCTGCCAAGCAGTCCTACCGCCTGGACAGGAAGGCCTAATCTCGGGCCAAGTTGTTGCCTCGGCCTCGACGCCCCGACAGAATGGGTCACGGTATGCACCGCAATGTTGTTATCGTGGAGAAATGTATGTTCAAGCCTATGCGGGTGAGAGATTTCCCTGGTCTCGGTAATTTGTAAGCGTGGCGCCATTAACATACAGAGAGGCGGTGTAGATCGAGCAGCAGCGGCCATCTGCTCTACCATGGAACCGTGCTTCCCCCCCCACCCACCCCCATCCCTAAAACCTCGACCGAGGAGCACAAACAACAGCAGCAAAAGCACAGGAGATTAGTAGAGCGCAGCACACCAGCCGTCCTAAATTTGAAGGCCAAAGACTTCAAGGAATTTGGCGATGGAATCACCTTCATCTACCCTGCCCCCCCCCCTCTCGGGCCCAATGCACGGGAGCACGCACACACACACACACACACACACACACACACACACACACACACACACACACACACACACACACACACACACACACACACAAATATGGATATTTTCTATTCACCCTCATCCACCCCTCTTGGTGGTGCGGGAACTTGTCTTTAAGTGTGCGTCCGTGTAGAGTTTGCTAACTTTTCTCTCTTTCTCTTTTGCAGGTAAACGTCCGCGTGACCACCATGGACGCAGAGCTGGAGTTTGCCATCCAGCCCAACACGACAGGCAAACAGCTCTTCGACCAGGTGGTCAAGACCATCGGGCTCCGTGAGATCTGGTTCTTCGGGCTGCAGTACGTCGACTCCAAGGGCTACACGACGTGGCTCAAGCTCAACAAAAAGGTAAGTAGGAACCAACCAAACTCCCCCCCTCCCCCCTCTCTCTCCCTCCCTCTCTCTCTCTCTCCCCTCTCTTTTTCTCTACCCCTCTTTTTCTCTTCCCCTCTTTTTCTCTTCCCCTCTCTCTCTCTCCCTCCCCATCTCCCCCTCTCTCTCCTTCCCCATCTCCCCCTCTCTCTCCCTCCCCATCTCCCCCTCTCTCTCCCTCCCCATCTCCCCCTCTCTCTCCTTCCCCATCTCCCCCTCTCTCTCCTCTCCCCTCTCCTCTCCCCTCTCTTCTCTCTCCTCTCTTCTCTCTCCTCTCTTCTCTCTCCTCTCCCCTCTCTCTCGTAGTGATATTGCCAAGTACTATATATTTTCTTTGTGTGTGTTTGTGTGTGTGTGTGTGTGTGTGTGTGCGCGCGCGCGCGCGCAAGGAAGTAGATGCTGCTGCTGTAGAGTAAATGCCACTGCGTATGTTTTAGATATTCTGTATGTTTTTTTCTTTCTTTACGTGGAAATAGGGGCTGCTGCCGTAGAGTAAATGACTTTAGTTTGATATTCTGTATCAAACGTCACAGTCACATAATTAATTTTCAAACCTATTTGTTCCAGAAACGTGTTTGTATTCATGTTTTAAACACCAAGAATACATACGTTTTACAACAAACTACTTAGATAAGTTGAAAACCTTGATAGAGTGATTTTATTCAACGTTGTGATTACAATTGGGACTATGCATGGAGGTGGTGGTGGTGGTGGTTGGAGGGCAAACAAAGGGATTGGGTGATGGAAAGCACCGAGGAAAGGACCGCAGCAGTTGGGGTTGAGGGAGTGCGTGTAGTAAGGCTTTAGACTCTGGTTTAAAAGGATTCTCAAGAAGTCTTGAGACCTTTTTACTGTAGAGACCAGTGACGGATACTTGCCAACGGCAGCCCTGGAAGATGGACGTCATATAGAATCATCTCCCCGCAGGCTATCTTTAAAGCTCGTCGCCCTCAATCTCTAGAGCAGCGTTTCTCAACCTTTTTACCCTTGCGTAACCTTTAAAATAAATTGCATGTCTCAAGGAACCCCTGCGCAAAAAAAAAAAAAAAAAAAAATATATATATATAATATGTATATATATAATATATATATATATATATTATCGTAATAATGGATTAGATAGGATGATGTCATTATTACAATAACCAAGAATATGTCGGGCGTGTTTAATTATATTACGTATATGAAATTAGATAAAAGAAAAATCAAAAGTGCGTTAGCTTATCTCGCTTGTTCTCGCGGAACCTTCAGGGACCTTTTGCGGAACCTTAGGGTTCCGGGGAACCCTGGTTGAGAACCGCTGCTCCAGAGGCTGACACCTGATATAAACCAGGACCCATATTTCTTTCTGTCTCTTGTGTTTGGCAGCTTAAGTTCCATTTCCTCCGCCTTTTCACCGAAGAGCTGATTGCCTCCTGCCATATTCTGCCACCTTCACATTGTGATGAGGAAACTCCCACATTAAGGACAGCAGTCCAACATCTCGTTCCGAAGAGTTCAATATGAGTGCCAGAGGACCGCTACTTTGCAGTCGAGGACCTTGAGGGAACCGTTCTTATGGAAGAGCCCTGTGGAGGAGGTCAAGAGTGTCAAGTCCTATTGGGTCCATAATATTAGTCATTTAGGTCCCGGGGGCTCTGGAGGAGGGAAGACTTCCCCCTAGAGGTCTTGGGACTTAGCTGCAGAAACAGTATTGAAGAGCTGGGCAGGGGTGGTCACTAGTATCGGTCAATATAATTCGTCAATTTATATTGATAATACGGGACCCCCCCTTAAGGTTCTGGTGGAGTTGGAAGAATCATGCGAGATATTGAAATCTGAACTATTAAGCGTTTAGGGGGAGGGATGGCTACACGCTTTGGTGGGGTGTATAGTCGTTGCCGTGGTTCTCTAAAATGTCTGGCGGCCTAGAAGTTCCGTTTACCTGAGGAACGCCATGGCTGGAACGGGGTGGTTTTCCACAAATCCCTTGTAGAGTACATGTTATGTTGTTTGCAGTTTTCCATAATGTGTAGTATAGTATGGGAGGGTGAAGTGTTGCATCCTGGATTTATCTGTGTTGCGGTCATCCAGCCGCCTCTGGAGTGGATAGTGGAGGTGTTATGTTTGTCTTTGGACGTTGTCACCTTAGTTTTCTTGACGAGAAAGCAGTCTTCCGTCCTGTGGCAGACAGACTCCACTTGTGGCCGAGGAAAGGAAGCCACTTTATGCAGATGGGAATAAGGAGAAGGTAATTTCGTCATGAAAGGATCGTCGATCAATTGATCGACATCCCCCCCCCCCCTCGTCTGACAGGAATTATATTTATGTATGTAGTATGTTATCACGTAAAGGAAGGCACATGTGCCTGCCTGCCTGCGCACGCGTCATGCAGTGATTGCTGCCACCCACTGCTCATCCAAATGTCGTCGGAGGTCATTGAACTTTTGGATGGTTAGGGGAAGATATTAGGACCGTACTTTTTAAAAACCCTTCGCCAACCCAGACGAACGCGCTGTACCGTTAGAAAGTAGAATTTTGCCAACGTCATTGACTATGCTTAGGAAAATTACCGAGAGATTTCGTGGACAAGTCAGTCAGCCAGGTAAACTAGGAAACCCAGTAAAAGTTTCCAATTGTAGGAATCATCGTTCGCCAAGGCCGGCGAAAGTTTTAAAAGTGCGGTCCTTTAATGATCCCTGAGCAGCTTTTGTACAATGTAAGCGTCTTCAAGTTGCAATGCCAGGCAGTCCCTCTCCGCAGCAGCAGCAGCAGCTAAATAAATCCGCCTGACGGTAACTAGAACAAACCATTAAAGTGTAATGTCAGGAAATGGTAAATGGGGAGAGGCTCGAACTTTATTTCTCTTCAACGCTACAGAGAAGGACTCCCAATAGTCGAATGAAGTCGCAAATCAAACGAGGGACAACAGTGGTAAAGCAGACAGTAACATAACAGACTCATTATTTCGTTGCTGTGAGACGGGAGGATATTATACTAAAACGCTGGAGGGACTCCAGTAGTGGGCGTTACAGTAGGTCTTACCCTGGTGACCAGTATTCAGCACAGGCTAGAAACGTGTTGGCCGAGGCAGTCACCTTGGCCCAGTGTGTTCGGACAGTCGCCGCGAGGGTGGTCCGTAGGACCTGGGGAGAGGTGACGGGTCCCCTTCGTGCGTGCAGTTCGAGACGTTTTAATGAGATGCAAAATCTGTTCTGGTGACACCAATGCAGAACCGGAACTGCGCGGCGGCAGGTGGTGCCTGACAGTCTCCCCACTCCCCGCTTCTCTCTGTATATATATGTACTGTATATATATATATATATATATATATCTATATATATATATATATACAGTATATATATGTTGTGTGTATGTGTACCTCAGTCATTGACTCCGTAGATATAACCGGCGACGGATACCTGCAAGATGGACAACAAAGTTGCTCATTTTCCGAAATGTGGAATTTAATCGAATGCTAGAGAGAGCAAGAGAAGAGGAATAAGGAGATTGGAGAAGCGAGGCGTCTGCGGCGACATAGTCCAGCAGATGTCGGGTGCCGCAAGCAGGTGTTGGTGGTGCAGCCTTGAGCCGGCAGGTTGTGCCCACGTGTGTGTGTGTGTGTGTGTGTGTGTGTGTCTGTGTCTGTGTCTGTGTCTGTGTCTTTCCTTCTTTCTTTAGTTTACCCGGTGGCGACATTATGGTTGACCAAGAGAGGAAATGAGACCGGGGGAGCTACTAACAGTATGTGTAAGGGACGACCTGAGCCAGCCCGTGTTACCGGCGATTCGGCCTTGGCCGAGGCAAGCCGTCCGATCGGCCAAAACAACCTGACCCAGCATAATGATGCAAGTCACTCCAAGCCGAGGCCTTCCCTTCATACTGGAGGGAACCGCTCCAAAGGCAAGGGGGGAGATTTGAAGGTTCCGTCCTCCATTGTCACGTTTGCGGCCGGCTTCTTGGATCACTACTTGTGACTTGCCCCAACCAAGGGACCCCCCCGCAATACACGTGAATATAATTTGTTGACAACATCGAATGAATATCGTCTGTACTGACCGTGTCGAGTTATCACATAATTCTAGAAGGACAGCCAGAGAATTTTTGGTTGATGTTGAAAACGCGGGAGATGCCGTCGCGGATGTCGGTAAAGGGGAACAGTGGCAGTAGTTTTATTGCCACTGAAATTGGATCCCGTAAAAGCGGCGGTGTTTATATATATATATATATATATATATATATATATATATATATATATGGGGGGGCTCGATCAAGTCCTTTGTGGCCTCAGTGCTGCTTCGGTATTTTATTCTGTTCATAGGACGGGGGGGGGGTGTCTCTGGGCAAAAGTGGGTTCCTGTGCCACCAGTGCCTGTCTGCCATCTCTCTTACTTGCCGTCCTAGTGATCATTTACTTAAGGCCCCACACGTGGTCCGTATTTATTGACTGACAATACTGTGATGTATGTGCTTGTGCATGCATATATATATATATATATATATATATATATATATATATATATATATATGATTTGGTACCAGTATGACATGGTCATGGTAGTGATGTCATTAATTCAATATAGTGAAAAAAATGTACATAGATCCTTCACAACGTACACAGATACAGTGTTTTGTTGCTAGCTGTTGGTTGTATGTAACGAAACCCCACATGTAATCGATACGTCTATCTGGCCTTGTATACCTGAGTGCGTATAGTGTGTTCGCCTGTTTAGGCCTCCACTGCACGGGTTGGGTGCAGATGAGGTGCCCCTTTCTTTCGTTGAAAGGGGGTGATATTTTGGGGGGAGAGGGGAGGGTGTCCCAAGATGCAAATAACAACATTTGTGGAGGGGAGCGTCTTCTTCCTCTGCTTGGGTTGTGGGGGCAGCTGGATTCTTGATTCTTGTACCTCGTTCTGCAAGTGAATGTTGTTAGAGGATGTTAGATATATTTTTCTATTGGCACGTTTGCTGTGTAGCGTGCCATGATTTTAGACCCCTCTCCTCCCCTTCTCCCCCCCCCATTCTCTCTCTCATTCATATGTGGGAGCACGAGGGCCTTGTCTGGGCTCTGAACATCTTGCCTTGAATCCCTTAAGAAAGCGATATTGACATGAGCTGAATGAAATCTGTTGGCGCGCAAGACAGAAAAAAAATCGTGAAGGACATCGCTGTAGCGAGGGACTTCATAGTCGCTTGACCTCACTCGCGCAAGGTCTTGTTGCCCCTCCCCACCCCCCTCCCCAACTACTGTACAGCTAAAGGGAGTGAAGTCGAGCGGCAGCCTCTCCTTTCCACTGCCCCTATGCTCCTCTGACTAGCCACACTATCCCACCTCCTCTCCACAAGGTGTGTCTTACATAAGCACCACCTCACGGGCTCGAACAAAGCCCGAGGAAGTGACATTTCACAAAAAAAAAAAAAAAAAAAAAAAAAAAAAAAAAAAAAAAAAAAAGTCTGGAGTTGTCCAGAACAAAATCAGTGAAGAGCGTCGCGCCATGACAGTGTGTGTGTATTTACCTAGTTGTATTTTACGAGAAGAGAGCTATGCTCGTAGTGACCCGCTTTTGTAT
>NC_134797.1:11648031-11710531 GCF_046742065.1 Oratosquilla oratoria | reverse complement strand
GGGAACCATTGTGGCGAGAAAGGGTTCGGGAGGGGGGGGGGCTGAACAACCTCCACCATTTGTTCGTACGTGGATACCAGAGCGCCGGTTGGCGGTGTTGAAGAAAAGACGTTATGAGGAAAAGTATTACTGTGTACCAAGGACAGTTAAGGAATGTGTGTTTGTGTAGATATAAAGATGGGTTTGCTGCTCATGGTGTAAGGCGATGTGTAGTAACGCAGCAGTTGAGGACGGGAGGACCATATAATGCATCTGTTGTCGAATTCAGAGTTCACAAGAAAAAGAGAGAGAGAGAGCAGAACGGGAGATCGCTAGACCGATTCGTGTTGTGCATCAGTGCTGCCCAAAGGCGATCCTTGACCTGAAGCTGCGGACGAAGTTCTCAACGGCGAAACTACTCAACTGCGAGGAAATGTGATCGTAGTACAAAATGAACTGCTAAGAGAGTAGATGACACTTTCTCTCCCCCCCCCTCTCTCTCTCTCTCTCTCTCTCTCTCTCTCTCTCTCTCTCTCTCTCTCTCTCTCTCTCTCTCTCTCTCTCTCTCTCTCTCCTCTCTCTCTCTCTCTCTCTCTCTCTCTCTCTCTCTCTCTCTCTCTCTCTCTCTCTCTCTCTCTCTCTCTCTCTCTCTCTCTCTCTCTCTCTCTCCAGCACTTCCAAATAGAGGGACACCATCGCGCCTGTAAATTGCATTATCATTTCGTAGTCGTTGAAGAATTTGCGCACCGTGTATGTTGTTCACATGGAACGCAGCGCCTAGTCGTCGTGGGGGGGGGGGAGCTTTGCCGCAATTCTTCTTTGGCTGGTGCACAGCTACAAAACTCGTCATCGCCGGCGCCCGAGCAGGAACCTAATTCTTTCCCATCTGGTCCCTCTCTTCCCCGACTTCGGATACTTTCGGATCCCTTCCCCTCTCTTCCTCCTCTTCCTCTTCCTCCACCACCTTATCCCCTCCTCTTGGACCTACTCTTCCTCCTCCTCCTCCTCCACCTCCACCTCCACCTCCACCTCCACCCACTGCCTTGGGTGACTTTTTCTTGGGTATATTTTGGCGTTGTGTGTGTTAATACACTCTCACCGTGTCAGAGAAGGGTTAGTGCAACGGTTCTGAAGGCTGAGAAATCCGTAGTAAAATATCGCTATTTTTGCACTAGTTTTGATCAAGCCAAGTATGCGGAAGGGCCAGTCAGCCATTCAGTCAGTCTGTCTGTCTGTCTGTCTGTCAGTCGGGGATCAACGGAAGTCTGAATGCACACGCGAACGTGTCCGAACGAGAATTCGAGCGTGTCGACGTGCGGCGTGACACGCGGTGTCGCCCACGGGCGCTGCATGCGCGCATAGGGCGAGCAAAAACAACTGCTTACAAGCACGTGAACTCATCAAACATGCGCACGCACAACCGAGAGCACCGTTTTTCCTGCAAATTACTATTAGGGAAACACACACACACACACACACACACACACACACACACACACACACACACACACACACACACTCACTCACTCACTCACTCACTCACTGACTCACTCACTCACTCACACTCACTACTGCAATCTGGTACTGTCGTGGAAAAAATGGATGGTGTGCCTGTGTAGTCACATTATTTTCCACAAATAAGGCTCTGTATTAGTTCTTGAGGGTAATAGGTGTCGATCACGTGTCCAAGGCCATTGTTTATTGCACGCATGCACCTCTTGACGGAATAACGTACTTTGGATTTATTTCTGACCAATAACAGATGTCTTCCCATATAAAATATAATGGACAAAGTTAGTTATATCTCACCCTCTCTCCCTCCTTTTGCAATACCCCCTTGTGGGGTATTGATTACATACATTTTATGCAGTCGTTACTCGAGGTACTTATGTGAAGTCCAAATGGACCAGTCCCTAAGCATTCTTTAATAGAGACAAATTTCCATTCAAATAATAATTCCGATCACTTCATAAAATTTGTTGCCACCTCAGCTGCTCCAGCTCTTGAACATAAAATTGACCTCAAGGATAAGAGCAGTGATTATTGGTGACAAAATAGTTGAGTACCTTGTTTTGGTTGGTCTTTAAAGATTTGGAAGCACAATGTGTAGTATTAGTTTTCACTAATGTCTGTTCTTCACAACTAGTGTTTCCTGCATATATGCACACTGTAAAGCACTGAAATCCACAGTTTTTTCTGGTGATTTATAGACCTTTTTAGACTAAATTGTTAGTGAAATTATTTAGCTGGCCATGCCACTTATATACAACTCTGTGCATTGCTCCCTTTGCTCTTGTTAAACAGAACAATTTTGTTGATAGATATTAATTTTGTAGCATTACAAAAAGCCCTATAATGCAGTAACTTAATTTATAACTTAGCTTGAACTAGCATGTGGATGTTGAACTTAGCTGTTAAGTTGGGGGTTTGGCTTTGCTGACCATGAAACAATAACAGACTCCTCCATACATAATTTTATTTCCATCATCATTTCAACACTAACAGTTTATCCTGTCTAATGCAGGAGCTCGTGACTCCCAAAAGCATTTGATCATACACCTTGGTCTCTTAATCCCACACTGACCAACCACTACTTGTCTGGATGTTTATGCCAAGGACATAAACCCACTTTGGGAATTGGTGGTTTACGTCCTGGGTCAGTTCTTGAAGTGGGTTTATGTCCTGGGTCCAAATGTCTGCACAAGTGGAGGTTGGCGAGTGTGGGATTAAGCGACTGAGGTGTATAAGTACTCAGTTTGGAAAATCATCAGTTATTAATCCCCCCCCAAAAAAATAAAAAAAAATAAAATAAAGTTGCCTTTCCAAGGAATTCATAGGTGAAAACACCTAATGGAGCTGGTTGTTTTGGGCTCTTTGTATGGCCACTTGTTTTAAGCACATTTTGAGTAGAAGTCTTGAGCTTTGGAACCAAAGGAAATGGTCAAGATTGGGAGTTGCTGGTGCTATGCTAACCACCCTTCTTGCCAACAGACGGTTGCATGGCGAGTGGGCCGCTACGTGTGGCGTTTCCCAAGAACCAAGTTTAAGACCTCGTTTAATACACATTGGGTAAGGAGTAGAATTTGGGTCCGTACCAGCTGTAGATCCCTCAGGCCTACAAGTAGAAGCATAATTGCCACTAGAAAATATTTGATTGTAGAACTTTAAACCGAAGAGTTGGATTGACATTCATTATTGAGGGACGACAGATTTTCCAACTCCAAGGCCCAGGTGATGCAAAGGAGCACAGAAGTCATCTTTCTTGGTTTATAAACTATGTAGTGCTTCGTACAGTGTAGATAAACTTTAACATTGGTTCACAAAGTATGGATGTTCTGGGGTTTGGTGGTGTAGACTGTATCACTGTGTAACATTGACACAGTAGCAGTTGATAGAGTAGGCAACAAACTACCCTGTTTCAGATTGATTTTTGGACCGAAATTTGCATGTGTAAAGCTAATTGTTAATAGAAAAAGTATTTAACATAATGTACTTTGTTCTAAATCTGCTGAGGGAAGTGGTTTCATCATACTTGTGAGAAGGATAAAGTTAAAGAAAGCTGTTGAATTTGTTTTTTAATGTAGTTTTCTTAAAGTTGAATTTCTGTCTGTGCTGACTTTACAACTTGTGTTTAATGGACTTGGGGAAAATAATGAGCTTGTATTGGTAGTTTGGATTTTTTTTTTTTTCTCTCTTTTTTTTCTCTTTTTTCACGGAGCCTATTTGTTGGTGAGTTTTGATAAATGTTTTGGGAAGAAATTGAGAGGAAGAGGGGCGAATCGAGTAGAAAAGAAAAGGTTGAAGGTGTAGATGGAGAGATAATAATGGAAGAGAAGGCAGTGAGAGGAAGGTGGGCAGAGTATTTTAGGGAGTTGCTAAATGTGAAGGAGGATAGGGATGGAAAGGTAATTGCAGTTGGAAGCTCAAAGACAATGACCGTGATGAGTGAGGAAAATGGAGGAGAAATAAAGAAAGATGAAGTGAAGGCAGTTGTTAAGATGAGAGCAGGTAAGGCACCTGTGTTGGATGCATGCTTTGCAGAATGTGTGAAAAAAGGAGGTATAATGATGGTGGACTGGCTTGTGAGATTATTTAATGTTTAAGAGAGGGTAGAGTGCCTGAGGACTGGAGGAGTGCCTGTATAGTTCCGCTTTACAAGGGAAAAGGGAACAAGTGTGAGTGTAGTAGTTTCAGAGGGATCAGTTTGTTAATTGTAGTTGAGAAGGCATATGGGAGGGTCTTGATTGAGAGGATTAGGAGAGGAACAGAGGGAGTAATTAGTGAGGAACAGTGTGCGCTTAGGACAGGTAGGGGTTGTGTAGATCAGACTTTTGTAGTAAGATATGTGAGAAAGCTATATGAAAAGGTAAGGATGTATTTTGTGCTTCTATGGATCTGAAAAAGGCTTATGACAGGGTAGACAGGAAGACACTGTGGGAGGTATTGCAGATATATGGGATAGGAGAAAAGCTGTTATGAGCAGTCAAGAGTTTTTATGAGAGTAGTAGAGCTTGTGCTAGGATTAGAAATGGAAAGAGCGAGTGGTTTGAGGTAAAGGTGGGACTTCATCAATGATGTGTTATGTCACCCTGGCTGTTCAATTTATACATGGATGGGGTGGTGGGTAGTGGGTCGGGGATTGGAGATGGTTAAAGAAACTGGAGAAAAGAAGGCGATAAGCCAGTAATTGTTTGCTAATGACATTGCATTTGTGGCAGGATCAGAGGAGGGATTGAGGAAGTTAGTGACAGAGTTTGGGAAGGTGTGTGAAAGAAGGAAGTTGAAGATAAATGTGGGTAAAAGTAAGGTGATGAGATGCACAAGGGGAGCGAGTGGCAGCCTACTGGAACTGAGTATTAAGGGAGAGTGACTGGAGGAAGTGGATAGATTTAGATACTTGGGTGCATATGTGGCAGAAAAGGGAGGAGTGGGGGTGGAGTTAGAATGTAGATTGAGAGAAGCAAATAAATGCCTTTGGGGATTAAAAAGTGTAATGAGAATTAGACATGTGGGAATGTTTGCTAAGAGGAGATTGTATGAAGGAGTGATTGTGCTGACAGCACTGTATGGGGCAGAAACATAGAAAATAAAAGAGGAAGAGGAGTTTCAATGTGTTTTAGATGAGGTGCCTGAGAAGGATGATAGGGGTTACTAGGCTGGATAGAATAAGAAATGAAGAGGTGAGGAGAACAAGGGTAGAAAGGGAGTTGAGAGATAGGGTGGATGAAAGAGTATTGGTATGGTTTGGACACATTGAAAGTGAGTGAAAAAAGACTAGTAAAAGAGGTGTGGAAGGCAGATATGGAAGGAGTGAACATGAGGAAAAAAGACTAGTAAATGAGGTGTGGAAGGCAGATATGGAAGGAGTGAACATGAGGGGTTGACCTAGAATGAGATGGATGGATGGGGTAAAAGGGGCATTAGGAAATAAGGGAATGTCTGTTGAGGAAGGACAGGAGAGGACAGAAGATAGGGGTGAATGGAGAATGGTTTTATATGGATGATGCTGTGATGCATGAGGGGGAGTCAGTGGGGGATGGGGGTATGAGAAATAAATTGATGCAGCCCAAAGGGATTTCTCCTCGTCTTCTCATTTTCTGTATGAGGGGATGGAGAGGGGTGGTCACCGATTTAATGAAGCGGCCTTGATGTGAATGTGCTGTGTCTTGCGACATTGCTTCTGACCCGGGGCAGTGGACAAGATGCAGCGATGACCCATGATCCAGGAGGTGTCAAGATAAGAGGGTGGAGGGGAGTGGAGTAGGTTAGGGATAAAATGGGTGGGAGTGGATTTTATGCCTGTTTTTTGCTACCTCCCTTGTAAGGGGGAAAAAGCCTTTGGTATATGTATGTTTGTATGAGTTTTAATAGGGTACTTTGGTAAATATAATTCCAGTCATTTAATATATGTTTGCATGTGGATTCAGGAATAAAGTGGCGTTAGATAAAATAGATGTCCATGTGCATACAGTTGCACATGGTTCTTTTGTGGTTTTTGGATATGTTTATATAATTCTCCCTGTACATGATCTGGAAGAAAAAATATACTGAATCCAAATCAATTTGGATTTAGACAAGGAAGATCATGTAGAACAAGCTTGATCTGCTTCTACTCAAGACTAATAGAAATAATACAAGAAAGGGATGGAGGGGCAGACTGTGCTTTTCTAGATCAATAAAAAGCATTTGATAAAGTACAACACAAGAAACTAATAAGAAAAATTGAATCAATAGGTGGCATCAGAGGAAAATTATTGGAATGAATGGAAGACTTCTTGACTAGGAGGAAAATGAGGGTTGTAATTAGAGACAAATACTTGACCTGGGAAGAAATGATAAATGGTGTCCCGCAAGATTTGGTATTGGTTCCAATCATGTTTGCCATATATATATAAATGTAACATGGATGGAGAAGTGGAATGTTGTGGGAACTTCTTCGCAGATGATGCAAAATACTAAAAGAAAGTACAGAGGAAGATTGTGAATCATTACAAATAGACCCAGACAAAATTTGGCAATGGAGTCAAAAGTGAGAAGTGAACTTTAATATCAAGAAGTTAGTATAATGGAGTTTGGAAAAAGTTGATGATGATATGGTTTAACATCACAAACTCCCCCCCCCCCCATATGGAGGCTAGGACGCTGCCACTTTGTAGTGTGGAATTTAATGAACCATGCCCTTAGTTCAACTTCGCCGTTGGCAGGACTCGAAAAAGTAAAAATAGAATATCAAGAAATTATAAAATTGGTGAAAAAGAAGTAAAAAAAAAGTGAGTTCAGAAAGAGACTTAGGAGTAGTAATCAGCAAAAACATGTCACTGAATAAACATATAAAATAGTTGGAGAAACCTTCAACCTTTTAAGGTCAATGAAAGTGGCATTTTGACTATTTGGATGTGGAAACTATTAAGAAAATATTAGTTACACTAATAAGACTAAAACTGGAGTATGCTGCAACACTATGGACACCCAGTACTAAAAAGAATATAAAGAAATTAGAAAGAATACAAAGAGCAATGACAAAGATCTATGGCACCATCACTGCAAATTAATATATGAACAAAGATTGTCCAAATTGGAACTACCAACTCTGGAACAAAGAAGAGAAAGAGGAGATCTACTGACTGTAGAACCATGAAAGGAATGGAAATCCTACATGGAGATGATTTATTAAAATGAGACAACGGAAAAACAAGAGGACATGAAAAAAATTCAATAAGGATAATTATAGAAGAGATCTGAAAAAATAAAGCTCCCCACACAGAGTGGTGGATACCTGGAATAAATTAGATAAGGCAATAGTGCGTGCAAACACTATTCAAGAATTTAAGAACAAACTCGATGCTGAAAGATACAAAGATGGGTCACCATGAGCATAGCTCCCTTCCCATATAATACAACTAGGTAAACACACACACACACACACACACACACACACACACACACACACACACACACACACACACACACACACACATACACATACATACATACATGTATATATTGTGTGTGGCTTACTACCACAACTTATTCTTATCCCATGAGCTGAAGTTAAGTGAACGAGAGCTTTATCTGATGTAATGAATGCGAGTCATTTAAGCCCAGACATGGTTGTGGAGAGGAGATTTACACACAATGATCAGAGTAGGACTGGGGGAGACCCACATCCTTTTTTCAATCTGTACGTGGAGCTTCAAGTATGTGTGCATGTGTGTAGTGTACATTGATATGTGCTCTCTCACTCACTCACTGAAAGTTAAGATTGCTTTTCTGAACCAATATGATTGTTAATTTAAGTTTTACTTGCCGGAAACCATGCCTACATTGGCGGTGAAATGTCCTTAGACCCTGCCATAGATCTCTCTCTGGGAATTTGTTGTTACCTTTAGTTTTGCCACCAGTAAACCTGCAGCCCTACAACAGCTGGCAGCACTCCCAAGGCCTTCCTACAGATTTCTCTGAGAAGAAATATTGGGCTGCTCTCTTCTTTGTAGTATTAGTATGGGATTGTTTCTATGTCTTTGGCTAAGAGTAGTAGGAGGGGGACTGTCAACACTCTTCAACTCTCATTTTGTTTGAAGTTGGAGGAAATAGAGTTGAAATTGTTTGAGTTCTTGGACCCAGTCTGAAGGAGGGGCTGCATCCTTGAAAGGAAGTGAGGAAGTGACTGGATTTGAAAGTGGGCAGCAGGGATATGACTTTTACATCCTCTCAGGACCTCCTGTTAGACTGGCCAAGCAGTCCCGTCTCACTGAGGAATACCACAGTTGGAGGAAGGTTTTCCCACAAATCTTCTGTAGTAATGGTTCTTAACCACTTCAGTAAGAGTCAAATTCTCACTCGCAGCATCAGATGCCGTATGTACGTTTCCTCACACAACTCGCATTATAAAATATAAACTCACTGCTGTATTACTCATTCTCTTTTACTCTTGAGTAATAATAAAACACAGAAAATGTAATCAAACCAATTCACAGAATCCAGGGGTAACTCGTGTACAACTACAAAAATACATAATCAAGACGCCGATGCCGGGATCCTTGTGTACCCACTCGATCTAAAAAAAGCACTCCATTTTATGCAAAAAGTTATGTTCACATAATCATGAAATACAGTCCTTGTGCATAACAGATCTGATGAATGAGGTTTTTGTTGTTCCCCTTGAATATGATAATTATATTGTGAAGTGGTCTTTGACTAGGTGACAAGGTTGGGACAAGAATGAGGGCTTTATAGTGAATATAAATGTTAATTTTTGCCTGACCCTCATGGACCCCCTGAAACCCATGTACAGACCCCTAAGGCCAGGTTAAGAACCCCTGCTTTAAACATTAAGAATGGAGTACCACAGGGCTCTGTTCTATCCCCCATGCTCTTTAATCTATACATGCATGACTTACCCACACCAGACACCTCAGAAATACAAATCTCTTCCTACGCAGACGACATAACAATCACATGCACAGATTGTAACACAGACAAAGCTGCAGAAATAATCCAGCCATACCTTGATACACTCAACACATGGTTCATCACAAACAGACTCAAAATAGCTCCAACCAAATCTACAGCAACACTTCTCACCAACTGGACAAAAGAACACAAATACATACCACATCTCTACATCAACAACACTCTAATACCACACACAAACACATCGAAAATTTTTAGTGTAACATATGATACATCCATGTCTTTCAAACAACACATTACAAACATAAAAGACAAATGCACACCTAGACTTAACGCACTTAAGTCAATCACTGGAACAACATTTGGACAAAACAAAGAAACTAATACAACAATATACAAACAATGCATATGCTCAGTGATGAATTATGCAAGTCCTGCATGGGCTCCTAATCTCAGTGAGACACACCACAACACCCTTCAAATCATACAAAACAAAGCCCTAAAAACAATTACAGGCTGCACAAATACAACACCTACACACCATCTACACCATGAAACAAAAGTCCTCAAAGTCAAGGACCACCTCGACATGAGAGGCACACAAACACTTACCGCAGCCACCACAAACACTTACCGCAGCCACCACAAACACATCACACCCGCTACACTACATAGCAGAACACCCACACACACCAAGAAACATTAATACAACACCCAAAGACCTGTATCACACACAGATACTCTCTTCTCTTCCTCCACAACCACCAAATACCAGCCTCCGGAAACATATTCATAATCATATCACTCACCGCTCCATTAACACACTGAAAGACAACACACTGCTGCATGCCAGACCCCCTGATATCCACCCTTCTGAATCCTCTCTCCCACGAAAGGACAGAGTCCACCTGGCCAGACTGCGGTGCGGCCACCACCCAGCACTTCTAAGCTACCAGAAGAGGCTGGATGACCGCATTGTGAACAGCTGCCCAGGATGTAACACTTCACCCCATACCATACAACACATAATGGAAGACTACATTATACACAATCATGCATGCAAACAACACAACATACACTATAAAGGATTAGTGGGAAAACCCAGTTTCGGCTGTGCCATTCCTTGGGGAGACGGGACTGCTTGGACAGACAGTCTAGGGAACGACAACAACAACAACCCCTGCTTTATAGGGTGTATGCTGTGTTTTTGGCATATGTGAGTGTGTACAATACAGTCTTCCATAATGTGTTGTATAGTATGGGGTGAAGTGTTGTTACATCCTGGGTAGTTATCTGCAATGTTGTCCGAGTGTTTAGAGATCCTGGGTCTGGTCCCATGACAGAGTGCCAGCCACTCAGGGTTGCACCTCTATAGGGAGGTGAGGGAGGGGTGATGGGTTTTGAAGATGGGTAGTAAGAAGGTTATGCTTTCTGGCATTCACATATTGGGATCACTACTTGGAGGCACCTGTCATTGGTCCAATTTGAACCAAGATCTCGACAATATCTCAAGGAAAGTATATAAAATTTGTATTCAATGAAGAGTGTAAATCTGTGCCCTGGTTCTCCCTTGCAAGACCCTTTAGTCACAGTGAAGGAGAAATACATGATGTGAATGTAGATGTAGTGTTCCAATATGTTGTAGTGAGTCAGCTTTATAAGCATTAATGCCAGCAAAATTTTCCTGAATACAATCAGAAGTCGACTAGTAAATTATACTAATCTTGTTTTCTTTAATTGGGGTTACTAAACGAGGTAAGCATAAGAATTTGTAAACAAAAGGAACAGGGCTTATTGATGGCCAGGATCAGAACTGTAAGGGATTAGTTAGTGGCAGCCTGTCACTCTCTACATACTTTGGAAACTTTACTGGGGAACCTTGGAGAAACCCATAGATATAGCCTGCCAGAAGCCTGAATTTAAAATTCTTTATCCTTTCATTCATGAATGTTGTAAATGTAATATTCACAAGCTGTTATAAAAGTCAATTATCTTCGTAATTGCTGACATCCAAGATGCTCGTGTTTTTGATCTTAAGACCTCAGGTACTTTTAAGAAAAATTCGATTTTTTTTTTTTTTATTGCATAAATACATAGTAGGGATCTTGCTCTAGATGCTGGTAAAGTGTTTTTATCGTACCGCCATTTTTAAAGGGTTTAAAGGGCCTACACTCCCTCCCCCCCGGCAGCCACATGCTGCGCACGACCATTGTTTACATAGGTTTTGACCATATTTTACTCTATTTTTTTGCGTTTGATGCACTCATAAAGTTTTCTCTTACGTCCGGCATGCACGTGAGTATGTGGTGTGAGGAAGTTCAGTCTGCACGACTGGCAGTGGCCTGAGCCTTACAAAGTAAAGGACATGTACATGTTAGCTTGCCACATTCACTAATTTGCCGTGTGAAATTCGCATCTATTTTTCAGTGAAGAGATATTTGAAGATATTAGCCATGCACACACAAAAGGCACACTTGCAGAAGATAAGAACGTCTACATTAGCAACTCAAGGGGAGAAAGAAAGAACCCCAACATCAACTTTGTTATCACCACCTCCTCCACCACCACTAGTACTCCCTCCAGCAGCTCTCTCCCATCCATCTACATCCACATCCTCAGCACCTGATCCTCTGTCCTCTACACCTATATCAGACAAGTTTGTCTCTACGCAAACAACTGTTTGCTAACAAGTGGCTACAAGGATGCCTCCTTGTTGCAACACCTTGGGTTTAGAATCTCAAACCTCACAGTGATGTCCCTGATGCAGCAAGAGCCTGTTCCAACACCAGAAAGGAAACCCAAGAAAAGAAAGAGAGCTGAATCCCAGCAATCAGACTACCTTGCTGGGTCATTCTAGACCAAGAACTCAAACTTTGCAACAAAGAGTGAGGTGGCGGCTTATGAGACCCTCACTTTGAGTGAATAATATCCTACACTGTAGGAGGGTACAAAGTGCCTGAGTTACTTGAAAGATGCAAAATCATCATGAAAATACAATGGAACCTGTTTTCAATGGGTCTTCGGAGGTCCAATGTAAAATTTAGTCAAACTAAGGAAACAAAAAACTTTAACACTCATTTCTGAAAAACTTAAGTTTTTGACACTCAAAGTCTATCTCCTCCCTCAATTTTCAACCGATTTTTGCATATGAGGTCTCTATTAATAGCTAGATAAATGACAAAAAATGAAATAGAGAGTTTTTTTGCATGTTAAATAAATCTTTTTTAATAACGTGTCAGTCAAAATTTTGCGTTTTTTTCGATAATTTTTTTTTATATTTTTTTTCCTCGGCGTTAAACAAAAATATTAAAAAAAGCTTTCTATTTTGTTTTTTTTATATATGTAGAAGATTCTTTTGCTGTAAAATGAAAGACATCGAATAAAAATTGTAAGAGGAGATAGGATTTGAAAGAAGCCCAAAAATATGGTATTTTTTAGGTTTTTTATTAAAAAATAAAAAACTACTCGTCAGATCTGAATAAAACTCATGCTGTGAAGGTTTTCTCAGACCTAGATATCACACAGAAAAAAATCAGCAAGATCCTTCAGAAAAAAAGATTTTGGGCGGGGGGTCCCCATAATTACCATTTGCCTTCACATAATAGCAAACAGTTTCTATTATGATGTACCCAAAATTTCCATTTACCCTTTCTACCTCGTTTCCTACTGTAGCATTAAAATCTCGTTTATTTTCTGTACTTGTAAAATTTTTGCAAATTCAAGTTTTAAATATCACTGTAACCATCCACATTCTTTATTTCTGTATGATTGTAATTTTATATGTTGCAGATTTTTTATGATGTCTATGCAGATGAAATGTTGAAAATTTAATGTATGATTTTGGTGAACTGGTATTTGCCCACCCCCCCAAATGGCCAAATCCTTGTCAGGAAAATTGACAATACACAAGAATATATATATATATATATGTATATAATATCAGATTTAATGCCACCCTTAAAATTGAATTGTAATATTGGAATTACCTTGTGATGCATAATACATCTGTTGTGTTTTAGTTTGTCATTATAAGTAGTATGCTAGACTTGTTATGTAGTATGTAAAGCATAATTTGTGTGGTATTTGATATCAAATAAAGTTTTTGAGTGTATTGCTGTTGCAGTAAATGTTCAAGGTAAAATATATCTGCAGCTAAAATTGTTGCCATTGGCCACAGCTTGGCAGCTTGGGCAGATGACTGGCATTGGATGGAAAATATGAGTCAGGTTTTGAGAAATGAATTATTGAAGGAATAGATGCTGAACTATTTGTTCAATAGGTTCATTACAAGAATGTTTGGTCATTAGAACACTATTGCATTTTTGTTTTGCTTCTTCCCCCTCCTTCCTGCCTTCCTGACCTCCCTTTCTCTCCCTTCCCTATCCTTTTCCCTCTGACCCATCCACTGGCAGTAGCCAGAACAAATGTTTAGGTACGTGTCATGAAATAGTGTCAATTGAAACAATGTTGAACCTCTTTTGCTGGACACATAAGATTTCCCTTCAGATGGTGGTCTCAGCCATATCAAATGTATTGGTCATGAATAACAGTGAAAGGGTTTAACTGTGTTTTACAATCTTGTGGCTGAGGGTAACATAGACATTTATAGTCTTGTATTTCTATTTCAGGTGCTGTCTCAAGATGTAAAGAAAGAGACGCCACTTCAGTTCAAGTTCAGAGCCAAATTCTATCCAGAAGATGTCGCAGAAGAAATAATCCAAGATATTACTTTGGTAAGAGAATGATACTGATTCAGTTGTGATTGTTCTCCTTGGTAATAAAGTATAGATATTGATTTAATGTGGTACTTTCTTATAGATACAAGAACAGATTTTGTCTTGTACTCCACCCTGAGACATAATTTGATTATTTCAGAGGTTATTTTATCTGCAAGTTAAAAATGCCATTTTAAGTGACGAGATCTACTGTCCTCCGGAGACATCAGTCCTCCTGGCCTCCTATGCAGTTCAGGCAAAGTATGGAGACCATAATGCTGAACTGCAGAGGAGTGGTTTCCTTGCCAATGATAGACTGCTTCCGCAGAGAGTCATGGACCAACACAAACTCACTCGAGAGGAGTGGGAAGAAAGAATTACAAATTGGTATCATGAACACAGAGGAATGCTCAGGTAATATTTTATTGGAATTCTGTAATGGTTTTAGAGTTAAATGAGAAGTGGAATTGAATGCATTTTATGAAATCAATACTGTAATTGCACTGAAAGCCCTTGAAGTCCCTGACTTGGTCCAAAAGTTGTATTTATATTTACGTTTTTGGTGCTGAATGGGTGGTACACACATATACCGAAGGCTTTCTTCCCCCTTATAAGGGAGGTAGCCATAAAAACAAGGCATAAAAACCACTCCCACCCATTCCATCCCTCTCATACTCCACATCCCTCCACCCTCTTCCTTCCCTCTTATCTTGGCACCTCCTGGATATCAGGTCATCCCTGCATCTCGCTCATTGCCCTGGATCAGAAGCAGTGTCTTCTATCCTCTCCCATCCTTTCTCAACAGACAATCCCCTCCTTCCCGAAGCCCCTTTTACCCCATCCATCCATCTCATCCTAGGTCGACCCCTCATGCTTACTCCTTCCATCTCTGCCTTCCACACCTCACTTACTAGTCTTTCTTCAGTCGTTCTTTCCATGAATGGGTGGTACATACATATACCAAGGCTTTTCCCCCCTTACAAGGGGGGTAGCCAAAAAGGAAAAGGCATAAAATCATTCCCACCCATTCCATCCCTGAATACACTCCACACCCCTCCACCCTCCCTCTTATCTTAGCACCTCCTGGATGATGGGTCATCCCTGCACCTTGTCCACTGCCCAGGGTCAGAAGCAGTGTCGCAAGACACAGCACATCCACAGCAAGGCTGCTTCATTAAATCAGCGACCCCCCTCTCCGTCCCCCATGCATAAAAGGAGAAGACGGGGAGAAATGAATGGGTGGTAGGTGAATAAAAGTAGCCTGGTGGCAAAATGAAATACCAGGAATATAAACCAGATATAGAGAGGGAGTTTGAAATGTGCTACAATCTCCAATGCTGCTAAGGGAGTGCTATAGAAACAATAATGATGATGATGAAAAAAATGTATATAGAGATACCAAAAGGCTTCTTTCCCCTTTACAAGGGAGAAAGCCAAGGTGTCAAGGCTTACACCCATCCCACTCCGATCCATCACCCATTTGTTTCCCTTCTATCTTAGCTCCTTGTGGACTAAAATCCCTGTCCCCAGCCTACTGCTCTGGTCATGCAGCAAGATAGAGCACAACTACAGGGCCCCACCACTTTATTTACATGACAACTGTCCCTTGTCCTCTAGTGCAAATCAGCCAGTTTTGTAGTTCATTCACAACTATTCTCCTCTCACACCAATCTCTGTCTTCTCACTTCCCTTGTCAACAGACCCCTTTACTCAAGGTCCCCTTCATCCTATCCCTTTATCTCATTTTCAATCCTCCCATCAGGTTCACTCCATCCACTTCTGTCTTTGACACACTTTTTGTAAGTCTTTCCTTGCTTATTCTATGTGCCAAAACAATTCCACTATTCTTTCATCAGCCCTATCAGTCAGCTTTCTTTCCACTGCTGCTCATCTCATTTCTTATTCTATCCATCCTTGCAACCACCAGATTTTCTCATTTTATCTCAAACACATTTAAACTAATTATACTGATAATGAATGCCACCTACCATGGGAGGGACTAAAGATATCAAAGAGTGTGTGTGTGTGCGTGCGTGTGTGTGCGTGTGTGTGTGTGCGTGTGTGTGTCTCTCTCTCTCTCTCTCTCTCTCTCTCTCTCTCTCTCTCTCTCTCTCTCTCTCTCTCTCTCTCTCTCTCTCTCTCTCTCTCTCTCTCTCTCTCGCTCTCACACACACACACACACACACACACACATGTGTGTGTGTGCATACTACTCTACCTTTAAAGACATAACCCCCACCTTATGTTTTTTGTTTAAAAATTATTTTATTATTTTTCTGATTTACAGGGAAGATGCCATGATGGAGTACCTGAAATTGGCACAGGACTTGGAAATGTATGGAGTCAACTACTTTGATATTAAAAATAAGAAAGGAACAGAACTGTGGTTAGGTGTCGATGCACTTGGTTTAAACATTTATGAAAAGGATGACAAGTAAGTACAGAAGATGTTTTGTATGGGGTAGATAAGGTTATTTGCAGATTAGCTTACTTCTGTCAAGAATGTTTTGTAATATTATAGGCTTTAGAATTTTGTCAAGTGAATGTGGGTTTGCAGATTAGGCCTAAGCTCTTATCAACTTAAACTGTATTTCCACCTAATTTACATAAGAGTTCACTGGCATGTGCTTCATACTACTGCTACAAGCCAATGACACTGAAACAGTCTCACACTAATACAACTCAAAAAATCCATTGAAAGTTTCATCCCATGGAAATTAGAGGGAAGGCCCAAGGACTGATTCCTGATGCTGTGGAGAGATAACAATCTTAAAATGTGTACAATATATGTATATGGTCATACATATACCAAGGGCTTTTTCCCCCTTACAAGGGAGGTAGCCAAAGTCAAAGGCATAAATCCATTCCCACCCATTTCGTCCCCACATACTCCACTCCCATTCACCACCACTCCCTATCTCTTTTCTTGGCTCCTCCTGGATGACTGGTCATCCCTGCACCTCACCTGCTACCCTGGGTCAGAAGCAATGTAGCAAGACAGCACATCCACTACAAGGCCCCTTCATTTAATCAGCAACCTTCCTCTCCATCCTCTTATGTAGAAAAAAAGAGAAGACTGAGAGAAATCTCTTCAGGCAGTGTCAAAATATCATTCACATATGCTCCCTGACCCCCCCATCCCCAACCCCCTTCCATGCATCACAGCATCATCCATACACCACTATTCTCCACTCGCCCCTATCTTCTGTTGTCTCCCTTCCCTCCTCAACAGACATTTCCCTCTTTCCCAATGTTCCTTTTACTCCATACATTATCTCATCCTTGGTTGCCCCCACATATTCACTCCTTCCATCTCTGCCTTCCACACCTCTTTTACTAATCTTTCTTCACTCACTCTTTCCATGTGTCCAAACCATCCCAATACTCTTTCATCAACTCTTGTCCCAATTCCCTTTCCACCCACACTCTCCTCCTCACCTCGTTTGTTACTCTATCCAGCCTAGTAACCCCTATCATACTTCTCAGGCACCTCATCTCAAACACATTCAAACTCCTCGTGTCCTCTCTTATGTTACATGTTTCTGCCCCCTACATTGCTGTCAGCACAATCACTCCTTCATACAATCTTCTCTTAGCATCCATTCCCACTTTTTAATACCCCAAGGCATTTACTTGCTTCCCTCAATCAACATTCTACCTCCACCTTCACTCCCTTTCCTGCCACATTCGCACCCAAGTATCTAAAATCATCCAATTCCTCCAGTCTCTCTCCCTTAATACTCACTTCCAATTTGCTGCCATTTTCTCCCCTTGCACACCCACATTTTTTTGTTTTGTTTTTTCTCCAACTTCTTTTGCACACCCACCCAAACTCTGTCACTAACTTTCTCAATCCCTCCTCTGATCCTGCTGCAAGTGCAGTGTTGTCAGCAAACAACAAATGGATTATCTCCCACTTTTATTTTCTTTAACCATCTCCAATCCCTGGCCCATTGCCCTTGCATTTACTTCTTGCACCACCTCATCCATGTATAAATTGAACAGCCAAGGCGACGTAACACATCCATGGCAAAATCCCACCTGTACCTCAAACCACATGCTCTCTCCATTTCTGATTCTAACACAGGCTCTAATACTCTCGTAAAAACTCTTCAACTGCTCTTAACACCTTTCCTCCAATCCCATATATCTGCATTGTCACCCACAGTGCCTTCCTGTCTACCCTGTCATAAACCTTTCCAAATCCATACATATCCCAAAGGCTTTCCCCCTTATAAGGGAGGTAGCCAAAACAAAGGCACAAAATCCACTCCTATCCTTTCCATCCCCACATACTCCACTCCCATCCATCCCCACATACTCCACTCCCATCCACCCCCACCCCTCTTAACTTGGCGCCTCCTGGATGACTGTCATCCCTGCATCATGCCCATTGCCTTGGTTCAGAAGCAGTATCGCAAGACACAGCACATCCACAGCAAGTGTGCTTCATTAAATTGGCAACCCACTTCGCTGTCCCCCCATGCAGAAATGGAAATGGGGAGAAATCCCTTCGGGCTGTGTTCATTTATTTTTCACGTGTACTCCCTCACCCCCATCCCCCACCCACTCCCATTCATGCATCACAGCATCATCCATACACAACCATTCTTCATTCATCCTAATCCTCTCAATAAAAACCCTTGCATAAGCTTTCCTAACTACATACTACACCTGCATTTGTCCCCTTTTCCCTTGTAAAGTGGAGCTATACATGCACTTCTCCAATCCTCCGGCACTCTAACCTGTTTTAAACAAACATTAAACCACCTCACCAACCAGTCCCTTTTTTAGACACTGCATGACATCCATCCAACCCAGGTGCCTGACCTGCTCTCATCATTCTAATAACTGCCTTCACTTCATCTTTCCTAATTTCTCTTGGCTTTCCTTTTGTGAAAAGGTGGAGAAATACACTTGTAAGATAATAAAAGATCTTAGGCCTAGTCTTGAGACCAGTGTCAACCCCCACAGGGCTGCTAAGAACACCCAAGCTTATTTAGAGAAACTAGAATATCAGTTTATCTGATATATTGACTTTGCTTGCCTACAGGTTATTAGTTTATCTGATATATTGACTTTGCTTTCTACAGGTTAACTCCAAAGATTGGCTTCCCCTGGTCAGAAATTCGCAACATTTCCTTCAATGACCGCAAATTTGTAATCAAGCCCATTGACAAGAAGGCACCTGATTTTGTATTCTTTGCACCACGCCTGCGCATCAACAAACGTATCTTAGCATTGTGTATGGGTAACCATGAATTGTACATGAGGCGTCGCAAACCTGACACCATTGAAGTGCAACAGATGAAGGCACAAGCCCGTGAGGAGAAGTTGGCAAAGCAACAGGAAAGGTAAGAAGCGGGGAAAGAAAGAGTGGGAGTGAAGTGAAAGGAGGAGGAGGGAGTGGGGGAGGTTTCCTTCCTAAATATAACTTGATTTATCTTAACGATTTGATAATTCTATTGAGAAACTGTTAAGTAGTTCCTTGCATTAGTAAAACTTCTGCCAGTCTAAGAATTCAGACGCTCAAACAGTCTATGAGCATATCAGGAGGTGAGTAGCTACAGCCAAAGCCCTGTGTGCTTGGACAGTAGGGGCAGGTAACAATTACAGATGGAAATTGGAGAGGACTGTGGGATTCAAACCCACAACAAAGTGAGCATAAGGCCAGCATGCTTCCAGTTATACCCAAAATGTAGGGAGGGACATAGGGAGATACACTTGAGTATGATATGAAGGTCTCAAGGAAACAAATAGCATAGGGCTTGTCTTTTAAGGAGTGGATTTTTGTGCTCGCACCATTATGTGCCTAAATTTGAAATGAGCACTAAAAAAGGAAGCTGAGAGAGGAATGGGAGGCAGTGAAGGTATATGTATGAATCATTTTGTTTCACAGACAAGTAGTTTCTATCGATATCTGTATCCTAGTCATTTAAAGTTAAAATAATCTTGGTAATTTATGAAGAATATTTTTAAACATGACTCCTGAGGTAGTCAATGGATCTTGGTTAAGCAGTTTCACTGCCCATCCCACAAAGAATACTCCCTTTGTTAGATATTCTATATGACAGTGATTCAACCTAGGTCTTTCTTCCAGGGAAAAGCTTGCAAGGGAAATTGCACTGAGGGAAGAGGCAGAACGGAAACAGAAGGAATATGAAGAACGTCTGAATTCAATGCAGGAGGAAATGGAAAGGCGCCAAAAGGAGCTCCTTGATGCACAGGACACCATCAAGCGCCTAGAGGAACAACTGCGTCAACTCCAGGCCGCAAAGGTATGTGTGTGTACTAGTTTGTTTACCTAGTTGTACTATGTGCAGTTAGAGCTATGCTTCTATCAAACCTTGCCTTGAATTGCACATTCTTCATACAATTCTTTCTTTTAACATTTATATTCTCAAAATTTTGTCACATATATTCAGATGTTCTCTTAATCTTCTTTACCTTTATCTGGTGAATGGGAATAGGCATGTGCCTTTTAACTTTGGCTACATCCCTGGTAAGGTGTATCCCTTCATGTGATATGAGGTTTATCCCTTGGTGATAGAAATTCCAACTCTGCCTCATATAGTGTTCTATATACAGTCACTCCTATGTCCCTCTTCTTTGCATTCTTTCTCAAGTACGTCTTCCTAACTTATCAAGTGGTGCAGGTGGAATAATTTTTTTATTTTTTTATTCACAGGATGAGTTGGAGTTGAAGCAGAATGAGCTACAGGCCATGATGATCCGTCTAGAAGAATCCAAGGAGATGGAGGCTGCTGAAAAGGCCAAGCTTGAAGAGGAGATTCAAGACAAGCAGAAGGAAGTCCAGCGTATCCAAGAGGAAGTTAATGTCAAGGATGAAGAGACACGTCGGCTGCAGGTAATATTTGGACCTGATTGTAGCTTCATTGCAGTGGGCTTATGTAATGCTAAGCCTCATATCGTGAAAATAGTATACATAGGTACTTAAAAGATATAACACTGATTCAGTTCCCACTGTTGACCAAAGGTTTTGAAGCTGACCCTAACTGAAGGGAGGAAGCGTGTAGGCGTGGGTGGTAAGGTAAAGATGTGCACCCAACCTGTTCTCCATGTGAACACTAATGTTGGGTCCTCTTTTAATACCTTTTGGATGTGTGCACAAACTAAAGCCTTGGGAGTAACCCAAGTTCCTGGCTGTGAATACACCCCCAAATCCCTCGGTGTTGAGTTGTTGATTCTACCCGCCCTTTCCCATGTAAAGTAGGGATGTTGATAGACATTCAGTCTATACCAAGTTTACACATTCTGAAGAATTGGTTGTGTAGAAGGAATTATAATCATTAAAGGTTTCAAAGTAGTTCTCAGCAGTTTGGTGAAGTCAAACAAGACTGTTTGTAGATTCTTTCATTAGTGTGATTTGATTTGGTTTTATGTCACAAACTCCCCCCAATTGAGAGGTTAAGACAGTGTCCCTTACAGTGGACTTTGTAGCATGGAATTTAATGAACTATGCCCTTAGTTCAACTTGCCCCAAGCAGGATTTGAATCGTCGTCATCTCGACCTCTGCTGCAAATAACGACACCCTAATCTGCTCAGTCAGTGAGCATCCAAGGTTCCTGACATTTAATGGGAAATCTTTGCAGTGCCCAAAATGAATTATTAGAATAAATTCACTGATTGGAAAAGAAATTGAAATGGAGGATGGTGAAGGCAGACAAAAATATAGCGAATCAATTAAAAGAGGACTAGATGTGAGCAGGGTTGAATTGCCATTAGGTGTCATCCCCCCCCCCCCCCAAAAAAAAAAAAATGTAATATTGAGATGCCACTATGTAACCAAAGGTATGATGAAAAATTTTGTTTTTCTGGCTTTGCAAGATAAGGTAGAAGACTAGGTAAAGGTATAGATTTAGAAAGGGGGAGGTATAGAAATATTCCACAAGATCAAGAGATTATAGAGTTAATACAAGATATAGATCTAAAAGAATGCAGGGCAATGTATAGAGAAATGAGTAAGTTGAAAAGCCAGAATGCCAAGACAAATAGCTTAATCACCTAAAAAAAAAAAAAAAAAAAAAAAAAAAAACTAAATGTAGTAAAAAATGAAAACAAAAAGATGAAAAATGAAAATACTAACAAAAATGAGGCTTTGAAAAGAGAAAGTAAAAAAAAACAAATACAAGCAGTGACCGAAAAAGTTGATACCATAAAGGAGACGTATCTTCAAGAAATAAAAAATCAATGGAAAGTAGATCAAGAAAACCAAAAAATACCTTTAAAAAATTGTACAACAAAAGAGGAACAAAATGCATAGAAAACAGTCATTAAAGTAATTAAAGAGAAAGAAAATTGGGTCAGAGACACAGTAGATAAAAAAAAGTGTATAGTATTTGGTATTAAAGAAAAACACAATGTTAGCTAGATACATACATATACCAAAGGCTTTCCCCCCTTATAAGGGAATAAGGGAAGTAGCCAAAAATCAAAGGCATAAAAACCACTCCCACCCATTCCATCTCCATCACACTCCACTCCACTCCAAAGAGTAACAACAAAGATGGCCTCAACACACTCAAATTTGACATATGAGCAAAAATTGTCTAAACTGGAACTACCAACCTTGGAACAAAGAAGAGAAAGAGGCCATCTATTGGTCATTTACAGAATCATGAAAGGCATGGAAGTCCTTGACAGAGAAGACTTACTAAAATGGGATAGAAGAAAAACAAGGTAACTTGAAAAACTCAAAAGGGATAGTTATAGAAGAGATCTGGGGAAGGGGGGGAAATGCTTTCCACACAGAGTGGTGGATGTGTGGAACAAATTTGATGAAACAATTGTGAGTGCAAATGCCATAGAAGAATTTAAACCCTACCATATGGTGACACCTACGTAGGCGTCATGAGGAGCCAGTGGGTACGCAAGGATGCCGATGTTGGCGTCTTGATTATATTTATTGTAGTTGTACCTGCGTGAACCCCATACTCTGTAAACTGGCTTCATATTTTCTATGGTTATCAAAATTCACGGGTGAAAGAGAGAACGAGCAATACAGCGGCAACTTTATTTTTTATAATGCAAGTATTATTATGCAGGTGATGAGATGTACAAGGGGTGAAAGTGGCAGTAATCTGGAAGTGAGCATTAAGGGAGAGCAACTGGAGGAAGTGGATAGTTTTAGATATTTGGGTGCAAATGTGGCAGGAAAGGGTGGAGTGAAGGTGGAGGTAGAATGTAGATTGAGAGAAGCGAGTAAATGCCTTGGTGGTTTAAAAAGTGTAATGAGGAATAGGAATCTGGGAATGGATGCTAAGAGGAGACTGTATGAAGGAGTGATTGTGCCAACAGCACTGTATGGAGCAGAAACATGGAACATGAGAGAGGAAGAGAGAAGGAACTTGAATGTGTTTGAGATGAAGTGTCTGAGAAGTATGATGGGGGTTACTAGGCTAGATAGAGTGAGAAATGAGGAAGTGAGGAGGAGAACAGGGGTGGAAAGGGAGCTGGGAGATAGGGTGGATGAAAGAGTATTAGGATGGTTTGGACACATGGAAAGAATGAGTGAAGAAAGACTAGTAAAGGAGGTATGGAAGGCAGATGTGGAGGGAGTGAACATGAGGGGACGTCCTAGGATGAGATGGATGGATGGGGTGAAGGGGGCTTTGGGGAAGAGGGGAATGTCTGTTGAGGAAGGACGGGAGAGGACAGAAGACGGGTGAATGGAGAATGGTTGTATATGGAAAATGTTGTGATGCATGAGGTGGATTGGACGGGGGAATGGGGGTGAGGTAGTGTGTGTGAGCAAAAAGTTTGACGCAGCCCGAAGGGATTTCTCCCCGTCCTCTCCTTTATATGGGGGGACGGAGAGGGGGGGTCGCCGATTTAATGAAGCGGCCTTGCTGTGGATGTGCTGTGTCCTGCGACACTGCTTCTGACCCAGGGCAGTGGACAGGGTGCAGGGATGACCCGTCATCTAGGAGGTGCTAAGATGGGAGGGAGGGTGGAGGGGTGTGGAGTGTTTTTGGGGATGAAATGGGTGGGAATGTTTTTGTGCCTTGTCGTTTTTGGCTACCCCCCTGGTAAGGGGGAAAAAAGCCTTGGTATATGTATGTATGTATGTATATATGTATTATTATGCAACATCGCATGTCTGGCAACTAATGCTGCCTGCGAGATTTTGGCCTGGAGTGAAGGGGTTAAGAACAAACTAAATGTTGCGAGATACAAAGATGGGTCACTACGAGCATAGCTCCCCTTCCCATATAATACAACTAGGTAAATACAAATAAAATCATATAATGCCTATCCTGATATGTATGGCACTATTATATGAGCCAAAATTTGAGTGGACTAATGATGCACCCCATTGTGATTTGGCTACTATTTTATGCATTTTTGTTGTGATTGAGGACCATAGGACTGTAACCTCATCATGTATTGAATTTCATCAGTTTGTATCTGGAGTTCATATACCTACTTAGGACTTGGGCTTAGAAGAAGTGCTTTTTAGGAAGCCCACATGTATTTATGTTTTATTTATTTATATTTATATATAGATTTATCTAGTTAGGCTACAAAGAATAGAATACTTGAATGCAAGTACCATTTTAGAAATGTAGATATAAGGTCCATATATATAGTATTTGTTAGAGGAAGGAGGTTTTCATACGTAGTTGTTGGAGGGGGCCGATTTGTATAGAACAATTGTATAATCCTTTGGGAGCCTTTTCAATATTGATTTTATTTTAGATATAGTCTTTAAGCAACTGTCCTTAATCATAGTGATGTTTTGTGGTCATTTGACTGTAGCCAGTGCCTTTTACAACTCAATTGGGAACACAAAGTGGTAGTATTCTTTCTCCCCTATCATAGTGTTCGGCAAAAAGGGAAATGAATATTCAGAGAAGTGGTACAGGACAATATTAAGAGTGGGGAGACAGCAAAATGGATGTACAGTTGCAGTATAATAAAGTAGCATAATTTCTCTACGAATAAAGATTTCCTCTATTACAGACAATATTATGTGTGGCTCTGGTCCATAGGGGCACCCCATATAGAACCTAAAGTATCAGCTGCATGCTACTGAGCAGCTTTTACCCCACAATAATATGCAGCCAATACCGTAGAGGGCAATTTTTTATATATATATATATATATATATATTTTATTATTATTTTATTTTATTTATTTATTTGATTTATTTATTTATTTATTTATTTTTTATTATTATTATTTTATTTTATTTTATTTTATTTTATTTTATTTTTTTCTGAAAAACTTATTATTCTGTTTGGATAGCAAACCATTCATATAAGGAACTCCACTGTAGAGAGTGTCTGTCATAGGAACCAATGTTTTTTAGTTTTGGATAGGTTGGCTACTCATGAAACAAGTATATAAAAATTAACCAAATATTAAAAGATTATCCCTTTAACAGTTTTTGTGTTATTTTGAAATTTGCAAATGTTTTGGAATTTGATTTTAGCTGAACTAACCAAGAGTTTTAACATTGTTAAAAGATGCCAGGGAATATGAATTGTCAAATGTTTGACCCATTGTATTGTATTTACCTTGGTGGTACCTTTCAGGATGAGGTTGAGGAAGTGCGCCGAAAACAGGAGGAGGCAACCCAGGCTTTGTTGGCTGCCACATCCACGCCACAGCACCACCATGTGCAGGAACAGGAGCATGATGAGGGAGAAGAGGACCTTCCCAATGGAGATGTGTCTAGAGATCTGGTTGGTGATGAAGCAGAAAACATCCAAGACCCAGTTGAAGAAAGGCGCACACTCACAGAACGCAATGAAAGACTCCAGAACCAACTTAAGGTATGTAGTGAGAGTAGAGTGTAGTTGTTGTTGTTTTTGTTGTTCTTTAGACTCTGAGCAGTCCCATCTCCCCAAGGAATGCCATGGCCAAAACGGGGTTTTCCCACAAATCCTTTAAGAGTGTATGTTGCATGTTGAATAGTAAGGGGTGAAGTGTTACATCCTGGGCATTTGTCCACAATGCAGTCTTCCAGTCTCCTCTGGTAGCTTAGAAGGGCTGGGTGGTGGCCACATTGCAGTCTGTCCAGGTGGACTCTGTCCTTTTGTGGAAGAGAGGATTCAGAGGGATGGATATAAGGGGCTCTGGCATGCAGCAATGTGTTGTCTTTTAGGGTGTTAATGGAGCAGTGAGTGATGTGATTATGAATATGTTTCCGAAGGCTGGTAGTTGGTGGTTTTGGAGGAAGAAAAGAGAGTATTTGTGTGTGATTTTTTTTATATATTATGTGTGTGTGTGTGTTCTGCTATGTAGTGTAATGGGTGTGCTGTGTTTGTGGAGGCTGTAGCAAGTATTTGTGTACCTCTCATGTCAAGGTGATCTTTGACTTTGAGGACTTTTGTTTCATAGTGTTGGTGGTCTGTAGGTGTTGTATATGTGCAGCCTGTAATTGTCTTTAATGCTTTGTTTTGTATGGTCTGAAGGGTGTTGAGGTCTGTCTCACTGAGATTAGGTGCCCATGCTGGACTCTCATAATTCATCACTGAGCATATGCATTGTTTTTATATTGTAGTATTAGTTTCTTTGTTTTTTCCAAATGTTGTTGCATGATCTGCGAAGTTCATAACATTCCTCACCTTTATCCATGTCATACATGTGGCAAACATGATTGGAGCCAATACTGAACCTTGCAGGACCACTTATCATTTCTTACAAGGTCAAGTATTTGTCTCAAATACCCTCATTTTCCTCCTAGTCAAGAAGTCTTCCATCCATTCCAATAATTTTCCTTTGATACCACATATTGATTCTATTTTTCTTATTAGTTTTTTGTGTGGTACTTTATCAAATGCTTTTTGTAGATCTAGAAAAGCACAGTCCACCCATCCATCCCTTTTCTTGTATTATTTCTATTAGTCTCGAGGAGAAGGAGATCAAGTTTGTTGTACATGATCTTCCTTGTCTAAATCCAAATTGTTTTGGATTCAGTATATTTTTTCTCCCAGATGTTTAACCCATATACTTTTGAAAACTTCATATATTTTTGCTATTGTGCTTGTAAAGGAGACCAGTCTGTAGTTAGTTGGGTTTTCCTTGTTCCCTCCTTTATATATTGGTACAATATTTGCCTTTTTTCAGTCCTGAGGTACCTTTCCTTCTTTTGAGTAATTATCTTGTATATTTTGTCCTTCAACTCGTTTGTGCATTCTTTTAATATCCAATTTGCAATTCCATCCAGACTGTGTGATTTTCTGACATCAAGGTTTTTTTATTATTTGGTCTGATTTCCATCTTTGGGGGTATGTATATACAGTGAGACCTCTCATTAACGGACGTTAATTAGCCGTGTTTGCTGTGTTTTCGGTGTTTTGGAGTGGTTTTTGGGTGGCATAGTGATTGCACGCACTAAACAACAGCACCGAAAACACCGCAAACACAGCTAATTAACATCCGTTAATGAGAGGTCTCACTGTATGTACTTTTTAGTGATGAAAGTTTCTAGTCTCTCCGTGTGGTTTATCAGCAAGACATATAACCAATTTGATCACCGCCCTTTATAGTGTTTCAATTTTGGTTATATCCTTCATTTTCTGTTGAGTTCATGTATAATTAAAATGTATGATCAGAGCATTTGTGTTAGAGTTTGAGAAGGATTGGGATGAAAGCATAGACTTGCTGTTAATAATGAAGGCATCAAGAATAGAAAGGGGAATATGCAGGAGTCATGGGTAAGCTGTTTTGCCTCTTAACATCAGATGGTCTAAGAACCATAATTGTGTACCAAGGAGGTCTGGCACTTAGCCCTTTCTATTCTAGACACCACAATTATGTGTCGTAGTTGCTAACACAGTTTCGTTTTTTGTGCAGGCACTCAAGAAGGACTTGGAGCAGACAAGGGACACAGAAAAGGAGACCACCATGGACAAGATTCACAAGGAAAATGTCCGGCAGGGAAGAGACAAATACAAAACTCTGCGAGAAATTCGAAAGGGCAACACCAAGCGCAGAGTTGACCAGTTTGAGAATTTGTAAATGGCGGGGCATCTTCCTATTCTGTTGTTTCTGCCCGATAGAGGTTTTTATGGATTATGGATGCCATGTGTACGATAAGGAGAACAGGCAGGAAAGCCACTTTATTTTCCACTCTTCTCTCTTAATTTTTATTTATTTCTTTATTTTTATTATCATTATTATTATTATCATCATTATTATTATTATTTTTTTTTTTTCTTCTTCTTCTTTTCCTCCCCGTGACCTTTATAGCACCAACCAGTCAGTTGGCCCAGCATTAGTAAATTGTCATGTGATATGTATATAAGTATGTTTACATATATTGTATATGTGTGTATGTACGTCTTGTGTACAAGTTTATATACATATACACAAAGGTTAGGGTTATATACATATGTGAATATATGTACAAATATACTTACAAATTCCTCTCGCTCTAGGGAAAGGGAAAGAACACAAATGTGTGTACATGCGGCTTGCTAATGTAGTGGTTAGTGTCTAGTGCTTGCAAGGGTGCAGACCTGAAATCAACCCTACTCCAGGCTTGAAAGCTTCACTAACATTGCAAGCCGTTTACTCGTTTAAGCAAGGGAATGGGGTGTGTGCGAAGTCACAGCATTGCCCATAGGTCAGTCCATATACAAGCTGTAAGCTTAGGGTAATAGCTGTCAATCACAAATTCTAGCACGTGATCCAAGACCCTGGTGAATCACACACATATTCTTAAATGTACATGTGCATGAAGATTTATGAATGCTATGACTCTTATGCCTCATTGAGAACAAAGCTAGATGATATTTTGTGAGGACTGCCAACACATGTATAAATAAAAAATTGTTAAATACATTTTCACTAGAAGTTGTGTACATTAGGTTTTTTCCCCAATATTACTGCATATCATGATGTCAGTTTGAATCGGTATGTGGTGTTGAGATCGCAAACTGTTGTGGACCATAATGGAGTTGACTGCAGAAAGCAAAGGACAGTGTCGCCCAGTGGATGGACAGCAGACCAGCTCAGGACTGCTTAGCCATCTACTTGCATGGGCAGCAGACCAGCTCAGGACTGCTTAGCCATCTACTTGCATGGGCAGCAGACCAGCTCAGGACTGCTTAGCCATCTACTTGCATGGGCAGCAGATCAACTCTTGCCCATGTGCAAGGGTAGCAGGCTGCCTGTAGCCTGTACATGTTCATGGGTAGCTGGCTGATTATAGCTCATGGATATGGACAGGGAGCAGACCAACCATGGCCTACTTAAGCGAGGTGCTGGACGTTGGCCCAGGATCAGCCATTCAGAGTTGTGGGTATGACTCCTTGCCAGTACAGTCACAATGTTAGTATGCGTTGTCCCCAAGTGCTTCCTTTCCTTCGGACTAGATTCTGGTTTAGTTTTGCTCTTCTGCCATTGTGCCACCAATGAGTTTGTAGTGTACTTACCAGTTGCATCGCCCACCAACCTGCCATCTGGCTGTGTTGGTATGGGGGGGGCAGGTCAGGTTAGGTTAGTTCAAGGGGTGGGGGACTCTCGAAAGGACTTGTAGACATTCGAGAACATTGTTATAGATGTTTGTACATACACTTGTTGATGGGTAGTCTATTTTGAATATGATCTTTTTACTTGAAGCATTCATTGGAAGCTTATGCCTTTGTGGATGAAACAGTAAGCTAAGGCCCTGAGCCAGCAAGGAAGACAGATGGAAGTGTAATATTGGCATTAGCAACTTATCTTGTAATCACTACCTGTTCTTAGTTTCCATATATTCTCCTGTCCCTTCCCTATCTTTTCTACCCACACCCTGTAAGTTTTCACCCAATATATATGGATATATATTTTTTTTTTTTTCGGGGGGGGGGGGGGATTGGGATGGCATAATTGGACTTAAATGATTTGGTTTTCGTGGAGTGATTGTGAATATGTGTATAATAACTCTTCCATATGTATGTGCTTGTAAAAGAAAGCATGTTTGTATATTTTGTATATGTTTATACATGCACACTTGCCAACCTGTTCCATATTGTACAGATGTGCAAATATATGTGCTTGTGTGGGCATGTACACAATCATATATATGTGTATAATTTTGACATTTATTCAGGCTTCATTGGCTATGTAGATCATGTATAACATAATCCTGCAGCCATGTTGATCAGTTTCAAATATGAATAAATCCAACAATTGGATGGTGTGGAAAATATTTTCCTATATCCTTATAAAATGCTACAGAGCAGCACCACTATATGGGAGATATCTCACATATGTATATGTTTGTGTGCTCGTGTGTGTGTTTGTGTGTCTGTTTTGTGTATACACATGTACATGTATGTATATGTTTGTGTGTATGAGAACATGTGTTTGTACATATTTTGACACACATGTGCTTGTGCTCTAAAAGGTATAAATGTTAAAGAAAAATGGACTTCTGCAATGTTACTGGGCAATACATATATATAAATATATTTTTTTTCTTCTTCAGAAATTGATAATTATTCCTCAACTTTGAAGTATCTCTTGACATCTCCAATAGCTTGTTAATTTCCTTCTATTTTTGACAATAGAAGTGTGCTACCAGTGCCTATGCATATCCCGTCAGCTTTTCCTGTCCCTTGTGACCCACAGTTGAACCCTTACGAGACATGCAAGAACAGGTGCATTGCTAAACGTGTCAGGGTACGAGGCAGTTGTCAGGTTTACGAAACTCTTCACACAACTGTTGGGGCGGCGGTTAGTTGTAGCCTCAGGTGACATGAGCATAGCGCCGCTCAGGTTGCCTTGTTTTATAACTTAGATGTAGATGCATAACAAGTAAACCAATGCCAATATACACGCCAGGTATCATAAAGTCAATTTTTGAATAAAAGGAAAACTAGATTAAAATGGCATATCATTTACCCTTGTGTTTTTTGTTTTCCCCAGCCCACTTTGTACAGAACTTTAAGGAATTTTTTTACATTTAATGTCCTAAACTTGGCAAGAAGTTGTGAGAAAGAAAAACCATTATACCCATGTGATGTAGATGTGGAGAGGGCATATGATAAGAGTAAATATGAAAGGAATGATTGGCAGCAAGTTTGTGATGAGGGCATACGACATTAAATTTCCCGATTCAAAAAGTTGTTCTTTAAGAGACTCCATCAAACCCCCTGAGATTGGGGAAGTTTGTGACAAACCAAATCATCATGACCATCTATATACCAAGGTCTCCTTTGTCCTCATAAGGGAGATAGCCATAGGCATACACTCACTCCCATCCACCGCCCTTGTCTCCCTCTCAGCTTCAAGTGGATGAAAGGTCATCCCTGTCTTCTATCCACTGCCAAGGTTAAGGCAATACAGCAAGGCATATTCACACCCCACCCTTGTGTGGCAATTAGAAAAGACAGAAATGCCTTTGGGCTGTGTCAAAATATAATCTAAACACATTCTCCACTCATCCCTATACCTCGACTTCTCTCTTGCTTGACATAGAAAATGGAGATGGGGAGAAAATCCATGCTGTACCAAAATATTATCCATACACATTCTCCATTCAGTCCCACCCTTCCTTGCTCAGCACTGTGCTTGTGGCAGGATCAGAAGGGATTGAGGAAGTTAGTAACGGAGTTTGGGAAGGTGTGCAAAAGAAGGAAGTGAAAATAAATGTGGGTAAAGGTAAGGTGATGAGATGTACAAGGGGAAGAAGTGGCAGCAGACTGGAAGTGAGTATTAAGGGAGACTGGAAGAAGTGGATAGTTTTAGATACTTGGGTGCAAATGTGGAAGGAAAGGGAGTGGAGGTGGAGGTAGAATGTAGATTGAGAGATGCAAGTAAATGCCTGGGGGATTGAAAACTAATGAGAAATAGACATTTGGGAATGGATTCTAAGAGGAGGTTGTATGGAGTGATTGTGCCAACAGCACTGTATGGGGAAGAAACATGGAACATAAGAAAGGAGTTCAAATGTGTTTGAGATGATGAGGTCTGAGAAGTATGATAGAGGTTACTAGGCTGGATAGAGTGAGAAACGATGTGAGGAGGAGAATGGGGGTGGGAAGGGAGTTTGGAAATAGGGTAGATGAAAGAGCATTGGGATGATGTGGACACATGGAAAGAATGAGTGAAGAAAGATTAGTAAAAAGAGGTGTGGAAGGAGTGAACATGAGGGGACGACCAAGGATGAGATGGATGGATGGGGTAAAAGGAGCATTGCAAAAGAGGGAAATGTCTGTTGAGGAAGGGTGGGAGAAGACAGAAGATAGGGGTGAATAGAGAATGGTTGTGTATGGATGATGCTGTGATGCATGAAAGGGAATGGGGGTGAGGGACTATGTGTAAAAAAATAATTTGACACAACCTGAAGGGATTTCTCCATCTCCATTTCTGCATGATGGGACGGAGAGTGGGGGGTTGCCAACTTAACGAAGTGGCATTGCTGTGGATGTGCTGTGTCTTGCAACACTGCTTCTAAACCAGGGCAATGGCCGAGAAGCAGGGATGACCCATCATCCAAGAGGAGCCAAGATAAGAGGGGAGGGATTGGGGTGAATGGGAGTGAAGTATGTGGGGATGGAATGGGTGGGAGTGGATTATCCCTTTGTTTCTTGGGTACCTCCCTAGTTAGAGGGAAAGAGCCTATGGTATAGTATGCCAAATGTGAAGGATAGGGAAAGGAAGTTGCAATGGGAAGTGCTAATGCCGCGTCCACACGGTCGAACTGTGCCTGGCAGACTTTGCTCTTACCAGGCAAAGTCCGCAGACTCTGCCCGCGAAGTGTCCACATGGCTGACGATGGTGGTTGGAGGTTAGTTGGCCATAAGCAGAGGTTGGGAGGGAGTGGTTCAGTGCGGTACGATAACCATGGTTCCCGCCATACTTGGAAAGAAGATAGCACTTTACAGCATTGTAACTGCTGCCTGCATTAAAAAGAAAAAGAAGAAATCACGGAGACATGTCTGATGCCGGGAGTGGTTACAAAGATGTGATTTAATGGGAAGCTCAATGACAATCCTACGTGAATTGCATGATGAAAATGAACACTTGTTTTGCAATTACATGAGAATGAACATATGCAGCTTTTCTGTTCTTCTTTTGAAAGTGGAGCCATATATACAAAGGCAAGAGACAAATATGAGAAAAAGCATAGCACCAATAGCACGTCTTGTCGAGACCAGTACATACTAGTACTAGGTGCGGACATGGTGGAAAAGGTAACTCCGGTCTGTACTGAGCGGGTTTGCTAACTTTGCTCGCACCTCACCTTGTGCGTTTGGCAGCGATGTCAGCCCTCCATCCACTGCCCGCAAATAGCGCCGGGAACGGACAGTTTGATGGTTTGCCCGATGAAATTGCCCGTTGTCGAGCAAAGCCCTCGTGCCCGGCGGACAGTGCTCGACCGTGTGGACGTGGCATAAGAAAATGAGACTGAATGAGGAGAAACAAGGAAAGATGAGGTGAAAGCAGTTGTTAAAATGATGAGAGGAGGTAAGGCACCTGGGTTAGATGGATGTCTTGTGGAGTGACTAAAAAGGGAGGTACAGTAATGGTGGACTGGCTGGTGAGGTTGTTTAATGTTTGTCTAAGAGGGTAGAGTACCAGAGGACTGGAGGAGTGCCTGTATAGTTCCACTTTATGAGGGAAAAGGGGACAAGCGTGAGTGTAATAGTTTCAGAGGATCAGTCTGTTGAGTATAGTTGGGAGGGTTTTGATTGAGAGGAATAGGAGGGGAACAGAGGGAGTAATTGGTGAGGAACAGTGTGGGTGTAGGACAGGTAGGGGTTGCATGGATCAGATTTTTGTGGTAATGCAGATATGTGAGAGCTTTAGGAAAAGGTAATGATGTTTTTTGGGCCTTCATATATTTTCAAAAGGCTAATGACAGGGTAGACAGGAAGGCATTGTGGGAGGTATTGGAGATATATGGGATAGGGGGAAAGCTGTTAAGAGCAGTCAAGAGTTTTTACAAGAGTGGTGCCTGTGTTAGAATTAGAAATGGAGAGAGTGGTTTAAGGTAAAGTTAGGACTTTGCCAGGGATGTGTTATGTCACCTTGGTTGTTCAATTTATATACAATTTATACATAAATATACCAAAGTCTTTTCCCCCTTACAAAGGAGGTAGCCAAAAAACAAAGGGATAAAATCCACTTCCACCTATTCCATCCCCACATACTCCACTCCCATCCACCCCCCTCCCTCCTTTTTATCTTGGCTCCTCTTGGATGACGGGATGATCATCCCTGCATAACACCCACTGCCCTGGATCAGAAGCAGTGTCGCAAGACACAGCACATCCACAGCAAGGCCACTTCATTAAATTGGCAAACCCCCTCATGCAGAAATGGAGATGGGGAGAAATCGCTTTGGCCTGTGTCAATTTATTCACACTCCCTCACCCCATCCCCCATCCACTCCCTTTCATGCATCGCAGCATCATCCATACACATTCTCCATTCTCCTATATCTTCTGTCTTCTCTCATTATTCCTCAATGGACATTCCTCTCTTTCCAAATGCCCCTTTTACCCCACCCCAATCATATCCTTGATTGCCAACTCATATTCACTCCTCCCTCTGCCTTCCACACCTCTTTTACTAGTCTTTCTTCACTCATTCTTTCC
The DNA here is from genome assembly GCF_046742065.1 of Oratosquilla oratoria. NCBI lineage: Eukaryota > Metazoa > Arthropoda > Malacostraca > Stomatopoda > Squillidae > Oratosquilla > Oratosquilla oratoria. The sequence goes on along the minus strand of NC_134797.1, from coordinate 11,676,362 downwards.
ATGTGTCCAAACCATCCCAATACTCTTTCATCAACCCTATCTCCCAATTGCCTTTCCACCCCCGTTCTCCTCCTCACCTTGTTTCTCTATCCAGCCTAGTAACCCCTATCATACTTCTCAGGCACCTCATCTAAAACACATTCAAACTCCTCTTCCTCTTTTATGTTCTATGTTTCTGCCCCCTACATTGCTGTCAGCACAATCACTCCTTCATACAATCTCCTCATAGCATACATTCCCAAATGTCTATTTCTCATTACACTTTTTAATCCCCCAAGGCATTTATTTGCTTCTCTCAATCTACATTCTACTCCACTCTTCCCTTTCCTGCCACATTCGCATCCAAATATCTAAAACTACCCACTTCTCCAGTCTCTCTCCTTTAATACTTCCAATCTGCTGCCACTTTCTCCCCTTGTCCATTTCATCACCTTACTTTTATCCACATTTATCTTCAACTTCCTTCTTTCGCACACTTTCCCAAACTGTCACTAATTTCCTCAATCCCTCCTCTGATCCTGCCACAAGTGAAGTGTCGTCAGCAAACAACATTTTCTCGAAACATCTCCAATCCCCAACCCATTACCCTTGCATTTACCTCTTGCACCACCCCATCCACGTATAAATTGAACAGCCAAGATGACGTAACACATCCCTGGAAAAGTCCAACCTTTACCTAAAACCACTCATTCTCTCCATTTATGATTCTAACACAAGCTCTACTATTGTAAAAATTGCTCTTAAAAGCTTTCCTCCTATCCCATATACCTGCAATACCTCCCACAGTGCCTTCCTGTTTACCCTGTCATAAACCTTTTCCAAATCCATAAAGGCCCAAAAAATATCCTTACCTTTTCCTAGAGCTTTCTCACATATCTATCTTAACACAAAATCTGATCCATGCAACCCCCTACCTGTCCTAAACCCACACATTTCCTCACCAATTACTCCCTCTGTTCCTCTCCTAATCTTCTCAATCAACACCCTCCCATAAGCCTTCCCCAACTACACTTAACAAACTGATCCCTCTGAAACTATTACACTCACACTTGTCTCCTTTTCCTTTGTAAAATGGAACTATACAGGCACTTCTCCAGTCCTCTGGCACTCCACCCTCTCTTAAACATGAAATCCTCACCAGCCAATTCACCATCACTGTACCTCTATTTTTTAGACATTCTGCTTGACACCCATCCAACTCAACTGCATCCACCTCATCTTTCCTTATTTCTCCTCCATTTTTCTGACTCATCACTGTCATTTTCTTTGTGTTACACACTGCAACCTTTCCCTCCCTATCCTCCTTCACATTTAGCAACTCCATAAAATATTCTGCCCATCTTCCTCTTATTGCCGTCTTTCATTATCATTTCCCCATCTGCACCTTTTACCTCTTCTCTACTTGATTCACCTTCTCTTCCTCTATTAATTTCTTTCCAAAACATCTTTTTATTACTTTAAAAAATTTGTGTCATACTCTTACCCCATTTCATATCTGCTCTCCTCTTTGCCTCCTTTATCTTATGCTTCTCTTTGTACCTCTCATATGATTTTCTTGTCCTATTTTGTAACCAATCTGTGAAAGCTTGCTTCTTCTCTACAACCTTCTTTGCTTCCTCATCCCACCACTCACTACCCTTCCTTCTATTTCCTCCCATCTTCCTTTTTCCACACACCATCTTTGCATACCATGTGACTCCCTCCTTGAACCATCCCCATTCCTCCTCCTCTCCTAGTTCTACTCTATCCTTCACTCCCTCCCTCTTCTGTCTCAGCTTTTTCTTGTACTTCTCCTTTTCTTTCTCATTTAAGCAGTTTACTTTAAGCACCTCCCTACCTTCTGTCCTTTTCCTCATTCTCCATCTAGTCTCCACTTTCATCTTACCTTCCACCAAAAAGTAATCGGATATTCCCTCACTCTCTCCCCTTAGAACATTTACATCCTTAACTCTTCCTACTTGGTTACCACTATATAGTCCATTAATACTCTACCATCCTTCCATCCACCACCCTCTCCCATGTGTAATTATACTTGACTTTCTTCCTAAACACTGTATTTGCTATCATCAACTCTCCAGACACATGACCATCAACTCTCCACTACAATTTTTTCCTGGAGCTCCACACTTCCCAACTACTCTGTCTATCAGTTCATTTCCTACCATAGTATTGTCTCTCAATACCACTACATTGACATTTTTCCCTAAACCCTCTATGCACTCATTTAAATCTATCCAAAAAGCCTCCCTTTCCTCTACACTCTTCTCACTATCAGGCCCATATGCACTTACAAAAACCCAGATCTCCCTTCTCAGTTTCACCTTTATCCATATTAAATTTAAAGAAACCTCCTTCCACTCCACCACTTACTAGTTATAGCCACCCCTTCTCTCCTTCGTCCTCTCTTCACTCCTGAGATCCTCCTACTACACTCCCAAACTCAAACTCACCCCTCCCTTTCAACTTAATTTCACTCAATGCCAATACATCCATCTTTGTTCTCACAAACATACTGTCTATCTCTTCCTTTTTACTCTCATCTGTACCACATCCATGCACATTAAAAGACCCAAACTTTAGGATACTGGTTGGGAAACTCGCAGACCCTCTTATGCCTTTGCTTTTTTAAGGAATGTCCCCTTTGAGGCTACAGGAAGAAGGGTGCCTAATCCTATCCCCATCCCGTTTTTGTCGCCTTATACGATTCAAGTGGGAAGACTTGGTGGCAGTATTCTTTTCCCCCACCACAGGGTTCGGCAAAATGAGAAAATGAATATTCAGAGAAGTGGTACAGGAAGGACAGTAACAAGAGTGGGAGGACAGCATAATGAAGGGACAGTCGCAGTATAATAAAGTATCATAATTTCTCTATGAATAGATTTCCTCTGCCACAGACAAAATTATGCGTGGCTCTGGTTGTACAATAACATGCAGCCTCACAAGGATGATTTTTGGGCCTTCATGGATTTGGAAAAGGCTTATGACAGGGTATACAGGAAGGCACTGTGGGAGGTTTTGCACTCACATGGGATTGAGGGTAAGCTGTTAAGGGCAGTCAAGAGTTTTTATGAGAGTAGCAGAGCCTGAGTTAAAATGAGAAATGGAGAGTGAGTGGTTTGAGGAAAAGGTAGGACTGCATCAGGGATGTGTCATGCCACTGTGGCTGTTCAACATGTGCATGGATGGGGTGGTGCACGAGGTGGTCAGGGGACTGGAGATGGTTAAAGAAAATGGAGAAAATTGGGAGATGAGCCAGTTACTGTTTGCTGATGGCAATGCACTTGTGGCAGGGTCAGAGGGGGGTAGGAAGTTTGTGACAGTTTGGTTAGGTATGCAATAGGAGAAAATTGAAGGTAAATGTGGTTAAAAGCAAGGTTATTAGATTTACAAGGGGAGAGGATGGCAGTGAATTGGAAGTAAGTCTTAAAGGAGAGAGGATGGAGGAAGTTGATAGCTTTAGGTATTTGTGGTTGCATGTAGCAGGAAAGTGAGGAGTGGAGTTAGAGGTAATTATAGAATTAGAGAAACAAGTAAAGGTTTTGGGGGATTAAAAAGTGTTATTAGAAATAGACATCTGGGAATGAATGCAAGGAGGAGATTGTGTGAAGAGGTGATTGTGCTGATGGCTTTGTATGGGGCAGAGACAGAATTTAAGAGAGGCAGAGAGGAAAAATTGAATGTGTTTGAGATGAAATGTCTAGTATGGTAGGGATTACTAGGCTGGATAGAGTGAGAAATGAGGAGGAGAGAAGGAGTGGAAAAGGAGATGAAAAAATAGAGATGGTTTGGACACATGGAAAGAATGAGTGAAGAAAGATTAGTAAAAGAAATGTGGAAGGCAGAGGTGGAGAGAGTGAACTTGAGGGGATGACTGAAAATGAGATGGATAGATGGGGTGAAGGTGGCATTGAGAAAGAGGGTAATATGTATTGAGCAAGGAGATAAGGAGTGGAGAGTGACTGTTTATAGATGATACTATTAGGCAAGGAAAAGATGGAGGGGTAGGGGGTGCTAACATGTGAATGATATTTGGATACACTCTGTAAGGGTTTCTCCTCATCTTCTCTTTTTTTTTTTTGCATGAGGGAATGGAGAGGGGGTGGTCGCCGATTAAATGAAGCAGCCTTGCTGTGGATGTACTGTGTCTTGCTACATTGTTTCTGATCCAGGGCAGTGGGCAAGATACAGGGATGACCCATCATCCATAACGAGTTAAGATGAGAGGGGAGGAAGGGGTGGTGGAGGGGAGTGGAATTGGTGGGGGTAGGTATTTTTACCTAGTTGTATTTACCTAGTTGTATTACAAGGGAAGGGAACTATACTCATGGTGATCTGTCATTGTATCTTTCAGCATCAAGTTTTTTCTTAAAATTTTGAATAGTATTTGTACACACTGTTTCTTTATCTAAGTTATTCCAGATATCCAGCACTATGTGGGAAGCAATTTTTTTTTTCAGATCTCTTCTATAGTTATCCTTTTTGAGTTTCTTTTCATGGCCTCTTGTTTTTCCGTTGTCATGTTTTATCAAATCATTCCTATCAAGGATCTCCATCCCTTTCATGATTCTAAAGATAGTCAGTAGATTACCTTTTTCTCTTCTCTGCTCCAGTGGTGGTAGTTCCAGTTTGGATAATCGTTGTTCGTATATTAATTTGGAAAGAGCTGGTGCCAAGTTTGTTGTTGCTCTTTGTATTCTTTCTAATTTCCTTATATTCTTTTTAGTACTGGGTGTCCATAGTGTTGCTGCGTATTCCAGTTTTGGTCAATTCAATGTAACTAATATTTTTTTAATAATTTCTTTATCCAAATAGTCAAATGCCACTTTCATTGACTTTAATAGGTTGAAGGTTTCTCCGACTATTTTATTTATATGTTTATCCGGTGTCATGTCTTTGCTGATTATTACTCCAAGGTCCCTTTTCGAGTGCACTTTTTTTATTTCTTCTTCACCAATTTTATAGTTTTTTGAAATTCTGTTTTACTTTTTCCAAACTCCATTATGCTACATTTCTTGATTTACAAAGGATTACAAAGGCGGAGCATGCCGACAGGAGACCTTTTGGTCCATATCTAGGTCGGATGCGAAAAAAAAATCATAATAATAAATTAATTGATAAAAACTATAATAATGTAAATAACAAATAAAATACATAAATAAATGCATAGGTATAGTTGGATAATAAACAGGTAAATAGTAAATAATGAATTGACATATAACTAATAATAAATGAAAATCAAAACAGACAAATGATAACAAAACAAAAACAAATAATATGAAATAAATTATAATCATTACAGCATCTTGCTTAGGTGTTTATCTAAATTATTTTTAAAGCTTCGAACTGAACTACATTGTACTACCTGTGAAGTTCACTTCCCATTTTTGAGTCCATTTCCAGATTTTGTCCAGGTCTGATTGTAATGAATCACAGTCCTCTTCTGTTCTTACTTTCTTTAATATTTTTGCATCATCTGTGAAGAAATTCATATAACATTCAACTCCTTCATCAATGTCATTTATATATGGCAAATATGATTGGAGCCAGCACCGACCCCTGTGGAACACCACTTATCATTTCTTCCCACTTTGAGTATTTGTCTCTACTACCCTCATTTTTCTCCCAGTCAGGAAGTCTTCCATCCATTCTAATAATTTACCTGCGATGCCACCTATGTGCCTTTGACTCAGCTACCTCTCTTGTAATTGGGAAAAAATTCTTGGTATATAGATATGATAAATGCAAGAGTTGTAAAAGAGTAAGGTTGGAGGAAAAAGGACAAGAATGGGTAAGAAACAGCTTAATACATGAGGATGACACTGTCCCACTAACAGATGGAGGAAGGCTTGATTGAGATTGGTGAGAGGGTAGTATAGGGTGGATGTACTTTGACTTGGGCACCCCCTTGTATGGGGAAAAGGCCTTTTGGATTACGTATGTAGCTGGAAGACAAAACTGGAAGTCAATATATTGAAGAATAAGCTCATGGTGATAGCCAAGATTGGAGGGGAATAGACTAATATAGTTTCATGGAAAGAAAATTATGGTTTTACCATTGTTCAAGAATAAGTAAAGAAAGACTAGCAAAAAAAAAAAAAAAAAAAAAAGAAGAAGAAAAAGAAAAAGGGAAAGACCAAGAATGAGATAGGTGGACTGGGTGAAGAGGGCATTAGATGGAAGAGAAGATAGGTATGAATGGAGAGTGAATATAAATGGATGAAGAAATGATGCAGCACAAAGGGTCTTCTTGTCTGCTTGTCAAGTGGATGAGGGTAGGAATATAAATTGATGTGGCCTGAAAGGGTATCTTGACATCTCTATTTTCTCACAAAGGGATGAGGAAGGATGATCTCCACTTAAAAACAGTGGTTGGCTCTGCTGTGGATGTGCTGTTTCTTGCTGCACTGCTTCTGACCCAGGAAGCAGGAGCTAAGATGAAAGGGAAAATGAATGGGTGCAAGATGTATTGTAGAGTGGGTGCACAATTTGATTCAGCCAAATCCCCTTATAAGAGGGACAGGGCTTTTTGGTGTGTGTGTGTGTATTTACCTAGCTGTAGCTATTGGGAAGGGGAGCTATGCTTGTATTTACCTAGTTGTATTTTGTGGGAGGAGTGCTATGCTCGTAGTGACCCGCTGTTGTATCTTTCCACATCCAGTTTTTTCTTAAAGTCGTATAGTTTTAGCACTCACTGTTTCCTCTTTCAGTTTGTTCCAGATATCTATTACTCTGTGTGGAAAGCTATTCTTTTTCAGATCTCTTCTATAACTGTCTTTCTTAAGTTTCTTCTCGTGTCCTCTTGTAGTTCTTTTGTCCCATATTAGTAGGTTATCCCTATCAAGAATTTCCATCCCTTTCATATTCTGTAAATGGTTATCAAATCACCTCTTTTCTCTTCTTTGTTCTAGGGTTGGTAAATTTAGTTTGTCCAATCTTCGTTCTTATGTCAAATTGCAAAGTGTTGGTGCCATCTTTGTTGTTGCTCTTTGAATTCTTTCTAGTTTAGTTTTTTTGGTACTAGGTGTCTATAGAGATGCTGTGTATTACAATTTTGGTCTTATCAGTGTAGTTAGTATTTTCTTTACCATTTCTTCATCCATGTAGTCAAAGGCCACTTTCATTGATCTTAATAAGTTAAAAGTTTCTCCTACTGATTTGTTGACATGTTTGTCTGGTGTCATGTTGTTTGAGATAGTTACTTCTAGGTTCCTTTCCGAATTTACTTTTTTCTACTTCCTTTGTACCAATTTTATACTGACCCAAGATTATATTTTTACTTTTTCCAAATTCTATTGTACTGCATTTCTTAATGTTGAAATTCACTTCACTCTTTTGATTCCATTTCCAGACTGTCCAGGTCTTCTTGAAAAGATTTGCAATTATCCTCTGTACTTACTCTCTTTAATAGTCTTGCATCATCTGTAAAGAAATTAATATAACATTCCACACCTTCACCCAAGTCATTTATATAAATAGCAAACATTATCAGAGCCAATACAGAGCCTTGGGGGACTCCACTTATCATATCTTCCCAGTTTGAATTCTTGTCTCTAAGTACCACCCTCATTTTTTTTCTGTTCAAGAAATCTTTCATCCATTCCAATAATTTTTTTTGTATTCCACCTATTGTGTAAAATTTTCTTAGCTTTTTGTGTGGTATTTTGTTAAAAGTCTTATGTAAGTCCAAGAAAGCACAATCTGCCCATCTGTCTCTTTCTTGTATTATTTCTATTAATCTTGAGTAAAAGCATATTAAGTTTGTAGTACATGATCTTCCACTTCTAAATCCAAATTGTTTAGGGTTTAGTATATTGTTCTCTTCCAAGTGTTTAATCCATTTATTTTTAATAACTTTTTCGCATATTTTTGCAATTGTGCTTGTAAGGGATACCGGTCTATAATTTGTTGGATTTTCTTTGTCTCTTCCTTTATATATTGGTACAATATTTGCATTTTTCCAATCCTGTGGTACTTTTCCTTCTTTGAGTGAGAAGTCAATTATCTTGTGTATTTTGTCTGTAAGTTCATCTATACATTCTTTCAATATCCAGTTCGCTATTCCATCGGGTCCATATGACTTTCTGATGTCAAGGTTCTTTATTTGGTCCCTTATTTCTTTCTGTGTCACCATTATTTCTTTCATTTTAGGGGATCCTTCTAGCTGTCCTTCATCCCAAATTTGTGAGCTTCCAGTTGTAAATACAGACCTAAAATGCCTGGTCATTACTTCAGCCATTTCTACATCTTCTATATATTCTTTGTTTCCTTCATGCAGTTTCACTATTTCATGTATGTCTTTTAGTTTGTCACTTACATATCTGTAAAATAGTTTAGGTTGGTCTTTGCATTTGTCTATTATATCTTTGTAGTTTCTTTTTTCCTCTCAACATATATCTACATATTCATTTCTCAGTTTGATGTATGTTTGCCATTTGGTCATTTTTTTGTATTTTTTCCATCTTTTCCAGGCTTTGTCTTCTATCTACAGCCTCACTACATTTTTTGTTGTACCAACACTTTATGTAAACCCTTTTTTGTTTCTTCTTAGGTACATGCTCATCTGTTCCCTCCTTGTATTTTTCCTTAAATATCTTCCATTTCTCTTCTATCTTTGTTTCATAATTTGAAAAATTTTCAGTCAGTTTTGTTGTACGTTAGTCTTCTCTGTGTTTCTCATTTCTTCTCACATCATTTTGTTCCTTAAGTTCAAACTCTATTAGTAAGTGGTCACTCTTTGCAATTGGTGTCTTATAATTCATTTTGTCCACAATTTCAGGCTTAGAAGTGAATATCAAGTCTAGTCTTGACAGTTCTTCATTGTTTCTATATCTAGTGTTTTCCTTGACCCATTGAGTCAATGTATAATCAATGGTCAAATCCAGTAGAATGTTGCCCCAGAGTTCCTCTCCACCTTTTATTGTCAGTTCTTCCCAATTTATTTCCTTTACGTTAAAGTCACCCATAGTTACTGTTTCCTCCATCTATTAGTATCTCAGATAATTCATTCTTTGTGTCTTCCAGTAATTCTGAGTGATCACTATCAGACCACTGCTATTTTCAACTTTAATTGTGATCATTTCCACATTTTCTTTACCTTCTGTTATCTTTATCACATTTAAGCCCTTTCTAGTCAATAACATGACTTCTCCCTCTGTTTATCCATTCTATTTTTGCAACCAATGGTTGTATAATCCTTGCCATACCATATTTGATTGTATAGGACTTTTCAATTTTGTCTCCACAATTCCCGTTATGTCTGGTTTCTCTATTAACAAATAGTCATTTAATTCATTTATTCCAGAAATCATAGCGTCTGTGTATGCTACTTTTAATTTTTTCCTTCCTTCTCTTTTTTGGTTTATGTTTTAATTTTTCTGATGCACTATTTTCTTGGTCTCACATCCAGTACTTTCCAAAAAACAATTTTTTTTCAGTCTCCGATCTTCTCTCATTTTTTTTTCCTTAGCTTCATTTCTTAGTGCCCTCTCTTTCTCCATTTCTTCATTGTTCATTTCCTTTTTTATCCATACATTTTTGTAATTGTCACTGCTAGTTTTGCTGCTTTTGATAGTGTCTCTTCAGCTATCATTTGAGTCCTTAGTTTGATTTTCATTGGCCTATATATATATATTTTTTTCTTTAGAGTATGTACCCACCTATCCACATTGTCGATTTCCTTCTCCACTTCTTAACTCTCATCCTGAACCGCTTTCACTATTTCCTTTGCAATTTCTTTCTCTTCTTTTTCTCATTGGTATTTGTGTACATATAGCAATCCTCCCTTCTTCCACTAGAAGGGAGGGAAGGTTAATATCTGTTAAGCAAGGAAGGGAGAAGGCAGGAGATAGAGGTGAGCAGAGAATTGCTGTGTATAGATGATACTGTTATGCAAGGAAGGGAGGGGGTTAGAGAGTGATTATGTATGAATGTAGCCTGAAGGGATTTCTCCCCATCTCTGTTTTTTTCCATGAAGGGATGGAGAGGGGGGTTGCCAATTAAGTGAAATGGCTTTGCTGTAGATGTACTGCATCTTACTGCATTGTCTCTGAACCAGGGCAGTGAGTGGGATACAAGGATGACCCATCATCCATGAGGAGCTAAGGTGAGAGGGAGGAAAAGTTGGTGGATGGGAGTGAAATGGGCGAGAGTGGGTACTCGCCTTTTGACTTGGCTGCATCCCTTGTAAGCGGAAAAAAGCCCTTGGTATATAGATAGACTATCAGTCTTCTTTCCTACTACATAAAAACATCATTCTTCCAACAAAAAACTATAAGTTCTGCAATGATGGTGCATGACTGGGGGCAGGAGGTGATCACTGGAAGCCCTTTATCTCAGCTCCTTGTGGATGAAGGGTCCCTGTATCTCAAACACTGCTTGGGTCAGAAGCAGTGAAGCAAGACACGGTAAGCTTACATAGACAAACTAAAAGAATAGTTCACCCAAAAAATCATCAATACTATTGATTACATCAGGCAACCATAAATAGAAAAAAAAAATCCAATGATGAAATTAAATAGTCAATCCCTTCTATTGGGAAAGAAACCAAAAATTCTAGGTCTCACTTTTTAAACTACAATTTTCAATTTACATGTAAAAAATCTGATAATGAAAGTTAACAAGAAAATAAGCATAACTAAAACAAATTGTAATGATGGACTTTAGACACAAAGGAAACTAATTACAGTCTCAAAAAAAGTTCATAAGAAGCACATTTGACCATGCAACCACACATTAGTTTTCAATAATATGGAAAACTTGTCTTCAAAGCCATACAAAATAAAGTATAACAGGATGCATCAAAACCATCCCAATAGAGCAATTGCACAAAGAAACCAAAATCTTCCCCACAGGACACATAAAAAGATAGGAGCACTGTTCTATGCAAGAACCCTTAATCCTACTTGCGCATCTCATTACATTCCACAAGCACAACCAATTGAATGTGTAAAAGAAAATTGATACTGCTGCAATACATCCACAGAGAAACACATTCACACTCAAATAAGAGAAAAAAAATATATATATATAATAAAGAAAAAAGATCAAACTACCCCAGTAAACTAATGGATTTACCCTTCACACTGAAATAAAATATACCACCACTATCATTCCTTGTACATCTGATCACTTCTTTTTTGCTCACATTCACTACAAACTTTCCTTTTTCACACACCCTTTGAAACCAAGTCATACACTCCTCAAATCAACCACCACTGCAATGCCACCTGTAAACATCTGGCTCACCTTTCATCCTCCATCCTTACCCACAAACTCTAAACCTCTGCCTATGATTCAAATTTGCCTCCCTTACCACCCCATTGATATATACATTGAACAACCAAGGCAACACCACACAAACCTGGCACAACTCCACAATCACCTTGGACAATGCATTCCATTTCATGCCCTATTGCTCATCTAGACTCTTTTGATCATCTTCAACATACTTCCCCCCCTCTCCCATACATCTGAAATATAATCCACATCAGCACTCTATTCACCCTGTCATATGGCTTCTCTGAGTCTGTTGAAACCCAAGTAACACCTTTACCTTTTGCCAAAAACTTCTTATAAATCTGTCTCACCACAAAGACTTGATGTATGCACTCAATGCATACCAAGGGTGTGGTAAAAGTATTCCATAGTCTCATGTTGGTAAGAAGAGCATATTACTTCATGGGTAGTAAGGAAGCACAAACTGCACTGCTAAAAGTCATTTGTGGGGAATGATTAATGCATATGATCAGAAAGAAGTGTTTAGTCTAAGTAAACACAAAGAGGGAGATGCATGTTCTCACAGCAAATGAGGTAAGCAATAGAACATAGAAACTAACAGGTAAGGAAAATTTTGCTTTGGTCTTGGTCAGAGAGCCCTGGAGCCCAAGTGATTTCACTTTGTGCAGTGATCTGTAACAAGGACCTCCAGTGACTGAAGAAATACATCATCAGCAAAGAAAAAGCCAGTGACTTTAGTGTTACCAGTGGATCCAAAGTTAGGAGTTAATGATTATTATGTAATTACCCAATATTTTGTGTTCAGTTGGGTAAGATTAGGTATGGTGTGGTGTGATTAGGCTAGGTTGAGTGAAATTCATCATATAGAAAGTTTATGAACAACTTATGTTTAGTGTGCTGGTGGCATAATCAAAAGTATACTGATCTCATATTTGCTTAGTTATGGGTTCGAATCCTGCGCTCTTTTCTGGTCCCCAACAGTAACAGTTACCTGCCCAACAGTCCAAGTGCACTGGGCAAAGGTGATGGCTCTGGCTGCTGCTACATGTGAATAGCCTAACCTAACCAGGTTAGGTAAGGATTAGTTTGATTTGGTCAAGGCAAGCATGGGTAATTCTTCATATGGAACAATTTGAGAGGGGGTCATTGTTCATGTGAAAACTCATGCATGGGGTGGGATTCATTATAAGATAAAATGCATGGGGTGGGATTCATTATAAGATAAACATTGTTTTATTAATGTAATTTTTAATCTACAAGACACCAATATATATTTTTATGTTTTGGTGAGGGTCATAGCCAGGGGGTGGACACAGTGCCCTCCCACACCCACACATGTATTAGACCCGAGGCTGAGAAAATGGTATATATATATATATATATATATATATATATAAATATATATATATATATTATATATATATATATATATATATATATATATGTGTGGATTTAAAAACGACAGTATTGTTGCAGTTATTCAGGTTTTTCTTTGTATTATCGATTTTCCTGATTAGAGATTTGCATTTAACCGGGTTAATTGAAACTAAGTCTCTATAGTCTTCCATTTTTTTTTCTTATTTGAGCTCAACGTTTTGTCTTGAAGAAGACATTTTCAAGAGAAAACTGAAATAACAAAAATTACATAGTTACAGTAATGGTGACAAAAATGAAAAAAAATTACATAAATATAGTAAAGATGACAATTGTGTGCAAGTAAAATATGAGGGATACAATATAAATGCAAATAAAGACGGTGACAAGAAGACTTGCATTTAAAGGGTAGAAAGTGACAAGTCGGGGTTGACAGGTGTATATACAAGTCTAAGATCAGGTCAGACAAAAGGGATCTCAGAGGTCACGGGGTAAGGGGGTTGGGGGGTGGGGGAGGGTTATGCGGGTGTTGTCACCGTGGGGGAGAGAGGAGGTGGAGGTGGAAGGGTGAGGAGGGGGAGACTAAGGGAGAGAGGGAGGAGTGGGGGATTTTTGCTTCTATATAATGGAATAGTAGAGATTAAATTGCTCTGGGTGTTAATGACTGGATCTTTGTCTCTAATGTGAAAGGCTTCGAGTAATTGTAGTCTACTAGGGTCATCACTCGATCCAATAATAATTCATCCCTTCTGAGTACAGCGTTGTGGAAATTCTTATGATGTTCTTTGATTACTCCCTCTTGTAGATGTAAAGATAGGCGACGGCTGACTTTACATCTAGTAAGACCAGTGTAGGTATGGGGGAGAGGCTTACAATCCTCTGTAGAACAACAATATTGTTATACCACATTAGTTCTAGATGTGAAGTCTGATCGCCTATAAAATCACAATAAAAAAGGAGGTGAAAGGAAAAAATTAAAAATAACGTATATAAACATAGATGACATTATTTCAAGACATAACGAATTAAACGACTATCTGGCAGAAGAGAAACCGGACATAATGGGATTTGTGGAGACGAAATTAAAAGGTCTACTACCATCTAATATTGTGGGACAAGGTCTGTATAACCACTGGATGAAAAATAGAAAGGAGAAACAGGATGGAGTAATGTTTTTGACTAAGAAAGGATTAAATATGACAAAGATAACAGAAGGAAAAAATAATGTGGAATTGATTATGATAAAAGTTGAAAACGGTGACATGAAAAGTAGAATTTTTTTTAGTAATATATATGCCCTCCAAAACATATTTTTGGACAGAGTGACCATTCCAAAATGTTGGAAGACACAAAGTACAAATTAAACGAATTACTGAAAGGAGGAAACACCGTGATTATGGGTGACTTTAACTCTAAAGAAATATGTTGGGAAGAGATGGCAGTGAAAGGTTGAGGTGACCTTTGGGGAAATACATTACTGGATATGACAATTGAATGCACCATGACTCAATGGGCAAAGGAAAATACCAGATATAGAAATAATGAAGAACCGTCGAAACTAGATTTAATATTTACGTCAGAGCCTGAAATTGTGGATAAAATGGAATGCAAGACACCATTTGGGAAGAGTGACCACATACTAGTTGAGTTCAAACTAAAAGAACAAATTGAATAGGGAAGAAATGAGAAAGAAAAGGAAGACTAATGTACAACAAAACGGATTTTGAGAAACTTAGAAAATTCTTTCAAAAAATAAAATGGGAAAACTTCTTAAATGAAGAAACAAAGATGGAAGAGAAGTGGAATATATCAAAAGAAATATATAAAGAAGGAATTGATAAATAAGTACCAAAGCAAAAACGGGAAAGGGTGTACATTAAGTGCTGGTACAAAAAAGAAAGAAAAAAAATGTAGTGAGGTTAAGGATAAAAGAAACAAAGTTTGGAAGAGATGAAAAAAAGGGTTAGTGGCAAATATATATCAAACTAAGAAATTGATATGTAGAAATACGCAGAAAAAAAAGACAAGAAAAGGACATAATAGACAAATGTAATGGCCAACCTAAACTATTCTACAGGTATGTAGATGGTGAATTAAAAAATAAACAAGAAATATTGAAACTGCGTCAAGGGAATGACGAATATATAGAAGATGTAGTAATGGCTGAAATTATGAACAAACATTTTAAATCTATTCACAATTGAAAATACACAAAATTGGGATGAAGGACAGAAAGACCCCCGCCCATGAAAGAAATAATTGTGACACAGAATAAGGGACCAAACAATAAACCTCGATGAAATTGAATACGAAAAATCATGCGGACGTTTCGAACATTGTCGGTTCTCGGGGCGGGGCTGGGAGTCAGGTCTGGACTAAGAGCCGGGTCACGGAGGGTAATATGCATACCTTAGGTCAGGTCATTTGGGGGCGAGGGCCCAACAGTCAGGTCAGCGATTTAGAAGAAATGTATAGCAATCTAACTGATCTAATTATTAATACACAAAACACAATACGAAAAAATAGTAATACTCCCAAATGGATGACGGACAGATTGAAAAATGAGATCGGAATGAAAAGAGGACTTTACGTAAAAATAAAAAACGGGGAATCACACCTTAGATCAAGATATAACGAAATGGCAAAGCTGGTTAAAAGGAATACACGTACAACGAAACGTAATTATGAAATCAAGGTTGCCAATCAAGCAAAATCCAACCCAAAGGGTTTCTTTCACCTGTTTAGAACAATAAATAAAGAATAGGACCAATTAAAAACGATGAAAATGTCATGATCGAATCGGAGGAGAAAATGAGTGAGGAGTTTAACAATTATTTTCTATCGGTGTCTACTAATGAGAGATTAGATAAAGTACCTGACTGCGATTCTATTTACAGAGGGGATGAAGAAAGTAGTCTATCTAATATCAGAATTAGTAAAGAAGAAGTAATCAAGCAGATTGAAAGACTTAAAGCTACAAAATCTCCGGGTTCAGACGAAATTTTTTCCAAGAATGCTTAAGGAGTGTAAATTTGAAATCTGCGACCAGTTAACTGAAATATTCAATAAATCGGTAGACACTGGTTTTGTGCCAACTGCTTGGAAGCAGGCAAACGTTGTTCCTGTTTTTAATAAGGGAGATAAATCGTCTATATGCAACTACAGGACAATCAGTTTGACATTGGTTATAGGAAAAATGCTTAAATCAATGATAGTAAATAGACTCAGAGAACACATCGAAGGGCATGATTTAATTCGTGATTCACAGCATGGTTTCTCCAAGGGTAAGTCATGTGTGACTAATCTTCTATCCTTTTACACTAAAGTATATAAGGCGTCAGATAACAATGAAAATTACGATGTTATTTACCTTGACCTTAGCAAAGCGTTCGACAAGGTGCCACACCAGAGACTACTAAATAAAATCAAAGCCCATAGCATAGGAGGAAAAGTGTTAGAATGGATTAGAGCTTGGATTAGTAACAGAAAACAGCGGGTCACCATAAATGGAATAAAATCTAGGTGGGGCAATGTTACTAGCGGGGTCCCCCAGGGCTCGGTTTTGGGTCCCTTGTTGTTCATTATTTACATAAGCGACTTAGACGATGTGATAAATAGTGATGTTAGTAAGTTTGCGGACGACACTAAAATAGGACGTCGTCTCCTGACTTAATGGTCAGGAGACGACGCAGAGATTCTGCAGGATGATCTTAATAAATTGTTAACTTGGTCGGTGAAGTGGCAAATGAACTTCAATATTTCTAAGTGTAGCGTGTTAAACGTAGGGCTACACAACCCCGAAAATAGATACATCTTAGATAACACGTTTTTAGAAAAATCTGATTGCGAGAGGGACTTGGGAGTTCTGGTGAGTCCGGACCTTAAAACCAGGAAGCAGTGCATTAGCGCCAGAAATAAAGCAAACAGAACATTAGGTTTCATTGCTAGGACGGTAACGAATAGAAGTGCAGAGGTAATTATTAAACTCTATCTAGCGATAGTTAGACCCATCCTTGACTATGCGGTACAGTTTTGGTCTCCGTCCTACAGAATGGACATAAATTCACTAGAATCAGTACAGAGAAGAATGACCAAAATGATACATGGACTCGGAAATTTGCCTTACGAAGAGAGACTTAGGCACCTAAACTTACACTCTCTGGAAAGACGCAGAGTGCGGGGTGATCTAATAGAGGTGTTCAAGTGGATCAAAGGCTATAACAAGGGTGATGCAAACAAGGTCATCATAATAAAACAACAGGGCAGGACTCGCAGTAATGGGTATAAACTGGAAAAATTTAGATTTAAGAAGGAAATGGGCAAGAATTGGTTTACTAATAGGGTGGTCGACGAATGGAATAAACTTAGTAACCATGTAGTAAGCGCTGAAACTATCAGTTGTTTTAAAAAGCGACTAGACAACTTTATGGATGGGGATGACAGGTGGTGATGGATACGGAGCTGCCTAGTGTAGGCCTTATGGTCTCTTGCAGTCTCCTTTATTCTTATGTTCTTATGTCAGAAAATCACATGGTCCGGATGGAATTGCAAATTGGATACTAAAAGAATGTATATATGAACTAACGGACAAAATATATCAAATAATTGATTACTCAGTCAAAGAAGGTAAGGTACCACAAGATTGGAAAAATGCAAATTTTATACCAATATATAAAATGGGAGATAAGGAAGACCCAACAAAATATAGACCGGTCTCCCTTACAAGCACAATAGCAAAAAACACGTGAAAATTTTATCAAAAGTAGATCGGTTAAATATCTGGAAGAAAATAATATATTCAATTCAAAACAATTTGACATTAGATACGGAAGATCATGTACCACAAATTTGATTTGTTTTTACTCGAGGCTGATAGAACTAATGCAAGAAAGGGATGGATAGGCTGATTATGCTTTCATAGATTTACAAAAGGCATTTGATAAAGTACCACACAAAAAGTTACTAAGAAAACTCGAAATAATAGGAGGATGGAAGGTTTCTTGAACGAGAGAAAAATGAGCAGCTGGTACTTAGAGACAAAAACTCGACTTGGGAAGAAATGATAAGTGGAGTCCCATAAGGTTCTGTATTAGCTCCGATAATATTTGCCATATATATAAATGACATGGATGAAGGTGTAGAATGCTATATGATCTTCTTTGCAGATGACGCAAAACTACTAAAGTACAGAAAAAGACTGTGTATCATTACAGAAAGACCTGGACAAAGTCTGGGAATGGAGCCAAAAGTGGGAAGTGAACTTCAACATCAAGAAATGTAGTATAATGGAGTTTGGAAAAAGTAAAAATAGAATATCAGGGCAATATAAAATTGGTACAAAGGAAGTAAAAAAAGTTAGCTCGGAAAAGGACCTAGGAGTAATTATTAACAAAGACATGTCACCAGACAAGCATATTAACAAAATAGTCGGAGAAACCTTCAATTTACTAAGATCAATAAAGGTGGCCTTTAACTACTTGGATGAGGTAATGGTAAAGAAAATATTAGTCACACTGATAAGACCAAGATTGGAGTACGCTGTAACACTATGGACACCCAGTACAATATATATATATATATATATATATATATAGCCTATATATATATATATATATATATATATATTTGTATATTTCGGCAGCAGGTTTTCCTGTAGACAGGTTTCATTGAAGAAAATAGCAATTGATGCATTGATGATCTTCTTGTGTAGAGTTTCAATACGTCTAACTATAGACTTGGCTTCAGGAGGTAAGTTTGCTATCGCAGGTCCAAAGGACATGATTCAAACGCAGAAGGGAGAAAAGTAGCGTTTTACTGGAGCTTGACGTTTCGTACACTATGTACATTTTCAAAAGCAATGACAAAAGGTCAGAATACATAGACTTATATAGTAAAGGAGAGGATCATAGTGAACATAAAGAAAACCAAGAGGAAATTGTGGCGTGAGGGAACCTATGGGAGAACAGATATATATATATATATATATATATATATATATATATATATATATATATATATATATATATATATATATATCAATTAGAAAGAATCCAAAGAACAACGTCAAAAATGGCACCAACACTTTCAAAATTTACATACGAAAAAAGATTGTCTAAGCTGGAACTACCACCCATGAACAAAGAAGAGAAACAGAGATCTACCGGCCTTTTACAGAATCATGAAAAGGATGGAAGTCCTTGACAGAGAAAATTGATTAAAGTGGAATAAAAGAAAAACAAGAGGACATGAAAAGAAACTAATATATATATATACATATATATATATATATATTACATTATATATTATATATACATGATATATATATATATATATATATATATATATATATATAGTGTCACGGTGTGGCGAAGGGAAGGAGAATTTTTTTTAGATGGAGAATGGCAAAAGGACGCCTTCCGTCAAGAATCGACAGTTATAATCCCCAAACCCCTATCCCGGTCGTATCCAGGTTCTTTAAAAGAGGGGTAAGTTTTTAAATTTTATTACAACAACAAGTAAATCAAATAAACAAACCCCAAAATTATACACATCTGACTTTATGAAATATCACACTTTTTGGTCATAACATTAAGATTAAAGTAGTATTAACAATTAAAATTTAAAAATGAAATTCACGTGAGAAAAATTACAAAACCCAAATAAGAATTAATTGAATATAAAACTGCATACAAAACTTATCAAGACAAAGGTAGAAAAAAATAATAGCACTTAACGAAGTTCAAAAGGTAACTAAAACATCACATACAGGCCAGAAAAGGACAAGCCAGAAAGACCCACCTACATTCTAATTTCCCCAAAATGTGACCTAAGAAAATGGAAAAAAAAAAACGAAATAAAAATGACACGTAAGTAAAAAAAAAAAAAAAAAAAAAAAAAAAAAAAAGAAAAAAAAAAAAATAATAATAATAATAATAATGATAATAAAAAATTAATAAAATAAAATAAAAAGGATGGAGAGAAAAACAGAGATGAACAAAAGTCTAATCGACACGTTCGCTCCAATAAATAGAACCTATTCCAAAAAGGTATTCAAACCACGGGAAATAGGAAACAAAAAATAGGTCGTCCACGAGAAAAGATTGATAAGACAAAAGCCTAAAAATTGACACGTCTAAAATCTAATCTAACTTAACCCATTCAACTCCGATGACAAGATGTCTTGTCATTTGGTCAAATAAAACAAAAAATCATAAAACACCAAAATGTTTGATCAAACACCAGAAAAATATGACGTCAGTCCTCGCTTCGCTGCGAGCGAAGCGAGGACTGACGTCATATTTTTCTGGTGTTTGATCAAACATTTTGGTGTTTTATGATTTTTTGTTTTATTTGACCAAATGACAAGACATCTTGTCATCGGAGTTGAATGGGTTAACCCAAAAAAGGAAATTTCCACAGGGTTAAGAAAAAGGACTCTGGCAAAAGCCTACCGACACACACCAGGTCCACAATTTTATATCTCCACACACTAAAAACAATATAACTTACTATACTACCTAGGTGCCTTGCACACCTTAGGTGACGGGGGAAGATGTCTCCCTCGAGGAGACGAGAGCGATCTGCCTCGTTGCAGAGAAGAAGAAAAAAAAAAAAAAAAAAGCCATGAAACAAGAAGGTTCCTACTTTTAAAGGCGCCATGACCTGAGGGTCATGAATGCCGTAAAGACAGAGAGGAAGATTTTTCCATATTCTATTTGAATATGGTATAGAAAAATTAATCCAATACACAAGAACGTTTTTGAGAACCCACACAAACATATATGCAAATACATACATACAAAATAAATCTTAATTCTAACACAATAAAAATAAGTATATAATATACAATTGTATGGCAACTCATCGATATATGTGACCCAGCCAGTCGGTCGGGCGATTGAGTTTGCCAATACGCGGTCAAATTAAGATTACAAAAAGAATTAAAAATGTCAAGACTCATACGGTGCAGCGTATGTCTTGACAAAAAGGGTACCGATTACAGAAATACAAAAAGGAATGCACAAACGACCAGTTACAAGTAATCTGGTCACACACAGAGAAAGAAAGAACATTCCACATTAAAATAAAAATAAAATATTCAAACTGGCAATAAGTGCCTCGACGCTAACTTCCCCGGGTCTTGACCTAAGCGCAAGGGGATTAGCTAGGACCTGACCTACTGTGGGTCAACTTGGCCAGGTGTGTGTGTGTGTGGGGGGGGGTGAAAGTACGTGCATGGCCGACCGCATGCGACCACCACACCACGAAAGAAAACACGTGACCCTTAGTTTCCCACACAGAGTGGTAGATATCTGGAACAAATTGGACGAGGCAACAGTGTGTGCAAAAATATACAAGAATTTAAGAACAAACTAGATGCTGAAAGATGCAAAGACGGGTTACTATGAGCATAGCCACTTTTCCGTATAATACAACACGAAGGTAAATACACCTCTAAAGTAGAGCTCCGAAGGCTGCCGAATAAAGGTAGGCGCACACTTGTCCGCATCGTACGGACGGCACGCATCGTACGCATCGGATTTTAGTATTCTTTACATTATTTCAAATGGGTCTGCGCGCATTTGACCGCATCGTACGCATCGGACATCGGCAATGCCGACGAGGATCCCCGAAAGAGCATTCAATCCGATGCGTACGAACGATGCGGATGGCCTCTACGGCATTTGCCGGCAAATGTGCAACCCCATCGTCAGTTGCAGCCAGAGCGCCGTCGTAGTCGGATGCAAACCTTCTTCGGTATTTATTTTATTTTTTCTGTTTGCATAGCTATGCTTTGCTTGTACATAATATATAATGTTATATTAACTCACTGACTGTTTTTAGATATGTTCCTAAATTTTTATCCTATCTACCTGGTAAATTACCTTCTGCCAGCAAACAGCTAACCATTACAATTTCTTCCTCTTCACTATCACTGTTCAACATTTTCACAACTTTATACACTAGAAAGATATGGAGTATGTCCTTCCAGAGAGAGCTCAGCTTCACAACTGCGGATGGTGAATGGTCCAATGCCGACAATGTGCGCAGAAAATCCGATCCGTCCGATGCGTGCCGTCCGTACGATGCGGACCAATGTGCGCAGACCCCAAAAACAATCCGATGAGTACGATGCGTGCCGTCCGTACGATGCGGACAAGTGTGCGCCTACCTTAAGACGAAAATTCTCAATAGTACAAGGAAAACAAGAGGCCTGGTTTGTACTGAATAGGAGGGGGAGCACTTGTGGTTACCCTAAATGGATTATCTGCAGTGTTAAAACGGTTTAATGAGTGAAAATGAAATAAAATAAAAACGATGATTTTGAGCCGAATGTTGACTCAAAAGCAGAGGCCTCTGGAGGTGCTACGCCGAAATTAAATGTAAACAGAGCCCTTGAAACGCCTAGGATGTTTTTCCACTGTATAACGAAGACACATTTTCTGGTTTTGGTAAGTACGAAAGAAGAAATTTGAATCGAATCTTAGACATGGAAAAGGAGATGATTATTAATAGTAAATTGTGCGAGAAAGAATTCATAGAACTAAGGAAAGGGATTATAAATCTAACGAAAGGTCTTTTTGAAGCCAACACTGAGTTATGTGAACTAAAGAAAATAAAATCCGAACTAAATAATGAGCTAAAGGGATTAAAAAGATATAATGGAGGTTAAATGTGATAATGAAAAGACGAAAATCAATTATAGTACCAATAGTCAGAATTTGAAAATAAAGGTAAATAACAAAAGAATTTAAGAAAACTTAGGTGAGGAAAATTTAGAGAATATTAAGAAATTGAATGAAAACAGAGAAAACGAAGAAATTACTTTTAAAGAAATAGTACAACAACAGATGCAGGAAAATGCAAAGGACACAATTATTCAAGTAACAAAAGAAAAAGCAAAGTAGGTCAGAGACACAGTGGATAGGAAAAATTGTATTGTGGTATATGGAAAACATGGTCTGGTGAGGTATCCGAGTGAAAAAGCAAAAAAAGAAATAGCAATAACAATTCTAAAATGAATACAAGATTGTGACCAGGAAATAGAGAAATATATAGAAGAAGTGTATAGAATGGGAAAATATTCTAAAGAACGAAATCGACCTCTAAAGATAAAACTAAGACACAAATGGTAGTAGAAGACATATTAGCAAAAGCAGGGAAGTTAGCAAAGAGTGAACATTATAACAATATATGGATAAAACGAGAAATGAATGTTGAGAAAATAGAGAGAAGACACTAAAGAAAAAAAAAAAAAACGCGAAGAGAACGGAAACCGAAAGCAAGGAGTTCTATTGGAGGGTCCTAGACATGAGGGTGAGAAAATGGTACATCAAGGTAAGAGAAACAAAAACAGAAAACAGGATAGAGAAAGAAAATAAATAGATAAATAAAAGTGGTCTATACTAACATAGATGGATTAATCTCAGGATTGAATGAACCTGTCAGATGAAAAAAAAAAAAAAAAAAAGACATAATGGGAATTGTGGAGACAAAATTAAGGGGTCCACTACCACCTAATAGTGTTGGACTTGGGTTATACAATTAGATAAAAACAGAAACGGGAAACAGGAGTGAGGAATTATGTTCTTGGCCAAGAAAAACTTAAATATGACGAAGGTTACTGAGGGTAAAAAGAGTGTGGAAATGATCATGATAAAAGTTGAAGACACCGACATGAAAAGTAGAAAGTTTGTGGTGATCTATGTGCCCCCCCCCCAAAAAAAAAGGCTCTTGAAAAGAGGGCGAGCATTAAAAAATGTTAGATGATACAAGGCATTCATTAAATGGGATGCTGAAGGATGGAGGTGACTTGGTACTAATGGGAGATTTTAAATGCAAAGAAATCTGTTGGGAAGAGATGACACTGAAAGGCGGAGAGGATCTATGGGGAAATATATTATCTGACATGACCATAGAACACACAATGACACAATGGGCAAATGAAAATACCAGATACAGAAGTAATGAACCGTTGAGACTAGATTTAATATTTGCAACAGAACCTGAAATTGTGGATGAAATTGAATACAAGACACCATTTGGAAAGAGTTACCACATACTAATAGGGGTTGAACTAAAGGAAGAAATATATATGGAGAGAAATGAAAAATAGAGAAAAGGAAGATTGATGTACAACAAAACGGAATTTGGTAAACTTAAGAAATTGTTTCAAAATGCAAATTGGGAAAATTCTACGTTAAAGAGACAAAAGTGGAAAATAAATGGACAATCTTGATGGAAATGTATAACGAAGGAGTGAATAAATATGTACCAAGACAGAAATAAGAGAAGGTGTACATTAAATGCTGGTTCAACAGAGGATGCAGTGAGGTGAAAGATAGAAGAGATAAAGCTTGGAAAAGAGGGAGAAAAGATGCAAAACCTGGAAAATGGCAAATATATACCAACCATAGAAATGAACATGTAAAAGTGTGCACAGAAGAAAAAAGAAATTACGAAAAAGACATCATAGAAAAATGTAAAGATCAACCCAAACTATTCTATAGATATGTGAATGGTAAACTTAAAAATAAACAGGAAATGGAAAACATAGGAGGCAAGGTAACCTATTAAACTGGACGGAGGATTTCCTGCTTGGTAGAAAAATGAGAGTAGTGCTCAGAGAAAAGTGTTCAGGTTGGAAGTGATTAGTGGAATTTCACAGGGATCAGTATTGGCTCCAATAATGTTCGCTATTTATGTGAATGACATGGATGAATATGTGGAATGTTACATGAGCTTCTTTGTTGAGGAAAGTGAAAACCGAAACGGATTGTGAATCACTACAGAGAGACCTAAACAAGGTTTGGAAATGGAGTCAGAAGTGGGAAGTAGACGACAACATTAAGAAATGTAGCATAATGGAGTTCGGAAAAAGAAAAAAAATATCAAGACAATATACAATTGGAACAAAGTAAGTGAAGAGGGTGGGATCTGAAAAAGACCTGGGAGTAATTATCTCAAATGACTTGTTCCCTGATAAACAAATAAACAAAATTGTCGGAGAATTCTACAACTAGCTAAGATAAATAATGGTGGCTTTTACCTATTTATACGAAGAAATCGTTAAAAAAATATTAGTAACACTAACAAGGCCTAGACTGGAGTATGCTGCGACACCATTGTCACCCAGTGCCAAAAAAAATATAAAGAAATTTTAATGAATCCAGAGACCAACCACGAAAATGGCCCCCAGCACTTTCAAACCTGTGATATGGGGAGAGACTGGCTAAATTGAAATTACCGACTTTGGAACAAAGAAAAGAGAGAGGTGACCTACTGACCATCTACAGAATCATGAAAGGCACGGAAACCCTTGATAGAGGGGACTTACTAAATTGTGACAAGAGAAACACAAGAGGACATGGAATGAAACTCAAAAAGGATAGTTATAGAAGAGACCTGAAAAAAAAAAGTTTTGCACAGAGTGGTGGACATCTGGAACAAACTGGACAAAACAATAGTGTGTGCAAAAACCACACACGAATTTAAGAGCAAACTAAACACTACTAGATATAAAGACGGGATACCACGAGCATATGTCCCCTTCCCGTAAGATATAACTATGTAAATATACACCATAGAGGGGAACCATAGGAGGAATATAAGGTAAACTACTGAAATGGATGGAGGACTTTTTGCATGGAAGAAAATGAGGATAGTGCTCAGAGATAAGAGTTCTACTTGGGAAGAGGTGATTAGTGGAGTTCCGCAAGGATTAGTATTGGCAACAACAATGTTTGCTATTTGTGTGAATGACATGGACGAGGGTGTGGACAGGTACATGAGCTTCTTTGCAGATGATGCAAAACTGTTAAAGTGAGTACTGGAACGGACTGTGACTGCAGAGAGATTTGAACAGGGTTTGGGAATGGAGTCAGAAGTGGGAAGTGGACTTCAACATTAAGAAATGTAGCATAATGGAATTTGGGAAAAGTAAAAAATATATATATATATATATATATCAGGACAATATATAATTGGTGAAAAGGAAGTAAAAAAGTGTGCTCTGAAAAAGACCTGGGAATATATCCCTTGACAAACATATAAATAAATTTGTCAGCGAAAACTATAACTTACTAAGATCATTAAAAGTGGCTTTTACTTACTTGGATGAAGAAATGATCAAGAAAATTCTAGTCACACTGATAAGGCCAAAATTGGAGTACGGAGCGACACTATGGTTACCCAGTGCTAAAAAGAATATAAGGAAAAAATGAGAGAATCCAGAGAGCAACTACGAAGATGGCCCCAACGCTTTCAAAACTGTCATATAAAGAGAGATTGTCAAAACTAGAATTACCGACTCTGGAACAAAGAAGAGAAAGAGGCGATTCGTTGAACATCTACAGAATTATGTGAGGTAAAGAAGTCCTTGATAGAGAAGACTTACTAAATCGGGATAAAAGAAACACAAGAGGACATGGAAGGAACCTCAAAAAGGACAATTATAGAAGAGACCTGAAAAAGAACAACTTCCCTACAGAGTGGTGGATGTATGGAACGTATTAGACGAAACAATAGTGTGTACAAAAACAATGCAAGAATCTAAGAGCAAATTAGATATGGAGAGATACAGAGACGGGAGACCATGAGCGTAGCTCCCCTTCCCGTAAGATACAACCAGGTAGATACAACTAGGTAAATACACGCACACGCACGGCCATGTGCACGCACACACACGAGCTCTTATCCGAGAGGATAATAGCTGTCGATCAAGAGTCCAACACGTAATCCAAGACCTTGGTGAATCACACACACACACACACACACACACACACACACACACACACACACACACACACACACACACACACACACACACACACACACACCTTCCCGTAAAATTTAACTAGGTACAACAAGGTAAATACACATAGACACGCACCTGCCTTGCAGCATGGGGGACCAAAAGATACCATAAGAAGGGTCTAACGGTTCGTCGAACGCGGTTCGACAGACACGTGTTTAAAGTGATGTGTGAACATGTGAACGGGGTATATGGTTGTCGAACACGTTGGTTAAACTCCAAATACCCCGTTCACACGTTCACACATCACTTTAAACACGTGTCTGTCGAACCGCGTTCGACGAACCGTTAGACTGTATAAACTCCCTCTAAAAGCCCTCTCCAACAAATTCCTGGAAAAGTCATAGGCCAATGTAGTACTTAGAAATGGAGGCAATTGTACAGTCACACGTTTTCTTTTTGTCGTCAAGTATTTGATATATTTCCCTATGTAGTATTGAGCTTACTAGTTATTTTTCTTGAATATATATATATATATATATATATATATATTATATATATATACATATATATATATATACATATATATATATGTAATATATATATATATATATATATATTATATATATATTATATATATATATAAATGTCAGATAAAGAATTTTTTTTTACTGTACATCCGGCTTCCGAAATTGGCTAGCCAGCAAGGCTGTGTGGCTTCTGTCTCCTCAGAATTCGAACTCTATATCGAAAGGGTTTATTGACCGATATACTAAAAGGGTCACGCTGGCACGATGGCACGATATCCACTTCAGGGTCCCAGGGTCTTCCAATTTTATCTACTCAGGTCAGTTCTTGAAACCAGAAACTTGTTTCTGTCAACGTAATCTTTTTATGAAAGTGGCAGTTGCCGACAAGATTGACGAGTTAAACACCATATGAGGACGGAGCCTTTATTTGTACGACGTTTCGTACTTGAAAAAGCTGTAATAAGCGAAACGTCGTACAAATAAAGGCTCCGTCCTCATATGGTGTTTAACTCGTCAATCAACGTAATCTCTTGTTGTTTACTGCGTTGCAGATATGTTCGGTGATAGATATCAGACCGATACGATAAAGACGATACGTGTGGTGGTATTTATTTATCGGCGCATAGATTCCACACGTGGTCATCTAATTTTGGCGTTCAGACCGAGTCATCAAGGTTCTTGACCCACACTGACATTGACGTCCATGTGTCACCTCATGAGAAAACACACACACACACACACACACACACACACACACACACACACACACACACACACACACACACACACACACACACACACACACACACACACACACACACACACACACACACACACACACAGATATGTATATATATATATATATATATATATATATATATATATGTATATATGTATATATATATATATATATATATATATATCTATATATATATATATATATACAGTTAAAATAAATACTGAATGTCCATTCTCAGTTCCATGTTATACGTAGTTGTAAATAAACAGACAGAAGATGTTTAAAATTATGAGTTGTAAAATATTCATGGTAACTGCCACCATTTTCTTCACCTTCGTGGACGTAAAGCACCAGACACAGAGGCGACGCAATAAAAAAGAGAAAAAAAAAAAAAATTCTCTACCGCCTTCAACTAATGTAGAACAACACAAGGTAAGGAGGTGCTTAAAATGAACTGCTTGAATGAGAAAAAATTAGGAGTACAAGAAGCTGAGAAAGGAGTTGGTGAGAGTCAAGTATAGAGTAAAACTAGGAGTGGAGGAGGAATGGCGTTGGTTCAAAGAGGGAGTCACAAGGTGTGCAAAGATGGTGTGTGGAACAAGGAAGACGGGACGAAATAGGAGGAAGGGCATTGAATGGTGGGATGAGAAGGCAAAGAAAGTTGTAGAAGAGAAGAAGCGAGCATTCACAGATTGGTTAC
>NC_134797.1:11640531-11643031 GCF_046742065.1 Oratosquilla oratoria | reverse complement strand
AAGAACATACATAAAAAGCTGGTACAATAAAAAATGTAGTGAGGCTGAACATAAAAGAGAGAAAGCTTGGAAGAAATGGAAAAAAGACAAGAAAACAAGCAAATGGCTAATGTACATCAAACTAAGAAATAATTATGTAAAAATACGCAGAGATGAAAAGAGAAACTACGAAAAAAAAATAATAGAAAAATGCAAGGAAGAACCCAAACTATTTTACAGGTATGTAAATGGCAAACTAAAGAATAAACAAGAAATAGAAAAGCTGCGCCAGGGTAAATACGAATATACAGAAAAACTGGAAATGGCTGACATTATGAAAAACCACTTCAAATCAGTATTCACAATAGAAAACTCACGTAACTGTGAGGAAATAGAGAGATATCCCCCTCAATGAAAGAAATAATTATAACACAGAAGGAAATCAGCGACCTAATCAAGACCCTTGATGTAAGAAAATCACATGGTCCAGATGGAATTGAAAATTGGATACTGAAAGAATACATGGAGGAATTAACAGATAAAATATACAATATAATTAAATTCTCACTTCAAGAAGGAAAGGTGCCACAAGACTGGAAGAATGCAAACATTGTACCGATTTATAAGGGAGGAAACAAGGAAGATCCATCAAATTACAGACCGGTCTCCCTGGCAAGCACAGTAGCAAAAATTTGTGAAAAGGTAATACAAAATAGATGGGTTAACAATTTGGAAGAAAAAACTATACTGAATCCAAATCAATTTGGATTCAGACAAGGAAGACCATATACAACAAACTTGATCTGCTTCTACTCGAGATTAATAGATCTAATACAAGAGAGAGATGGTTGGGCAGACTGTGCCTTTCTAGACCTACAAAAGGCATTTGATAATGTACCACACAAGAAACTAATAATGAAAATAGAGTCAATAGGTGGCATCAGAGGAAAATTATTGGAATGGATGAAAGACTTCCTGACTGGGAGGAAAATGAGAGTAGTAATTAGAGATAAATTCTCAAATTCGGAAGAAATGATAAATGGTGTCCCGCAGGGATCAGTACTGGCCCCCATCATGTTTTCCCTATACATAAATGATATGGATGAAGGAGTGGAGTGTTATATGAATTTCTTTGCAGACGACGCAAAAATACTAAAGAAGGTAAGAATGAAGGAGGATTGCAACTCATTACAACAAGACTTGGACAAGATCTGTAAATGGACTCAAAAGTGGGAAGTGAAATTCAATATCAAGAAATGTAGTATAATGGAATTTGGAAAAAGTATAAACAGAATATCGAGAGATTATAAAATTGGTGAAGAAGAGGTCATAAAAGTAAACTCGGAAAAAGACCTTGGAGTGATGATCAGCAAAGACATGACTGTGCAAACATATTGATAAAATAGTCGGAGAAACCTACAATTTATTGAGGTCAATAAAAGTGGCATTTGTCTATTTGGATGAGGAAATGATACAACATTTTTTTAACTACACTAATAAGACCAAAACTCGAGTACGCAGCAACACTATGGACACCCAATACCAAAAAGAATATAAAAAAATAGAAAGAATACAAAGAGCAGTAACAAAACTGGCACCAACTCTTTCCAAAATGACATGTGAACAAAAACTGTCAAAATTAGAATTACCAACTCTAGAACAAAGAAGGGAAAGAGGAGACCTACTATCTATAGAATTATGAAAGGAATAGAAATCTTAGATAAGAATGATTTATTGAAATGGGACAAGTGAAAAACAAGAGGACACGAAAAAAAAATAATAATTACAGAAGAGATCTGAAAAAATAGCTTCCCACAGAATGATAGATACCTGGAACTAATTAGACAAAGAAACAGTGTGTGCAAATGCTATTCAATATTTTAAGAATAAACTTGATGCTGAAAGATACAAAGACGGGTCACCACGAGCATAGCTCCTTCCCGTATAATACAACTAGGTTAATACGCACGCACACAGGACTCGACGGTACTGTGGTAGCGTTCGCGGCTACCACTACGGCGGTCCGAGTTCAAATCCCACCCAGGATTGAAATTTCAGTATCGTTGCGTTGAAAGTCGTTGCTCCAACTCTCGTGGACGGGGAGTTGGGTGTGTTTGTGCGTGTAAGGTCACAGCATTACCCATAGATCGATCATATAGGAGCTCTGAGCTCTCTTCCGGGAGGGTAATGGCTGTCGATCACAAGTCTAACACGTGATCCAAAACCATGGTGAATCACGCACGCAGATGCAGGCCACCAAGTTATAGAAAAACAAAAGAAACTGAACATCGTTTTTATTATTAAAGTTATGCACAAAATAAATTTTGATCAAGAATGAGAATATACATTCTAGTCACAAATATACAAATATAGATATTTCTAACCAGGTGTAGCTTACAACAGCACCAAGTAAACGCCCCTTCTGAAGAGGCCCGGGTAGGTGCCAGCCCCGCAAACCCAAAATGAATAGATCGGTAAATAGATATATCGATGAACAAGTATATGTATGAATAAATGAATG
>NC_134797.1:11630531-11635531 GCF_046742065.1 Oratosquilla oratoria | reverse complement strand
TCCAGCCCAGGCGCACAGGAAAATCCTGAGGCAGAAGGGAGGTAAAGTCGTTCGGGAGGAGGAGGAGAGAGAGGACACGTCATCGTTGTCCCAGTGCGCATTCCGCCGGTGTGAGCTGGACCAGGGTATACTGTGCACTTGTACCCAAAACCATGTTCAGGACCCTCACATGGGGAGTGGGTGGAGGGTGGGGGGGGAGGAGTGTGGCAGGTGTGGGTGCATATGCCCTGGGGCGGCACATTCAGGGGGGCGGTAATTCTAGTTTGTACATGCCACCCACAAAGCTGACAAAATAATTATAATAAAAAAAGTCATAGGAGCACTGAATATTTTACTGTAATATACGAATTTTGCGTTAGAATCAACAAAATATGAAATGTTTTCCCCTTATCCTTTCAGCTATAGGGACATTAAATACAAATGTTTTTATTATTATTATTATTATTATTATTATTATTATTATTATTATTATTATTATTATTATTATTATTATTATTATTATTATTATTATTATTATTATTATTATTATTATTATTATTATTATTATTATTATTATTATTATTATTATTATTATTATTATTATTATTATTTTATTTCGCAAGCCGGTAGCTTTAATAGGCAGTAAGGGATGGTGGAGATAGGAAGTGGTGATGGGGGGGGAGGTGGGGGCGTCACTGAGAACTTGTCCCGGGGCGGCATTTAGGCACGTAAGGGTTCTGACCACATTCCGGATATTTCCACAATAGTGCACTTGTACCAACGACCATATTCACATTTTCATCACAAAACAATTGCACAAATAAATAAATAAACAAACAGATAAATAAATATATAAATAAATAAACAAATAAGTTTGCAATTTTTTTTGTGTGCAGGGTCATTTAGGCCAGTCTCCCTAATGTTGCTGTTATTGGTAATTTTAACCTAACCTAACCTAACTTCACCTAATCTAACCAACCTAACGTAACCTCACTCAACCTAACCTGACCTAACTCTAACCCAGGGGTTCCCAAAGTGGTCGATATCGACCCCCAGGGGTCGATGAGACCATCCAAGGGGTCGACAAATAGCCAAGGGGTCGAAAGGGGGTCAGTAGATTGCTAGGGGGTCGATGAGACCATCCATGGGGTCGAAAGGGGGTCAGTAGATTGCTAGGGGGTCGAAAGGGGGTCAGTAAATTACTATGAGGTCGAAAGGCAGTCTTTAAAGTTAAATGGTTATCATGAAATTATCCTGTTCTCTTACCGTAAAAACATGTCAATTCACTCTGAGTCGAAAATCCTCCCCATTCTGTGCATGCAGGGAGAATCTCACATACACACAACCACATCGAGAATGAACATCAAGATGACGAGCTTGTGTAATATTATTGGTTTGAATATTACTTATAGTAATATATTAAATAATATATAATATCACTCTTAAAGCTATTGGTAAATTATATTTTAAAACACTTATGTTTATGTATATGTGAAAGTGTATCATTATTGGAACGCCGTCGCCTTAATGAATGTTGCCATTTGGCCCTTTTATAACGGATGGAAAAAATAAAAAATAAATAAACGAATAGAATAAGTAAAATCTACAAACACAAAATTGTAACTATAGTACTTTAGAATTACCATAAGTGATTTATGAGACCAAACAAGAACTACAGTAGAGAATGAAAACAATAATATCAACAACAACAACAAATGATAACAATCATGATGATGATGATAACACTATTGATAACTAAAATAATAATAATAATAATAATAATGATAATAATAATGATAATAATAATGATAATAATAATAATAATAATAATAATAATAATAATAATAATAATAATAATAATAATAATAATAATAATAATAATAATAATAATAATAATAATAATAATAATAATAATAATAATAACATATATAATAATAATGATAATATTACTAGCATTAAAACAATAACAACACCAATAATTTTGATAAACTGACATAATTCGTGAATTAATAGTTTGGGGTCTATAGAAAATCAAACTTTACTAGGGGGTCGATGAGCTGAAAAGTTTCGGAACCCCTGGTCCAGACGGAGAGAGTAAAGAAAAGAAACCACAAATTCGTTTGTCTCAACGCCTTCAAACTCAATGTAGACCACAAACAAATCTACACAATTAAGCGACTGCGAGATCAGCACGCTTTCGATCACGCAGTTCACATTTCATCCTGACTAATGATTTTATTCGGCTAAGTCAACTCCTCTACCCTCTTTGGCGGGGTAAAACAACTCTGATCAGCAGCACGTCGATGAATGTCGTTGCCGACAGGGGGAGAAAGATTGCCACAGGTTATAGGGATATTCATTTTCCTACAAAATTCAGTTCTACAGGTTCTACATCATCTACAGCACAGGGCATCACACTATTTCCGAGTGTCACAGGTTTAAATTAACAGTAAAGGTAGATACCACGTTTTTCAGTCGGACAGACTTATAAACAGGGTTGGGGTGGGTGTGGGATGGGGATGACATTCTAACATGGGGAGAAAGGTGGGGTAGGTTGGGGGGATATTGCACGGGGGCGAGGGGAGGGGGGGAGAGAAGGTCGAGAATCCCTTGCCTTGGGACGTGGTTGGGGACTTGGGGATGGTTACAGTAGACGATTAACCCACTCAACTCCGATGACAAGATGTCTTGTCATTTGGTCAAATAAAACAAAAAATCATAATAAAACAACAAAATGTTTGATGATCAAACAGCACCAGAAAAATATGACGTCATCAGTCCTCCTCCTCGAGGAGGAGGACTGATGACGTCATATTTTTCTGGTGCTGTTTGATCATCAAACATTTTGTTGTTTTATTATGATTTTTTGTTTTATTTGACCAAATGACAAGACATCTTGTCATCGGAGTTGAATGGGTTAAGAAAGAATCAACGACGGTCATACTGTGGGGAAGGTGGGGGAAGGGGACACCTTGACCTACCTCCTCTTTGTCTCCTCTTGTGTTGTGCTCAGAAAGTCCATTGTTTGTTTTGGTGTGTGTGTGTTTGTGTTTGTGTGTGTGTCTGTTTGTTTGTGTGTGTGTCTGTGTGTGTGTATCTGTGTGTGTGTATGAATGTGTGTGTCTGTGTGTATGTGTGTGTGTGTGTATGTGTGTGTGTGTGTGTGTGTGTGTATGTGTGTCTACGTGTGTGTGAGTGTATGTGCGTGCATGGTGTGCGTGTGTGTATGTGTGTGTGTGTATGTGTACGTGTGTCTGCGTGTGTGTGTGTGTGTGTGTGTGTGTGTGTGTGTGTGTCTGCGTGTGTGTGTGTGTGTGTGTGTGTGTGTGTGTGTGTGTGTGTGTGTGTGTATGTGTGTGTGTGTGTGTGTGTATGTGTGTGTGTACATAAGAGTGCCGACCTCCTCGACACAGTCTCTTATCTTCAACTGAATCAGTCTCTTGCGAAAGTCAGGAAAGAGAAAAAGTTACTGCCAAGGGCATCGCCGGTTGAAGGGGAGTCAAAACCATCCCCGCCCCCCAAGAAAAAAGTCTGCTAAGGATTTTTTTTTTTTTTTTTTTTTTTTTTTTTTTTTTTTTTTTTTTTTTTTTTTTTTTTTTTTTTTTTTTTTTTTTTTTTTTTTTTTTTTTTTTTTTTTTTTTTTTTTTTTTTTTTTTTTTGCCTGTGGTCGGACAGCAAAATGAAGTTGTCCCAACCCACCTTTTTTAGGTATCATCTTTGCTGCATGGTTATCCTCAAATGAATATAATAAGTACACGTTCACACACGCGCACACACACGGCCAAAATTCATGAACGGAGAAACTGATCCGTCACAGACTGGATAATGCAACAGTGCTTGTGGTCACCACAGAGAAAAATGGATATGAATAAGCTCGAAAGAACAGGAAGAAAAATAACCAATATAGTCCCCAGCCTATTTTATCATTAGAATAAAAAAAGGATCTCCCCTCTTCAGAAGAAAGAGATGACATGATTGCCGTGTCGAGAATAATGACAGGAATAGCCAAATATTGAGAAGAAAGATCTTTTAGGAATGGAAGTGTGGCAAGAAGTTATAATATATATACATATATATATATATATATATATATATATACATATACTGTATATATATATGTATATATATACATATATATATATATACTGTATATATATATATATATGTATATATATATGTATATATATATATATATATATATATATATATATATATAATAAAATAAAAAGACCGGATGGTGTTGTCTCAGATGGACGCTTCCCACTTGGACGCCTTTAATACATACATATATGTATATATACATATATATATATGTATATACATATATATATGTATAAATATATATATATATATATATATATATATATATATATGTATATATATATTATGATTCATAAATGTTAGGTTACATTAAATTACATTAGGTTAGGTTTAGTGAGCGTCCATTTGGGAAGCGTTCATTTGAGAAGCGTCCAAATGGAAACAAATCGACCGGATTTGGGGGGGAGGGGCATGACACGTCAAAGGGGACATTAAGTAATTGTTGATGGACCCCTGATGCTAACCACTTACCCGAGCGCTGCCTTTATGTCCACCCATGCAGAGAGGGTATCTCAATATGTACAAAGGAAATGTTTTCATTAGTCGGGTTCGTTTGCAAGAGACTATTGGGGGTGGGGAACCTTCCACATTCGGAACGAAAATATCAGAAATCTATAAGCCTCCAGATATCAGCAGCACTTTATTATAGTGTGGCTTAATACTTTTGAAATGAGTTTACGTTTCGAATATTGGAAATTTCCGAACCTGGAAGATTTTCAATAGAGAGAGACAAGTATCTGTATAAAAGGGTTTTGCTTTCAGGTAGGTTCCCGTTTTCTTCTTCTTCTTCTTCTTCTTCCTTTAGAAACTAATAGAGGAGTTTTTGACAACGTTATGTCTTTTCTTCTTACCGATGCTTTGCAGCAACACATATCGTGGCGATAAACACTGAAATAAGCCGTAGGAAACTTCCTTCAGAC
>NC_134797.1:11620531-11623031 GCF_046742065.1 Oratosquilla oratoria | reverse complement strand
ACTAATAGGGTGGTCAACGAATGGAATAGACTTAGTAACCATGTAGTAAGCGCTGAAACTATCAGTCGTTTTAAGAAACGATTAGACAACTTTATGGATGGGGATGACAGGTGGTGATGGATACGGAGCTGCCTAGTGTAGGCCTTATGGTCTCTTGCAGTCTCCTTCATTCTTATGTTCTTATGTAAAGCATATAACTGGGTAAAGGTGACGGTTTTTTGCCGCTGCTAAGCGCTTCCTGGACCAAGGCCCTCACCTTCCCTCTTTCCAGCCCTCTTTCCTTCCTCCTTTCTTCTCTTTTCTTCTCCTTTCTTCCTTTTCTCCTCTCCTCTTTCCTTCCTTCTTTCTTCCCTTTCTTCCTTTCCTCCTCGGCATGGTCCTTTACTTACCGTTCCTCGTCTGCCTTATCACTTCCACAGTCAGAGATAGTAACACCAACACTCATGGCAAATGTCATGAATAAGGAGGCGACGGGAGCGGGGGTGGGGTAACTACTTTTTTTTTTTTTTTTTTTTTTTTTTTTTTTGAAGTATCGATTCCACGGGCTTTGTTTGAGCCCGTGCGGTGGTGTTTATGTAAGACACACCATGTGGACTACAAGTGTCACTAAAACAACCAAGAGCATTTTCCGGAATAATGAGAAACGTGGCAAGTCAGAGAAAGGAGAGAGGGCTCGTAGCACAACAGCGTGGAGTTGGGCAAGGCGGTGTTTTATCTCCACTGCTTTTCATTTTACTCAAGAAGTTTCGAGGGAAGAGGATGATATTTCACTTGTACCTACTACAATTGCTAATGCAGACGGTGTTGTGGACCCTGGACACTTAATTTTTTTCTCCTCCTTCTCCTCCTCCTCCTCCTCCTCCTCCTCCTCGTCCTCCTGTGTAGGTGAATCTCAGAATGTGAAGCTGTGACAGCTGGGAGAGAACGGTAGAAGGAAGTAATCGAACTGAGAGATTCCACCAACCACTAGCACAGGCTGAACACTAGGTATCTTGGAGTTGATCATCACGAAGACAACAGGCATCACTGACTAAAACTCTATTACTACATTATTGTAATATAAACTTCATAATTACCAAGTACAATGTACTGTATCCGCTACTGAAAGAAGGAAACTATATAAGAGAACCAAATAAGGAAGCTATATATGATACACTGCCCACGGTTGTGAGGCGTGGGAGACCAAGGCATCAAGGATCCGCAATGAAAGTATTCAGAACGAAAATCCATGTGAACAAGTTGTATAGACACGGTAAAGGAAAACATGGACTGGAGGTGAAGCTTTATTCCTGACGTTTCGTCATAAGGCGGGTTTATATTCTCTGTATGTTTCTAGTATGCTCATTCCTTTGAGGAAAGTCGTTAGACGAAACGTCAGGAATAAAGCTTTCACCTCCAGTCCATGTTTCCTTTACCGTGTCTATACAACTTGTTCACATGGATTTTCATCTGTCTTCATACGGTAATGGCGAACTGGACAATGTGGAGAGGGAGCTGCATACGAGGAGGAAACTGCAGAGTCTTAGGAACCGAAGAGCTTTCCTACTAGATTGCATCGCTGAGCAAGTGGTCCCAAAATCAACGCCACAACACCTCAGATGTGATACCACACCATTCTCTAGGAGTGCGAGGATATACTTAGAAGAGAGCTGCAAGCAACTTCAGTACGGGGTAGAAGAGATCAAGTACAATCTGCAGCATACACATCTCCCCAACCAACTGGTGACAAGACTGAAGGAGGAGAATAACAGCACAGAAGAATGAGGCTCCAGCGAAAATTACAGGTATTGTGTGTGAGCAGCGAATGGAGGAAGGTGGGGAGACCGGATTTGATCAACAACATGTCAACTAGACCCTTGACGGACACGGAAACCGAGGCTTGCTAATCCCTGGGTCTCAAGTTTGACACAGGGATTGGGTAACAAGAGCTTTACGGACTACACCTTAAAAAACAGTATTTGGTCGGACACCGAGGCCGAGAAGGGATTCAAGCAAGGGGTCACGGCATGCTGCATAGCCCTCTCTGCCAGTACTCCGAGATCCCTTCCGCGCAGATACATCTCAGCGCTGAAAGGAACTCGGTAAGGACAACAGCATTTTCATCTCACAAGCAGACAAAGGGGGCGGCGTCGTGATCATGGACAAAGCAGATTACGTGAGGAAGATGGAGCAATTGTTGGAAGATGAAGACACGTACACGAAGAAAACGTCCAGGTCACGCCAAGGAGGAAGCTATGGTTTTTAACGGTAAGGTGAGAAAGATTTTTGGGAGGCTCGGAGGTGGTACGCAGACTAAAACACCTAATCGAGGAGGACCCTCGCCCGCCAACAATGAGGGGTCTTCCCAAGACCCACAAACCAGGGGTCCCCATGAGACCTCTCACATCAGGGATTGGCAGTGCCCCCCACCGACTAGCAAAGGTTTTGGCCAAGCCCCTATCTAAAGCCATGGGATCCATAAGTGGATCTCATTTAAGAAATTCAGAGGACCTGCTACGCA
>NC_134797.1:11616302-11620031 GCF_046742065.1 Oratosquilla oratoria | reverse complement strand
CGCTTAGTGGCATAAATCGGAAGCTTAGCTGGTCTCAGTGTTTAGCTTAGTTGTGGGTTGGAATCCCGCAGTCCTCTACTCCGTTTCCCAGCAGCGACTTTTATATGCCCCAACAATCTCCAAATCGAGGTGTATCTAATAGACGGTGTTCAAGGGGATCAAAGGCTTTAACAAGGGTGATGGCTAAACAAGGTCATCATATTAAAACAAACAGGGCAGGGACTCGCAGTAATTTGATTTAAAATGGAGTGATGCAATATTTAGGAGTTTAAAGATAGGAAATAGGCAAGGTGAATGGGTTTATCGGTTACTAATAGGGCAGCGGTGGTCAACGAATGGTGAATAGAGTTCTTCCGTAATCCCATTGTAGTTAAGCGCTGAAACTATCAGTCGTTTTTTAAATGAAAACGATTTAGACACAATATACTTTATGGTTATGGGGATGACAAGGTAGGTGATGGCTACGGAGCTGCCGCCTAGTGTAGGCCTTATGGTCTCTTGCAGTCTCCTTCATTCTTATGTTCTTATGTAAAGCATATAACTGGGTAAAGTTGACGGTTTTCTGCCGCAGCTAACCGCTTCTGGTCCAAGGCCCTCACCTTCCCTCTTTCAGCCCTCTTTCCTTTCTCCTTTCTTCCTTTTCTTCTCCTTTCTTCCTTTTCTCCTCTCCTCTTTCCTTCCTTCTTTCTTCCCTTTCTTCCTTTCCTCCTCGGCATGGTCCTTTACTTACCGTTCCTCGTCTGCCTTATCACTTCCACAGTCAGAGATAGTAACACCAACACTCATGGCAAATGTCATGAATAGGGAGGCGACGGGAGCGGGGGTGGGGTAACTACTTTTTTTTTTTTTTTTTTTTTTTTTTTTTGAAGTATCGATTCCACGGGCTTTGTTTGAGCCCGTGCGGTGGTGTTTATGTAAGACACACCATGTGGACTACAAGTGTCACTAAAACAACCAAGAGCATTTTCCGGAATAATGAGAAACGTGGTAAGTCAGAGAAAGGAGAGAGGGCTCGTAGCACAATAACGTGGAGTTGGGCAAGGCGGTGTTTTATCTCCACTGCTTTTCATTAAACTCAAGAAGTTTCGAGGGAAGAGGATGATATTTCACTTGTACCTACTACAATTGCTAATGCAGACGGTGTTGTGGACCCTGGACACTTAACTTTTTTCTCCTCCTCCTCCTCCTCCTCCTCCTCCTCCTCGTCGTCGTCGTCCTCGTCTTCCTCCTGTGTAGGTGGATCTCAGAATGTGAAGCTGTGACAGCTGGGAGAGAACGGTAGAAGGAAGTAATCGAACTGAGAGATTCCACCAACCACTAGCACAGGCTGAACACTAAGTATCTTGGAGTTGATCATCACGAAGACAACAGGCATCACTGACTAAAACTCTATTACTACATTATTGTAATATAAACTTCATAATTACCAAGTACAATGTACTGTATCCGCTACTGAAAGAAGGAAACTATATAAGAGAACCAAATAAGGAAGCTATATATGATACACTGCCCACGGTTGTGAGGCGTGGGAGACCAAGACATCAAGGATCCGCGATGAAAGTATTCAGAACGAAAATCCATGTGAACAAGTTGTATAGACACGGTAAAGGAAACATGGACTGGAGGTGAAGGTATGTTTCTAGTATGCTCATTCCTTTGAGAAAGTCGTTAGACGAAACGTCAGGAATAAAGCTTCACCTCCAGTCCATGTTTCCTTTACCGTGTCTATACAACTTGTTCACATGGATTTTCATCTGTCTTCATACGGTAATGGCGAACTGGACAATGTGGAGAGGGAGCTGCATACGAGGAGGAAACTGCAGAGTCTTAGGAACCGAAGAGCTTTCCTACTAGATTGCATCGCTGAGCAAGTGGTCCCAAAATCAACGCCACAACACCTCAGATGTGATACCACACCATTCTCTAGGAGTGCGAGGATATACTTAGAAGAGAGCTGCAAGCAACTTCAGTACGGGGTAGAAGAGATCAAGTACAATCTGCAGCATACACATCTCCCCAACCAACTGGTGACAAGACTGAAGGAGGAGAATACAGCACAGAAGATGAGGCTCCAGCGAAAATTACAGGTATTGTGTGCGAGCAGCGAATGGAGGAAGGTGGGGAGACCGGATTTGATCAACAACATGTCAACTAGACCCTTGACGGACACGGAAACCGAGGCTTTATCCCTGGGTCTCAAGTTTGACACAGGGATTGGTAACAAGAGCTTTACGGACTACACCTTAAAAAACAGTATTTGGTCGGACACGAGGCCGAGAAGGGATTCAAGCAAGGGGTCACGGCATGCTGCATAGCCCTCTCTGCCAGTACTCCGAGATCCCTTCCGCGCAGATACATCTCAGCGCTGAAGGAACTCGGTAAGGACAACAGCATTTTCATCTCACAAGCAGACAAAGGGGGCGGCGTCGTGATCATGGACAAAGCAGATTACGTGAGGAAGATGGAGCAATTGTTGGAAGATGAAGACACGTACACGAAGAAACGTCCAGGTCACGCCAAGGAGGAAGCTATGGTTTTTAACGGTAAGGTGAGAAAGATTTTGGGAGGCTCGGAGATGGGACGCAGACTAAAACACCTAATCGAGGAGGACCCTCGCCCGCCAACAATGAGGGGTCTTCCCAAGACCCACAAACCAGGGGTCCCCATGAGACCTATCACATCAGGGATTGGCAGTGCCCCCCACCGACTAGCGAAGGTTTTGGCCAAGCCCCTATCTAAAGCCATGGGATCCATAAGTGGATCTCGTTTAAGAAATTCAGAGGACCTGCTACGCAGATTAAAGGGGACAAGCATGAGGTACAAGAAAATGGCCAGCTATGATGTGAAATCCTTATCCACACAAGTTCCCACAGATGGCGCTCTGGAGGCAGTGTGGAGAGTGGTCATCAACATGGACGAGGAGGAGTTGCCGCTGCCCAGGGGAGACTTCATGAAGCTGGTATCCATGTGCGTAAACTTTGGTTCATTCACCTTCGAGGGAGAGGAGTTTCTTCAACACAGTGGCCTTGCAATGGGGTCACCTCTGAGTGCCGTGGCTGCTTGCCTCTTCATGGAGGTCCAAGAGAAGGACCACTACTCTCATATCATAGGAAGGAGGGCAATATGGCTCAGGTACGTGGACGATGTTCTTATAATCGCTCCGAACAGGACAGACCTGGATGACGTCAGGAGTCAATTAAATAGAGTGAATCCGCAGATCCAATTCACTATTGAAGAGGAAGAAGAGGGAAAGCTTCCGTTTCTGGATACCCTATTAATAAAGACAACTGAGGGCCTCCTGTTCAGGGTTTACAGAAAGCCTACGAACCGTGACGACTTCATACACTACCTGTCGGCACACAATGAGAGGACGAAAAAGGGGGTAGTCATGGGCTTCTTCCTGCGTGCCTACAGGATATGCTGCGAGGAGTTCCTGGAGGAGGAAATCGAATACATCATCGCGGCCTTCTTGAAGCTTGGCTACCCCAAGGGCTTAATCCTGAGCTTAAGACGAAGAGCGGAAGAAATAATCCACACAAGCAGGTTAAGAGAAGGCAACGCCACCACAAAAACATCATACATGGCGCTTCCTAACTCTGAGAAGGTAGGAGACATTATTAGAATGCTCAGGAGCACGGAAGTTAAAGCAGCCGTAACATCGGGAACGAAGATTGGTGACATGTTAAAAAGCGGGACTAAGATGAGGGGGAGAGAAGACAGCGTCGTATA
>NC_134797.1:11608802-11611302 GCF_046742065.1 Oratosquilla oratoria | reverse complement strand
AGGTCATCTACATCGAAAGTAACACGATATACAAACTTCGAGTTATGATGTCGATGTAAGAAACACCTTTCGAACGATCCTTGTCGGAGAGCTTAAATATGGCGTTCGACTTAAAGGATTCAAAATGAACGGCACCAGTGTACCTTTAGGTGCTTTGTAATGGCCCTGTGCCATTGGCCCATAAGTAATTTAGTTTATCGTTGCGAATTCCCCCTATCAGGAGGCTAGGATGGTATCCCTTACAGAGGACTTCGTGGCGTGAATTTTAACGAACCAAGCCCTTGGTCCTACTCGCTGTCGGGAGGGTTCGAACTGCCGTCACTTCGACCTCCGCCGCAAGTAGCGACGCTCTAACACGCTCGGCCCATAAGTAAACAAAGGGAAGGGAAAAATCAATCACAATTTGAAGAACATATGGGTCTACCTTACAGAATGTGCCCCTTGTCATCGCCGTAGATGTTGTCGATGACTGTATGCAAAGGACTGAGCAGCCTATTGTACCTGTTATATATCAAAGCAGACTGTTACATCAGAGCAGATTATCATAATATGTCAAATCATCACATCAGATCCAAGGCACAGCAGATGGATTCAGTCTCTTCACTAGAGGCTGATTCAGAACCATATCAGACAGGCATCGATAGAACGTGGTAGAAGGTACTTAGGCCCAGTACCTCGTATACGACATTCTACACTAAATACTTACAAACGTACTCATAAAAAAACATACAAAGGCGATCAGACTCTGATTTAAACCACATCCATTATTCCAAAGTGCGAATCGTTTGCACATTTGTATGTTCTTTGTGATACCTTTCTCGACCGGCCACTGGTACGAATATGCTAAAATAAAGCTTAGAATCTTAGATGGTGGGGTGGGGACGACATTACTCAGAAACAAAACAACACTAACACTTTTCTATACTACATGCGCACAGTAAATCTTTCCACTAAAACTTACAGGACGTTTCAGCATTTCTTTGTGCATTGTTGATTTTGTCTATATACTCCCGTATCGAGAATTAAAAAAAAGAAAAAAGAAAAATGGATAATGAAATCAAGTTGTATATGATGAAGAACATTTGCCATTCCGCCATCACGTTCATGGAGGTGTGTAAAGACATTGATAGGTGATAATTAATCAATGCTAAATTGAAATACTGGCTATTTTGTTTAGAACAGTGTTTCTTAACCTGGGTTCGATCGAACTCCAGGGGTTCGGTAAGTCAGTTTCCGGGGTTCGGCGGTTCTCTGAGAGGCAACAGCTAAAGACACATTGATTTGCAGTAAATATTCATTATGTTTTTATTTTATGTGAAATTCATGTTTTGTTGGTTTTGTTCTTTGAACACAGTGATTTCGTGTGCAAATGATCCATGGTACAGTTTGTGCACTAATACAGTATATAGTTCCTATGTTTTGAATTTGAAAAAAAAAAAATTATTTTTCCAACTACGAAGGGTTCGATGAATGCATGTATGAAACTTGCGGGGTTCAGTACTTTCAACAAGGTTAAGAACCACTGGTTTAGAACTATGAGGAGGATGGCAATTTTCTAGTTCTTTACATACATAAGTCCCAGCACAGATGAACGTACAGAAGGGATGTGGGGGAG
This sequence comes from Oratosquilla oratoria, assembly GCF_046742065.1. Taxonomy (NCBI): domain Eukaryota; kingdom Metazoa; phylum Arthropoda; class Malacostraca; order Stomatopoda; family Squillidae; genus Oratosquilla; species Oratosquilla oratoria. The sequence goes on along the minus strand of NC_134797.1, from coordinate 11,609,687 downwards.
AAGAGGCTAGTAACGCATTACTTGGGCTTTGTATGTGTTAGAGGTGCTCAGTTGTGTGTTCGTAACCCGTGTTCCTCTCCGATTCCCAGTAGTGACTCTTGTTACGTTCCCCAACAGTCCCCAAAGCTCATAGGGCAAAGGTGACCGCTTCGTTCTTCATCTTCCTTTGTGTGACCTGTGCAGTCTTGCCTACGTATTCTTAAAAAAAGAAAAATTCTGGATATCGAACCACACGCCCATTGATGGGCCAATTCTGCCTCAATTATGCATCACCAAGGAAGAGAAGGAGGTGGAGGAGGAGGAGGAGGAGGAGAAAGAGAGGTGTGAGCTCGGCGGGCATTCCTTAGCGTGACGACCGCGATCGTTGTGCTCCGTTTCGCGTGCATCCCGGGGCTCGGGAAGCTTGATTAGTTTGCAGTTGCATCCCTCGGAAGAGCAGGAGTGGCAGGGCGAGGAGATAGAAAAAATAAAATAAAATAATTTTATGCGTTGGTGAAAATTATGGGAAATAGTATATATATCACAGGGACGAAATGTAGTAGCACAATGTGAAACGCACGAACCCTTTTTATTTCGACTGTGGGGTCTTCGTATGCGTGTATATATATATATATATATATATATATATATATATATATATATATATATATATATATATATATTTGAATAATTCGCTAGTGGACAGCGACATCAATCACACAATCCATGACCGTCGCGCAGAGGATTCGAACCGCCGCCTATAGACCCAAGAGAGTCCACAGCACTCGCCTTTACCCACTCGACCACAGACGATCTGTGGTCGAGTGGTTAAAGGCGAGTGCTGTGGACTCTCTTGGGTCTATAGGCGGCGGTTCGAATCCTCTGCGCGACGGTCATGGATTGTGT
>NC_134797.1:11591302-11603802 GCF_046742065.1 Oratosquilla oratoria | reverse complement strand
TTATTATTATTATTATTATTATTATTATTATTATTATTATTATTATTATTATTATTATTATTATTATTATTATTATTATTATTATTATTATTATTATTATTATTATTATTATTATTATTATTATTATTATTATTATTATTATTATTATTATTATTATTATTATTAATATTATCATTAATATCATTATTAATATTATTATTGATATCATTATTGTTGTTGTTGTTTATTTATATTTTTTCCATAGTTGGCGCGCAGGCGCAAATGCTTTGGTCTCTGTGTACCTCCAACAGTTTCTCTGGTTTTTTTTTTTTTGTTTTTTTGTTTTGTTTTTTACATTGATCGTTACACTGGTCATTTATCATGATAAGAATAGCCTTGTAATGGTCCGTTTCTCCATTGTACACACCATCTAAGAACTTCTGATAAGATTAATTATTAGTGACTCATGTCTTCAGTTTTGTTTGCTTCTCATTCTGTTATTGCGTGCGCGTTTATTTACCTAACTATATCTACCTAATTGTAATACACAGGGATCTAGCTACACTCATCAGGGCTTCTCTTTTTTCTCAGTGTTATACTTTGTTTTGAATTCACTGATGGTTTTAACGTGGGCAATATCAGCTTGCAAGGTATTCCAGGAGTTGTATTTATAAGGATTTTTTTGTATGCTTATATAGGTGGCACCGCCGAATTCATATACGAACTTCAAACTAAACATTAGAGAATGTCACCCTAAAGGCACATTACAGGGCGGGGTCTCTGAAATGAATTAGACTAGGCCATTCTGTGTGGCAGGTACAAGAAAGTTGTCCAAGAGCTCACCTTGATAGATGAATGGCATTCAGAGGGCGTTGTCATTTTTTGGGTAATTTCCTAATGGAGCGTTTAGATTGCCAGACAAAAGGAAGACCTATAATCAATAATCGATCATCAGTATTAGCCGCTCTCTTCGTGTTGAGGAATGCAGTCAGTGGTGGTTACTCAACATCAGGCAGGCCACGGAGAAACTTAGTGCTGGACCAGATTTAGAGAAGACAAACCAGGTCTACCTTTTTTCAAGAGGTGCAGTCCTCTATTTAGAGAGTAAGAAGAAATCTGACGACTGTATTAGATTATCCTTTTTCAGGAATGAACAAGAGTTTCAACAAATATTTTTGGACTTAAAGCATCCTTCTTCAACCTGATTTACGAAGGAGACGAAGGAATGAGTGCCTGGATACCCAGACTGTCACGCTTTCTGAGGAGCTTGGCCATTCTAGTAGCTGGACTATTATTCACCTTCCAAGTTAATCTCCACCTGACCAGGTTCTTCCGTCACCCAACTGTTCAGTTCACGAATGTGCAGAGTCTCGACACCACCGTCTTCCCCTCGGTCACCCTCTGCCGCGAACTGCCATTCAACTTCGACACACTCGTTCAATTTGGCCTCGGTATCGATGGGAACAAAGAGCAAGTGATGAGGAACATCAAGAACCTCTCTGGCCTCGACCTAGCGATGCCTGCGAAGGTACTATGGGAGGGTTCTCACTGGCCCCTCGGGAGTGTCGTCAGCAGTTTGACGTTGTCAAGGGAGTTCCAAGAGACCTATGTGCCAGAGTCGACCACAAACAAATGGAAACCGACCATAACGCCCTTTGGACCATGCTGGACCCTCCTCCCGGTAGGCGCGTCCCTCCCTACCTCAGATTCCTCCTCCTCTTCCCGGCTTCCTGTCACCACACTCACGATCAACCCGCGAATAAGCCATCTTTCCATTCGTGAACCATGTTCCTGGAACATGTCACACCGGATGGTTCAGTACCAAGGCTACGCTGATCCAGAAAGATGCAAGGCGTTCAAGAGGGCGTGCAACTCCTCCTGCGGACTGGAAAAGATCTTCATGGGAAACAATTTTAAATCGTTCTTGGTGTTTTTCCATCGTTCTATGGTCGCCGTTCCTGATGGACATAGAGCAGTGAGCCGGCAGCTCTGGGAGGTCGTCAACGATGGGAACTTTGAACTTCAAAGGGTGACCCTTCCGCAATCATTGCGAGCCTCTGTGGACACGGAACACCGGATATGGTTGAAAAGATGTCAGTACGGGAGCGCCACGGTCCGTGGGGAATGCTTCCGTCGCTGCTGGGCGGAATTCGCCAGGCGTGATCTGGGTTGCTGGCCTGTCCTTAAGCACACGCTCGACCTTCCGCTGAGGGAAGTGTGTGCCTCGTCCCAACAGCTAGAGAAGCTCTATATACTGCTGAAGCGCTACCAGCCCCAGTGCCTGGAGACATGCCTGCCTCCCTGCACGGAGACCCTGAGCGTCTCCGAGATCACGAGTGGCGTTTCCACCGTGTCGCTTGTCATTGCTGACTGGACACTTGAGAAGACAGTCGAACGAGAGATCTATCCGGCCTTCCAGTTTTTCTCAGATATTGGAGGGAGCTTGGGGCTCTTTCTGGGGATCTCCGTCCTCACCCTTTGGAACTGGCTGATGAATGTCTTGAGTAAAGCGGCGCATGTCCTGATTAAGCAAAAGAGAATCCCACGGAATCACCGGTCCGAGTTACTCATCCATGTTCTCAGACTTGTGCGGTACACAGGATGGACTTCGATAGCAGTGATATCCACCGTTCATGGTCTTCTGTACGTCTTGGAGCTTTCGACACAGCCGTTAAGAACGAGCATCACACTATTGGCCTCCACGGGACTGTCGAAGGGCCATAGACCTGCTGATGACCTCATAGCTCAGCAGATGGCGTCTCGCTCTTTCGGTTGTCGCATCGAAGGTCTGACTCACCGCGAAAACTGCATGGTTCGGTGCCTAATCACGGATGCGAGCCAGGAGATGCCATCCGTCGTGCCCTTCCTGAGGTTGAAGCATTTGCCTTCGTGTTCGGAGAGGGCAGGAATGGTAATGCCTCGGCTGGTGTTCGTCGTGCCCACCGCAGAACACAATGCGGTGACGTTGCCATACCGCAGGACCAAATGTAAGCGGGAATGTGCCACTCGATTTCGCGAGACGATGAACGACACCAGTAAGGTCCCTGAGGCCGAGATGTTTCTGTCATGCCGTTACCTCCTCATCAGCCAGGTATCCTTCATTTGCAAATTGGGAGGTGTCGTTGGACTCTACCTCGGCTTCTCTTTGGGAGAGATCCTGGTCCGCCTTCCTGGTGTAGTGGGGATCTTTTCCAGGTCCGTTAAATTCCCGCGCTCCAGAACCCTGGTGATCTCCCTCCTTAAGATATTCTCCACGACGACAGGACTCTTGCTAGTCGGGTTCCAAGTGCACACGTTCCTCTTCAACCACCCAGTCACATTCTCAACAGTGAACAAAAATCTGGCGCCCGGGGACGTGCCAGTCGTGACGGTCTGCCGCTGGCCACCTTTTAGCCTGAAGCGCCTGACGGCCAAACTTCTCCTTCCGTATCGCGAGACCCACCTGTCGCAGATGTCGCCAACGGAACGACACCAATATATTTGGCGACTTGTCAATGAACTTCCCGGGAACTGGTCCCTGCCCCTTGACAAACTCTGGGCAGAGGCGAGCTGGCGACCCGAGGAGGTCGTTAGCTGGTACTCGATGAAGGGGAGGGGTGGGGAACCTATCGTTGGGGAGATCAAATCGATATTGACTGAGATGAACCTGTGCTATACCTTCCGGAGCGCCAACGGATCCAGCGTCGTAAAGTCTCTGGAGATGTTCTTCCCGTTCTCCTGGGGGGACAAGAGCTCTGATATCTATGGCTCAGCTCCGAGGGGATTCGTTAACATCCACCCCATGGACGAGTCGCCAGACGGTGACGCGGTATTGCCCATCGTGATGGGGAGAGCACTCGACATCGGTATAACCGTAAGTCAATATATCGGAGAAGAGCGACTTAAGCCTGGCCGCCGTTCTGCGGACGACAGCTGGTCGAACTGTTTCCACCGCTGTGTCCATGACACGTTCTCCAAAGACCTGGGGTGTCGTCTCCCGTTCCTTACATGGAAGACGCAGCTGCCTCTATGCAATCAGACGCAGTATGCCGAATACCCGAAATGGCTTGATGCCAAACAGCTCCGAGACCTCCTCAACTTGTCCGTGCCCGATGAGGCGAAGCAGACCTTAAGGGCGTGCCAGGGGGAGTGTTTAGGCCTACCCCACCACTCGAAGGGGTTCGTGTATGGCGTCAGCCCGAAGTACAAGATCGACAGCACGCAAGTCCAGCTCCGACTGGTCCTGGACCGTGTGGACGTAGTCAGAAGGGAGGACCTGTTCACTGTTCCGCAGCTCTTCAGCGAGATCGGGGGTGTGGCGGGGTTCACCCTCGGATTTTCGCTTCTGTCCCTCCTCCAGGAAATCATCGCAAGGGTCGTGCCGGGCTCTACCCGGATAGGGTCGCCTATCCGGGTAGTTCAGTCAGCCATTAGGTTGGTAAACGCTGGTTGACTGTCACACACAAAAATGTATTAGTAATATTGACAAGATCTTTGCAAAAAAAAAAAAAAACACATGAGGAACATGCAAACAAAAAATTGTTGTATCAAATAACTGGTTTATACAGAAAAAATGTTAAACGAATTGAAACAGATATTAGAATTAGTTAGCCATTCGATTATCTGGTTACACTGTGACCATGAGAGAGAGAAAAAGAAGAAGTTTGGAGTAAGAAAAATGAATTTGTACTGGGGAGCGTGTGCGCGCGTGTAATCATCAATAAGCTCCCGTATATATATATATATATATATATATATATATATATATATATATATATATATATATATATATATATATATATAATTGAATACTGAACGTTTTCATCTATTCAAGACATTATCAGGGTACAAAGAATGCAAAAATGATCAAAGGTCGTAATATATACATAGTGGCAGAGGAACTGAGAAAGGTCCCATATTACCCGACTCCAGATGAATTATTTACAATTTTTTCGTAATAAAGTTATCTAAGTTATACAAACCTAAGCTCAAATTCATATTATTTTCAAAATAATTTTTGGTGTAACATGATTCAATTATATTTCTTTCTACAATGCTATGACAGGATGCAATAACTTTTGTGTTCTGCCAATCAATATTATGGGAAAACTCTTTTTGATGGACGAAAAGTTCACTTGACATTTGACCCGTTCTTATATTGTATTTATGTTTATTAATCCTTTTGCTTAAGTGCTTTCCTGTTTTGCTTATGTATTCAAGACCTTTCTTTGAGATATTGAATGGAAAGAATGAAGCCATCCAGTTTGAAATGGAGAAAGAGGAGAATGGACGATTGTCATTTCTGGATGTCATGGTGACGAGAAGCGGTGCTACTTTGACAACGGTGGTTTACAGGAAGGACACCCATACAGACCGGCTTCTGGACTATAACACCTGTCATCCAGCCGCGCACAAAAGAAGTGTGGTCAAGACTCTGTGGTCTAGGATAGAAAAGGTGTGTTCCACGGATGATAGCAGGAGGAAGGAGAGGAACCATCTGAAGAAGGTATTCAGGGACAACGGTTACCCGAATTCGGCGGTGAAAAGGTGGACGGCACGACAACCGAATGTTAAGATAGACGACAGACGACCAGGTGCACCGCGGGTTACGGTCCCTTATTTGAAAGGGGCGTCTGAGGTAGCGGCCAGATTGCCTAGGAAACACGGTGTAGAAGTGGCACATAAACCTAGGAATACACTTCACGGAGCCCTGACCAAAGTTAAAGACACAGAGAACCAAGCAGACCGAATAGGGGTGGTGTATGACGTTAGGTGTAAGGACTGTGAGATCCATTATGTTGGAGAAACTGGTAAGAGATTAGCTACCAGATTGCAAGAACACCAGAGGGCTGTCGGTAGGAGGGACATCCATCCTTCAGCCATCCTAAGGCACTGCGAGGATACAAGTAATGAGATGGATTGGCAGAATGCGGAAGTCAAATACGGAAGAAGCGGAAAAAGTGTCAGGTTATTCCTAGAAGCATGGGCTAGTGATGAGAATAGTGTCAACAGGTGCATTACATTGAACCCAATTTTTAAGGGAGCGAAGGATAGTCTGGAGAGGAAACATTCATCATAATTTGTTTTTTGTTGAGTGTTTTATTTGTATTATTACGGTAGTAATTTCCTTTTTGGTACGTGATTTGTATTATTAAAATTTTATTTATTCTAAATTATTAACGGTGAGGGATTGTTTGTCCACCTTATTGTTTCAATTTATTTGATCTGTGGCAATTACCTTAATTTAAAGTAATGAATGCTTCGCGGGACATTTGTTCCACGTGGTGCGTTTTAGGTTATCGGATGCATTGTGGTGCGTCCTAGCGTGTGAATTTTATACCCAATCTTGGTAGCATTATTTTTTTTTTCAAGCTTGCTTATAGTTTCTTATATATTTTATTATAAATTCTCTGCGTGTTTGTTTTATTGATGTATTATACATTCTGCATTACAGCTTTTATTTTATATTTTTAATCTGCATTACGGGCGACGAGTAGCCAAGTTGTGCTGGATCATCGCATTAATCAATATGATTAATCAATATGATCAATCAATTAATCATCGCATTAATGTGAGGCAGGTTCACGTGTTTTAGTATAAAGATTGCATTTGCTAGTTTTGACACTAATGGTATTATGTGAGTTATGAGTTTTGGGGTTCCATTTGGAATTATTTTCGGAATGTACCATGTCTAATCTTTGTGTTATGTACAGTCGGTGATTGAGTGTTCTACTTTTGTTTGCCTCTGAAATGTAACGGTTACCGGGGTTACCTGTCCCAGTGTACGAGGGAGACCCCTTTATATAGATTTCCTATTGCTACCACTGTATCACCCTGAAGACGAACCCCGGACAGGGCTCGAAACGTCGGAATAAATTGGCATACAACGAGTCCAGCGTATACTTTCTTCCAAAAAAAATGGTTCCTGGACTCCAGCTATTTACAAATATATATATATATATATATGGGTAAATCTTGGCAGCAGGTTTTCTTTTAAACATGTTTTGTTAAAAACAACTGCGCATTCGTCGCTACAAAGCTTCTTAAGTAGACTTTCAAGTCTTCTGACCGTTGATTTTTGGGTCATAGGAAAGACGAAATAATAGATTGGCAGTAGACAATAGGAACTATTGTTGAGTAAGAATATACAAACGTTTAACTAAATGCAGTTAGCATTTTGATGTAACAGATACAAAGAGTACATGACACAATATAAATAGAGAGAAAACTCTGGGGGAGGTCACAACATAAGAGGTGGGGGGAGGTCACATCACAAATGTGAGATGACGGGAAAAAAATGAATGTACAAGTTGCATTTAAATGTGATCACACAGTAAAAAACACCTCATTAAAACAGTCCACCCAGTAATTCAGGTGTTGTTTTTAAGGTTCCCAATCAGGGAAAGAAATGAAAACCAGGATTTTTTTTTTTTTTTTTTTTTTTTTTTTTAGCACAAAGCCACTTACGACCACCACATTGATTTGTATGGTTCTAAGGTTTTGGCCAAAACTAAAAATTTCTTAGAAATGTTATTGAATCGTGCCTCATTGTATATAGAACAAAAATATGAACTTAACTTATAGTCATTTTAAATGTGATAAACTGATCACAGAATTAGTCATGAAATAATTTCCCCCCGGATTAATTGTCCTAGGAAGCGTGGCATGGGAAGAGGCGAAGCCGTCGAACCTTCGTGGTCACATGCTTACCGCATCCTTTGTATTCTTGTGTTGGTTTGTGTACATAAAACTATTGTAAGCTTTGTTTTCTGGACTTTGTCTGAAGATGTAATACACGAAAGATCTTACTATCTATTGTTTAATTTTCTCCAGTGGTTCTTCTTGGATATATATATATATATATATATATATATATATATATATATATATATATATTATATATATATATATATATATATATATATATATATAATCGACTAACACACATGAATCTGTTTTCTCTATAAAAATGTAGACTCAGAGGTAACTTGATACAGGTCTTTAGGATTTTAAAGGGAATTGACAACATCAAAAGTGACTAACAGCATGGTTTCTCCACCGCCACCCCAGACTTCGACAAGGTGACAATTCTTCATGTGGGCCATCCTGGGTTTACGATTCTTCGGTTTTATAAGTTCATGACAATGAGCATAACCTTCATTCAACCTAAGCTAACCTAAACTTTATTCCACTGTTGATATTCGGCGTACTGGGGTGACAATTTCAACAGGTGGGATCTCATGGGGTAACGATTCTTCATGTGGGCGTTCTGAGGTGACAGTTTTTCATGTGACCCCTTCCATATTTTTTGCACTAAAGTATACAAAGTGCCCCACCAGACTACTAAATAAAATCAAACCCCATGGCATAGAAGGAAAACTGTTAAAATGGATTAGAGCTTGGATTAGTGACAGAAAACAGCGGGTCACCATAAATTATGTAAAACTCAAACAAGGGAGTGTTTCTAGTGGATTTCTCCAAGGCTCGGTTTTGGGTCCCTAATTATTCATTATGTGCATAAATGACTTGGACAATGGGATTAATAGTGATGTTAGTAAGTTTGCGGACAACACTAAAATAGGGCGCCTAATTAGGTCAGGAGACGACGCCGAGATTCTGCAGGATGATCTTAACAAATTGTTCAAATAGTCGGTGAAATGGCAAATGGATTTCAATATCTCAAAGTGCAGCGTATTGAACGTAGGGCTACACAACCCCGTAAGCAGATATAGCTTAGATAACACTTTATTTCTTAAGGTTTATGGTGCTTTGGAGGATTCATAAACAAAGGATTACGATGAAATACGAGTAAAAGCGGCCATCCTATGAGCCTGTGAATTAGTGCCTGCAGTTTATAGGGTAAGATTTAGGAATTTAAGGATGCAATCTAGTATATCACACATTTAATTTAGTAGAGAGAAAAGAATGTTATGGGACCAATGGGTAAGATCCCGTAACACAAATGGAGATTATAGGAAACTAGCTGAGTTAATGTTGATAGAAGAGTGTCTGAGATCCATCCCTAAGAAGCCTAGACAGTGAATCTCTCTCGGTAATTTCTCTTTCACCCCCGTTAAAAGTTTACGAGAGGGAATCTTCTGGGGGTTTTTTATTACTCAATTGTGTGTGTGTGTGTGTGTGTGTGTGTGTGTGTGTGTGCATGTGTATGCGCTTCAGTGTGTGTGTGTGTGTGTGCGTGTATGTGTGCATGTGTGTACGTGGGTGTGTGCATGTGCATGTGTGTGTCTGTGTGTATGTGTGTAACTTATCAGTCTTTCCAACACACTGCGATCTGTTCACTCAGCTGTAACAAATGTGTGATACCTATAATCTATGGGGCTGCCATTGTTCCTTGCGAGTGACAGCAACTTGTCCATTTGTATTTTAATTGAACACTAAGATATAACATTAGCCTAAAGGGCTGTCATTGCTCTTTAAGCGCGATATCCAGCTATCAAACATTATCTTCCCGAAATAAATGTTTTGATTCTGTGTAGACTGGTTTATTTACGTTGTGAAAGGAAACGCGGCTCCTTACAGGCGATGAGAGTCCTCGTGTCGTGGCGTGGCGTGGCGTGTCTGTCCTCACTTCCAAGAATTGCGGCGACCACTGGAGGCGTCATATCTCCGAAGCTGCGTCGGCCAACATATTTCCTTGTGTCGCACATCCACAATGAAAACAAAATCAACAAGAAGGTCACCAGGAGCCTAAGACGTCGTGGGGTTTTACCCAGCAATGTCTATCTCGATAACTGCAACGCGTGGAAAGCAGCGGTACAGTAAGCAGTCACGAGTATGAAATGAAATTAAAATACTTAACTTTTTTATATCAATTAAAAAAATAAATATTTGTAAGCTAAATACTACATAGGAAAATATATCTTTCTTGTGACTGTGCATATATAGAGGGCCAGGAATTGCGTTTCTTTCAGTGTTCCATAAACACTGCCATTGGAAGGCGCATGATGCTAGTGAAGAATCATGAAGATAATTGTATTTAGTTGTATTAATTCCAGGCGATAGTGATGTACATAATTCCCATGCAATAGCAAATGATATCTCGGAAATTCGGTGAAAGACATTTACACCCCTTAAGCGCCTCTCTCTCTCTCTCTCCAGGAAAAACCAAAACGTTTCGGCAGGCGACGCTCCAAAACGTTTTTGGCCACAGCGGCCAGTGCGGGGCGATCTCGCCGCGTCTTGGCCGAGCGACGTCCACAGGCTTCGGGCCCTTCTGCCCTCTCCCACCAAGTGGCGCCAGGCGATTTTATCCAACTGTCGAGGTCTTCCCTCCCCGTTAGGAAGGAAGGAAGGGGAGGGGGGTTATATTACGTCATGTCCTCCTCGCCGCCCCCGAATTAAAAGAGACAACTCTCGATGGAGGAGGAGACGAAAGGAACGTCGCGTCCCCCAGAATTGATGCCTGCTGGGACAAGTTGATCGAATCTGTCGATGATTGTTTGCAGTGGGAAGGATGACTGCATGGGAGCTTGCCCAGAAAGACCGTGGGAAATGGCGTGGACAAGATCACAGACATAACACGACTCCAAAGTTATGCCTGGGGACACAGAAGCGGGGTCCCACGAGCGTACCACCTGTCCTTCTCACTGGCCTTCAATGCTCAGGGGCATATCAGAGCTGAATGGAATTGCCTGCATCTATCCTGAAAAAAAGAAAAAAAAATCCTCAGAATGTGTTGTTGCAATTGGGTCAGTCGATATAGGGTTACTCATGTTGTTCTGTTTATTATAACTGCCGTCAGGTGATTTTAATTCAACTGAGAAGACCTCATGGTGATATGTTTAGGCACACACACACACGCACGCGCACACACACACACACACACACACACACACACACACACACACACACACACAGGAGAATATCCTTGGACGGAAATTAAACCTGCACTTGTTTTTTCTTTTCTTTTTGCTGCGCAAATTTTCCTCCTGGTCCTGGGGAACGCAGCTTGCGATGGTCAATTCATATTTTCTTTTATTTGTAGTTAAAAAAAAATACAGGACTGAAGGAGAAAATCTTGCTCGTGCGGCTAAGATACATGCTATGCGCTGTCACGAGGATTGTCCACATCTAGAGAGAGAGAGAGAAAGAGAGAGATAAAACATAATCTCTAAGCTGACACATCCTATGCTGTGCTTGATTGCATGCCTCTCTCTTCCAAACTCCCCTCTCTCTCTCTCTCTCTCTCTCTCTGCCTCATCGTCCTCTCTTCCTCCGGCCAAGGGCAAATCCATCAGCGGCTAACAAACCAATACGTTTTGGACGACCCAGCTAAGAGACTTCTGGCATGACTAGAGATTGGTTATCGAAAAAAAAAAAAAAAAGATGACACACACATCTCGACACGACTCGCAGATGTATCATTTTGAGTGTGCTTTACTTACCTGTTTTATTTTAGTAATTTATATTCATTCTATCTGTTTTATCTATTTTTTTTTACTTATTCATATCTTGACTAGAGATTGGTTATCGGAAAAAAAGATGACAAACACTTCTCGACACGACTCGCAGATGTATCATTTTGAGTGTACTTTACTTACCTGTTTTATTTTAGTAATTTATCTTCATTCTGTTTTATTTATTCTTTTACTTATTCATATTTTGTTTTACTTATATGAGCTGTGTCGCCGATGAAACGAAGCGGCCTTGCAATGAGCTAAGATGAGAGGTAAACAAGATTGATGGATGAAAGTGCGTGGCTTTATCTTGGCTACTCGCGTTATAACGGGGAAGAAGCCCTCGCTATACAGAGATAAATGGAGACTTAATTATTTTATATATTTATTCATTTACTTATGTATGTATCTATTTTCCATTTATCTATTTGTCAGTTTACCAATTTGTTCAATTATCTGTTTGCTTTTTATGTTTATTGACTTAATTATCTATTTACTTATTTACTAATTTATTCATTTATCTATCTTTTAATTGTATATTTATTCATTTAATTGTTTACTCATTTATTAATACGTTTATTTATTTATCTATTCATTTATTTGTTTGTTATTCGTTAATTAATTTGTTTAATTAGATTGATCTAATTCCTATCATTCAATTGAACTTAATTTTAGGCGGGCGTTGTCGTAGTGTCAACTGTTGCTGTGCTGCGACGAAGATTCCTGCTGCGCAAGTCGTTTGTCGACATGACGTCACATCCTGTCATGTGACTGAGTGTGGAGGTTGGGGGGAGGGGGGGACTCCCACCACAACTCCCCCATGCCGGTGTGGATCCTGCAAGTCTGAGTCAAACACGAGTTTACTTCCACCCACACCAACACACGCACGCACACACACACACACACACACACACACACACACACACACACACACACACACACACACACACACACACACACACACACACACACACACACACACACACACGACTCGGTGGCACGGTTGGTAGAGTCTCAGACTGTCAGTACGGAGGTATTGGCGGTACCTGGTTCGGATCCTGCCCAAGGCTGAAATTATTTCAGTATCGCTGTGCTTCGAGTCGTTACTTCAACTCCCGTGAGCGG
>NC_134797.1:11508802-11576302 GCF_046742065.1 Oratosquilla oratoria | reverse complement strand
GATGTAGACTTTCTCTAAAATAAGCAGTTTCTTGTGATTATTGCACTGTTTAAGTGTTTTTGTGTTGTTAACTAGATCATGCCTGGTGGGAGTTTTATTGTGTGATTGTGTCATGTGTTTACGTATGCTACTTTCACGGGCATGCATTGTGAGTCTTGTAAGAGGCGGCTGGTAGATTGAGATAGACAAGTAGGTAGATAGAGGGGTAGGTGACGAGAAATTCATTTTATGACGTAGATGTTTTGAAAACAATAACCGCTAAGGAGTAGGAGTTGCAGAGTTGCATATTCTCGCTCACCGCCCAATGTTTGTAAACACAAGCTAGGGTATCAATAGAGGTGCTGATGTTACGAAGTGTTAACGTTAAGCCACTTCGCCTCGTAACAAGATTGTTTGCGTAAGTAGTATTGCTTGAGACAGTATAACAACCTTCCTGATTGGAGAAAAGGGTGGAGGGGGAGAGAAATTATTGGTGCACGGAGGTAAAGTCATGCCCTTAAAGGGTGGCACTTATTTGTAACATTCAAAGTTATTGGATGAATTAAATAGTGACGTCGGAGCAGACTTGGCTTGGTGGGTGTACAAGGATCCCAGGTGGGATTCCTCTGCTGTAATTTATACAAATAGATTGTAGAAGTGTAATATTATTCGGAAGAAAAAAAAAACGTTTAATTCATCCCATACTGTTACTAAATACTTGACTAAGTAAGACGAAAGAGGCATGGGGCCTACAGATGAGTGACTTACAATTATAAGATGATAAAAAGAAAGTGAAGAAAGTAGAAAGTGAACGAAGGAAAATTATATCACAGAAGGAACAGTTAACAGAATTAAATCCAGTAATTAAGGAGAGAAGGGAACTGAAAGTGTTGGTAGCAACAGAGCTAACAGTCTCCTGCTCACAGAGGTAGAGGTAACACCAATGTACGAAGCCTTAGGGAGGAGTTTGCAACCTTCTTCTGGGCAAGTGAACTGGTATACCACATTAGTCTGTTTAAAGGGATTGTTGTCTTTAGTGAAGTTGTTTCTCAAGATAAGGCTGGAGACTTGTATTTTTGTAGTATATGATAAGAGCCAAATTGTCGGGTGAGTTGGTGCATGTAACGTTACATGCAATGATTTCTTTCAGAATACATTCGTCTGTCTTGTATGCTGGTGTCATTTGATTTTTGTAATAAGTTGTGTGTGCTGAAGATGTGTTGTTTCGTTCGTGTTGTGTTATGGTGCGGATGATGAAAAGTCTCGTCTCCTGGTCAGTGATGGAGCTGGAAAAGCCGTTATTAATAAGTACCTGTTTGACGCGCGATACTTCAATGTAGGAAAATATGACAGAATTCAAAGGGCAGTACCCAGAATGAGTCAGTTTTCAGTGTCACGTCTGTCGATCCAAGTCTTTTCCAGGTCCTTTGCTACATATCTTCTCCATTTACTTCATGCAGGTATGTTTATTTGATTGTGTGTGAATATGTGTCGATGGAAATGAATTACAGATAAAATTAAACTTTCTAAAATGAACTGCATTGTGTTGTGTTTCAGAATCCAACTGTCGCCCCAAGTCTTTTCCAAGACGTTCACTGCAAACCTTTCCGGTTCCTTCGCGCGCGCGCGCGTTGATATGGATATACAAAATAAATTATATTTGATAGATTGACCCGGAAATATATATATATATGTATATATGTATATATATATATATATATATATATATATATGTATACATATATGTATATATATATATACATATATATATATATATATATATATATATATATATATTGTTGAGACATTCTGACAGGTTGACGTAAGCGGAGTAGGAAACAGAGGAGTCTTAGTTTTGAGGAATAAACTCAAGACTAAGACTCCTGTGTTTCCTACTCCGCTTACGTCATATATATATAATATATATATGTATATAATATATGTATATGATATATATATGTATATAATATATATGTATATAATATATATATTAGGGTGCTTCCATCGTATATAGGCGAAATTTCAAAGTAATAAAATTTCTTTCTCCAGGGTGTTAGCTTGTTTCATTTAACAAAAAAAACATCGTAGATGTAATCATTTTACAATCGATGTATATTAAAAGGTCGCGCATCAAAGTTAAATTATTTGCTCCTCCAGCCGCCTCGAAGATGTCGAGGAACTCATCATCAGCCCCAGTGGGATCCGGTGGGCTCGAATGAAGTGCCGAGCTGCCCTGGCCACTGAAATGAAGAAGGCCTTCAACCCACAAGTCCCTCTAGTTCTCCACTAGGACGGAAAGATCATGGAGGACTTCTCCCTTCCCAGCAAGGAAACCGTCGACCGACTACCTATCCTTGTGTCTGGTGACAACGTTGTCAAGCTTCTTGCCATTCCGAAACTTCGTTCGGGGACTGCTTCGGTGATGGCAACGGCGATTCTCGAGACAGTGGATGAATGGGGAGTGAGAGACCGAGTCAGCGGGCTGTGCTTTGACTCAACGGCCTCTAACACGGGCCACAAAGGAGGGGTCTGTGTCATCCTCGAGAAGGAAATCGGCCAGCATCTCCTTCATCTTGCCTGCTGGCATCATGTGGCTGAAATCGCCTTGGAAAAGGTGTTCGGAATGTTCGAAACTTCCGCATCCCCGAGCATTGACATGTTCCGTGACTACTGGCCCTGAATTTGCCAGAATTCATTCACGACGAGCGTTCAAAATGAGAAGTTTGGACCTCTGGTCGAAGGATGGAAGGAGGAGGTAATCTTGTTCTGCAAGACTTAGCTCCAGCAGCAACAACCGAGGGATGATTACAAGGAACTCCTCCAGGTGACCATAATTTTTCTCGGTGATCATCTCCCGGGAGGGATCCGATTCAAACAGCCTGGAGCAATCCATCGGGCGAGATGGATGGCTTGTGCCATCTACACACTCAAGGTGGTTCTCTTCAAAACCCAGTACCCCCATCGAAGATCGACCTGGACCTTCTCGGCGGCCTTCACGGAGCGAGGCGACATGGAACCATCTGGAGGAAGTGGCCATCTTTATCACAAAAGTTTACGTGAAGTACTGGTTCGAGGTCCCCTCCGCTGTCTTCGCTCCGAAGAACGATCTCGACTTCCTTCAAGCCCTGGAGGCATTCCCCATCAAAGCCATTGGCAAGGCAGCTTCGAGCGCATTCAATCGCCACTTGTGGTACGTGTTGGAAGTGCTTGTTGCCTTTACTTTCTTTGACGACCGAGTCACAGTGGTAGAGAAGAAGAAAATGGTGACGAATCTTCAAAGAGTAACCCCAAACGACCCTCCAAAAAGGCTTCCGCCAGCTTGAAGGACCTCTCGGATTTTGTCACCTCAGCCACAATGACATTCTTCAAGTGCCTCCAGCTGTCAGCTGATTTCCTCGGGAAAGATCCTGGGGAGTGGGCAGGAGACGAAGAGTACCGCCATTCTCGATCCCTTGTTGGATCTCTGAAGGTGGTCAACGACTTGGCGGAGCGAGGAGTGGCGCTCATGTCCGAATTCAATGCCTCACTCACGAGAAACGAAGAGCAGTAACACTTCGTCCTTCAAGTAGTTGAAGCACACCAGAAATCTTTCCCTGCTTCGACCAAAGCAGCTGCCTTGAAGAAAGATTGAAGGCTGAAATTTACGTGTTGGGATTTGTAAATCCCAACTCATTGGGAGGAAATAATTCATCGTTTGATGAGCTTTGGTGCCGTTTGTTTGAGTATTGCTGGTCGTTCAGTTCAATTTTACTGAAGCACAGTAAATAAACATTTGAAGTTTAGTGCGCGACCTTTAAATATCATTTGATTTCAAAACGCTTTTTCTGTATCAGTTTTGGATTAAAAAAATTGATTGACGCCCTGGAGAAATTAAAAATCAAACTTTCATTTCTTAGAAGCACCCTAATATATATATGTATATATATATATACATATGCATACATATATATATATATACATATATATGTATATATATATATATTCAGACTCTCATGCCTGTAGGTCTAATTATTTCTTAGGGTTTGTGATGCAAATCTTCTTCAGTTTATCAGTGTGAATGCATAATAAGAATGAAATATGGTAGAGTGAGCTGGATTTTTTTTTGCCTGTAGCAAAAGGGGGCTGGGGGCAATGAAATCAGAGGCGGGGTGAATGATCACCTTTCAGTATTTTCTGGCGCTAGAATAAGAAATTAATTAAAAATGAAATAGAAAAACTGAGGGAAGCTCCCTCTTCGTCCTGTTCAAAAGAATACTCGTCTCGAGTATTTTCAAATATCGAGAGCCTGTGCGGCTTCAGGGGTGACTGAAGGCTCCCAGACCTATATCAACGTACCCAGCAAGCTCTTCGTGTTCAAGGGAGAGGCAGGTGCGCCTTATCCGAGGGTGATGGTTGAATTTCCTTCGAAGACCACTTCGATGAAGCCTCCGTCGTCGTCGATCTCCTGCCAGGTCCAGAGACCAAGAAAGTCATGCAGGTCCGTGAACGAGTTGGACAGCACCTTCTTCTGGCACCAGTGCCATCAGGGCTCGGTCGGGTGCCTCAGGAACCGCACAACGTGGCACCCGGCCAGGAGGAGGAGGAGGAGGAGGAGGAGGAGGAGGAGGAGGAGGAGGAGGAGGAGGAGGAGGAGGAGCTCCACGTGGCACCAGAGGTCCCCTAGTAGACCTCCTTCTGCAAAGACCAGGTACACCACGGTGACGGCGGTGGCGAAGAGCTGACAGTAGGACCCAACCACGCACATGCCCAGCATGAAGCAATGGTGGTCGTTGCCTCGTCAGAGGTTACCTTTGAACTGAATAAAATCGTCCAGGACGACGAGTCAGAACCCAATCCTCACGTGCCCCGAGGGCGTCGCGATGAGGCCCAGAGGTGGTGCGACGACAACGACGACGATGAAGACGACACCGCCCCTCAAGGATAGAGGCGCCGGTGAACTACAGGTCACAACAACAGGGGGTGACAACCTCTATACTATAGGGGTTCTCATTAGGGGTGAAATTCACCCCCTGGGGGGAATTTTGGGTTTTCTGGGGATGAATTGTGACCACAGTCAGTTTACGGGGTGAGGAAAGCAGTTATAGGTTTTGGCCTAACTGGCCTGTCACCTGGGCTGGAATTATACTAATATGGGAAAAATATATACTAATTTGGAAAAAATAAAAGGGTTTTTAGTAATATTTGCATATTATTTAGAATTAACTTTTTGAAACAGGCAATCTTGGAAAGGAGGGGGGAATGACATTCAGACAAATGGTGAAAGGGGTGAATGGGCCAAGTAAGGCTGAGAGTCCTTGCTCTATAGGATGTGTGTCATCTGGGTCTGTGGCCTCTGTGGAAGGTGCGTCACTGTTTGAGCGGTGGGTGCAATTTTCTATGTCCGTTCCATCTCTCTTGAACCTTATAAGATTACTCACCTCACCAGGGAGGTGAGATGAGTAATGAGAGAGATGAGTCCAAAGGAGACATCGTTTCTTTGTTTTTAATGTGTTTTTTATGTTTCTTTGTCTCTTTGTTTCTTTGTTAACAAGGTTACTGGACCAAATTTAAGGAAACATGAGCAGTGGTAGCCTTGTAGTGTAGCCTTATTAACCCCCAGGGGTTCCTAAACTGGGGGAAATTTCCCCCTGGGGGGAAATTTGAACCTACCAGGGGGGAAATAATTACACTACCTAATAACTATAAAAATCTCAGATGAATTTTCTCATGTCTGAGAGAGAGAGAGAGAGAGAGAGAGAGAGAGAGAGAGAGAGAGAGAGAGAGAGAGAGAGAGAGAGAGAGAGAGAGAGAGAGAGAATGCCTGTTTATCAGTATATATCTAAGTATCTATAAAAATATTCTTGGCCAGGGGGGCGGGGTCCATGGTACTTTGGGGACACCTGTGGGCAGTGGCGCGGTGTAAAGATGCCGGAGTCTTTTGCTGCTAAGAAACGAAGACAGAGACATTTTTGGAAATGGGTGATAAACACTAGGAAGATAATTAAAAATGTAGTGTTGAAAAACTGTAAACAACTTCAGATGTTGAAATCAGAGCATAGTACAATGTTTCCAGAATTTTACGAGGAGGATCGGCGGGGCGCCCCCAGGAGGATCGGCGGGGGCGCTCCCAGGGGGAGCGGCGGGGCGCCCCCAGCAGGAGGAGCGGCGGGGCGCCCCCAGGAGGAGCGGCGTGGCGCCCCCAGGAGGATCGGCGGGGCTCCCCCAGGAGGATCGGCCGGTTGCCCCCAGGAGGAGCGGCGGGGCGCCCCAAGGAGGATCGGCCGGGCGCCCCCAGGAGGAACGGTGGGGCGCCCCCAGAAGGATCGGCGGGGCGCCCACCAGCTGGAGCGGCGGGGCGCCCCCAGAAAGATCGGCGGGGCGCCCACCAGCTGGAGCGGCGGGGCGCCCCCAGAAGGATCGGCGGGGCGCCCCCAAGAGGATCGGCGGGGCGCCCCCAGAGGATCGGCGGGGCGCCCCCAGGAGGATCGACGGGGCGCCCCCAGGAGGAACGGCGGGGCGCCCCCAGCACGAGCGGCGGGGCGCCCCCAGGAGGATCGGCGGGGCGCCCCCAGGAGGATCGGCGGGGTGCCCCCTGGAGGAACGGCGGGGCGCCCCCAGCACGAGCGGCGGGGCGCCCCCAGGAAGCAGCGAGCAGCGCGAGCAGCGCCGCAGGCCAAGTACCCCTGGCATAGCCAGGGCCGGCGCAGCCGGGTGCTTGTGTACATTTGAAAAATAAAATAGTAAATAGTCTGGATGGTTGAACTGGGTGCAAGGGGGAAATGACAGAAAAAAGTTTGGGAACCACTGCTCTAAACGGAAATCAAATGGGTCTTTATCTTCTCGTCTCTTGGTCATCACCGACAACGAGAAACACATCGTCTGACCTTGAATGAAATTTAAAGGTCAGACTCAAGGTCACGGGTCTTTAGGAGAGAAAGGGAGGCGGGGCCTTAACTCGGGTAGGTTAGGTTGCAAGATGTCTCCTGTTACTGGTTTAAAGGTGTCGCAGATGGTGACCTTACCTTGGTTGAACTAGAGTATCTTAGAAGGTCAAACTGTCAAACTAAATATCGCAGATATACTCTAGGGTTAAAAGATAAATGGAAGTAAATATAAATAAATAAATAAATCTATAAAAGGTCACACCTCACGACCTTTCCCCCCGGAGGAACAATATTCAGCATCAAAATGCACGAAGGCCGAGCGAGGTTACTCGTGCCTGGCACTCCCTTGGTTAGAAGTATGATCACAATTTCTTTCTGCCTGTGGCATTTGGCGTCCCCGTGACTGCAGAAGGCGTCGTCCCACATATGAATAAAATTGCCAGGTGGCAGACAAGGTACACACAGCAGCAACGAGAGGGTTGTCTGGGGAGACAGGCCGTCATCCCATGGGCACTGTGAAAAGTTTCCTTCAACTGAATGAAATCACCCGGCGACAGTAGAGGGCATGACACTAACCGGGGGCTCCTGTGAGCTGAATGAAACCGACTGGCGCTAACCAGAACAAATTATCTAAATATGCCAAATGCTTTCCAGTGGGTAGTCAATTCTATCCCGTACATTGTAGTGGCACTTATAATTTTCTTCAAGCTGCCGACATGCAATTTTATTCATTAACACGTAACCTCTTAGGTAGCGAAGGGGATGAAGTAGTCATCAGTTTGATAAAAAAAATATCTGAGCGTTGACAAAGAAATTGGAACTTCCTTTCTTTGTATAACCGCAGTGACGTTGTACATGTACACACGCAGTAGGCTTGGCATAGCATTGTCTCCTGCAATACCTTTAGACATCTTGGCTGTAAACTGACTAGCATTTCCCTTCTTTGGTTACAACCCTTTTGTCTGTAGACAGCATTCGAGAATAGTAGTTATTTTTATGTGTAGTGCTAAGAAAATGTTTCTTGCGTTTACCTTAGGGGTCGAGTTTGAGCTCGGACTTAGTGGAGCAAAAGATGCAGTATACAAAGCGTCCAGGATCAAGCCGCTAACACATAGAGTACATTGGGTGACTCATTCTTTATTCTCTAGCAGATGTTCCCCATGCTCACCGTAGTCCACTTCCCCACCTCTGTTTGTTTCTTGGTCAGGGATAGAGGTTATCAGCAAGACCAGGATATGATATTTACAATAATCAAGAGATATGATAATGGTTTAAATTAAGACGATAAATTCTCGAGCGTCTTATGAAATGACGTGCGAAGGTCAAGTCGCTTTTTGAATTAGGCCATGCATGTCCTTAGACAAAGGACGAGCTAATATTGGCCTTACGTAAGTCTGCTCCTTTGTATGTTCGTGACTTTGTCCCGTGGTGGTGCCTACGCTCTTGCCTGCCGATACGCCATGGAAACCTTTGAACGCTCTTCTTTTTCTTTAGCCTACCAATATTTCATGTGTGTATGTGTATTTACCTAGTTGTATTTACCTAGTTGTATTTTACGGGAAGGGGAGCTATGCTTCATATCTCATTTTATCTAAACTTTTTAAATTCATGTATTGTTTTTGCACACACCACTTTCTCATCTAACTTGTTCCAAATGTCTATTACTCTGTGGGGAAAGATGTTTTTTTTAGATCTCTTCTATAACTGTGTTTCTTGATTTTCTTTCCGTGTCCTCTTGTATTTCTGTTATCCCATTTTATTAGATCCTCTCTATCAATAGTTTCTATGCCTTTCATGATTCTATAAATAGTTATCAAATCTCCTCTCTCTCTTCTTTGCTCTAGTGTCTGTAGCTCAAGTTTTGCTAGTCTCTCTTCATATGATAGTTTTGAGAGTGTTGGTGCCAATTTTGTAATTGCTCTTTATATTCTTTCAAGTTTTGTTATACATTTTTTTTGTACTTGGTGACCATATCGTTGCTGCATATTCCAATCTTGGTCTTATCAAAGTGATTAGTATTTTCTTCACCATTTCTTCATCCAGGTATGTAAATGCCACTTTGATTGTTCTTATTAAATTGTGTGTGTGTGTGTGTGTGTGTGTGTGTGTGTGTGTGTGTGTGTGTGTGTGTGTGTGTGTGTGTGTGTGTGTGTGTGTGTGTGTGTGTGTGTGTGTGTGTGTGTTTGTATGTGTGTATATTTACCTAGTTGTATCTTACGGGAAGGGGAGCTACGCTCGTGGTATCCCGTCTCAATATCTCGCCATGTCTAATTTGTCCTTAAATTCGTGTATTGTTTTTGCACACACTATTGTGTGTGTGTATTTACTAAATTATATTTACCAAATTGTAATAGACAGGAAAGGAACTACGACCGTGAGGTGTCTCGTTTTCTCGTATATAGTGTTGTAGTCCCTTATGTCTTTAAATTGGGTTATATCAATATGTAAGCTCATAAGTTCGTGCATTTAATTGGAAGGCAGTTTTTTTTTTACACAATGTAGACATGTTATTTATTTATTTATTTATTTATGTATTTATTTATTTACTTATTTATTTATTTATCTATCTATTTATTTATCGATCTATTTATCTGTTTATTTATTTATTTGTTTATTTATTTATTTATTTATTTATCTATTTATTTATTTATCTGTTTATCTATTTATTTATTTATTTATTTTCTATTTATTTTTTTCCCCATTGGTCTCTTGTACACCAAAATAAATTATATCACAATTTCATATACTCCCTTTAATGGCCTGAACACTGATATCAAGTCCCCCTGTCTATCTTCACCCTTTCAATAATGGCAGGTCTAATGTTTATAATCACTTTTCAAATGTCTTAACTGCAAAGATAAGAACCAATGTGATTGCTGTTCCCATGTGTCCTCTCGATCTTGTTTGAATATTGACCTTATGGGGAAACTATGCTCCCTTACAAAGGATTACAAAGGTGGAGCATTCCGACAGGAGACCTTTTGGTCCATATCTAGGTTGGATGCAAAAAAAATCCTAATAATAATAATGAATAAATAAATAAATAAGTAAATACTATAATAATGTAAATATCAAATAAAAGACATAAACGCATATGCACAGTCAAACAACAACCAAACAGGTAAATTGTAAATAATAATATATTGACACATAACTAATAATAAATGAAAATGAAACAGACAAATGATAACAAAACAAAAATAAATAATATAAAGTAAATTACAATCATTACAGCATCTTGCTGAGGTGTTTATCTAAATGATTTTTAAAGCTTCGAACTGAACTACATTGCCGTGCCTCTGCAGGAAGTTTATTCCATTCATTAACTACACGGTTGGCAAAGTTCTTTCTACCCACTTCCAAATTGAATCTATTTCCGGACAGTTCTCTTCTCTTGGAGTCCATCAACTACTCTGGCAAGGTTGATCTGCATACTTTTCTAATTTAGAAACACTTCTTGTAGATGTGGATAAGTGAAAACACACACACACACACACACACACACACACACACACACACACACACACACACACACACACACACACACACACACACACACACACACACACATACACACACACACACACACACACACACACACACACATATATATATATATATATATATTATATATATATAGATATATATATATTATATATATACATACGGGTCTAGTTCCGAGTTCCTAAGTTTATTCCTGACCGGTTTCGCTTTATGTTTCTTCACATTCCTCTGAAGAAGCATAGAGCGAAACCGGTCAGGAATAAACTCAGGAACTCGGAACTAGACCCGTGACTTCTTTTTCCACCTTCAAACTTGTCACAATGTACCAGCATATATGCATAAACACACACACACACACACACACACACACACACACACACACACACACACACACACACACACACACACACACACACACACACACACATATATATATATATATATATATACATATACATATATATATATACACATAAATACATATATATGTATATATATATATATATATATATATATATATATACAGTATATATATATATATATATATATATATATATATATATACATGTGTGTGTGTGTGTGTGTGTGTGTGCATAACTGTCAAGCTACTGTGGTGTCTTGCAGTGAAATTTTGCGTTAGAGACCATAAGTTTGCTTATAAAACGGTAATTAAACCAAAAGAAAAAAATATATTTTTGTCATTCAATATTTACTCGTAGTTGTTTCAAAACAAATGCAGAATGAAAAGCAATGTAAACACATGACAAAGTATGAATACAACATAATGAAAAACGGTACTATTTACAATGGTTCTGGGAAACTACTGTTTTTCATTATGCGGTGCTCATACTGTGTCATGTGTGTACATTGTGTACAACAGTACAACAAAGACTATCGTAAGACTTGAAGAATCATAGAAATTATGTAAGACTTACGCAGTAAACGTATGGCTTGACGTGATATATAACACTTGAAAAGGGGAATTTATTTCAAATTGTTTAAAATAAACACATTAAAAAACATCGCATGCGGAGAAAAAGCGTAAGATTTTCAACTTACGCCGTAAGACTTGAAAATCATAGAAATTACGTAAGACTTAATCAAAAAACGTGACTTGAAAGGTATGATATATATATATATATATATATATATATATATGTATGTATGTATGTATGTATGTATGTACTTCAACTGGGTCCCTATCTGAGACAATTAGTGCGGAGTCATCTGCATAGAATAGTAACTTACAGTTCACCGTACCTAGCATGTCGTTGATATAGACCAGGAAAAGAAGCGGCCCTAGAATTGAACCTTGTGGTACACCACAAGTTATCTCTCTGACACCTGAGCAGGCTCCATTTACCTGTGCAAATTATGTGCGACCTGTGGGGTAGGACTTGAACCAGCCAATATTCGCCACTCCTAATGTCTGATTTATTAAAAAAATGAAATATCATGATCCACTATGTCATTTGTCTTTTGTAGATCCAACAAAACTAAAACCGTATAGTTACCTCTGTCACATTTCTGTTTTATCAGATCGTAAAGGTATATTACGCTGGTGTCTGTTGAGTAATTCGATCTAAAACCAGATTGCATGTCGTATAGTAGATTACGTTCCCTGAGGTAGGTATCTAAATGATTGTATACGATACGTTCCAAAACTTTGGAAATAATACCTAGAATTAAAACAGGCATGTAGTGTTACATAGTCAAATTTATTATGCGAGTTATTGGAGAAGTTATAATTGTGGCCCCATCCTTAACAAACTTGGCAGGAATATAGTCTAACCCTGTGGCCTTATTGGCACTTATATTAACCAGTAATTTAAACACTTCTTCTTGAGTGGTCTGATGTAGTTGGAAACATTTTGTGGACTTACCTTTATAGTTCTCCTGAACGTATCCCAGCCCAAACTTCCCAGAACCCGTTGGGAGGGATTTAACTAGTTTAGTAGCTATGGTTGTAAAAAAAAGGAGTTCAAGTGGTTAGCTATGGTGTTCTTGTCAGAGTTAAGTTCGCCGTTTATCATGAGCCCTATCCTGTCTGCTTTGTCACTAGGCTTAGTGTAAGCTTCTAGGTTCGTCAGAGTTTGTTAGAGCTTCTTTGGGTCGTTTTTGTTCTGGTTCACCAGCTTTGGTTTTTTTCCTTCCAATATTTTACCTGATTCCTATAGTGTAAATAGCCATTATAATCTTCCTGGTTTCTACTTTTCCTAAATATTGGAATAAATCTGTCTCTATCTCTAATCAAACCCAGCACTTCGTTTGTCATCCATGGTTCCGTCCTCTGTTTTATTCGTATCTCTTTAAGAGGCGCTACTCTGTCAATAATAGTAGGAAATGTGTACCGGTACTTAAAATTAGACCAAGCCTCATAAACATCAGAACATTTTAGTACTTTCGACCAGTCTGCCCTACCCAGTTCATCTACAAAATGTTCCCGTGAGTAATGCTTCATGGAACGAAGCTTCATTGTGTTGTGCTTATTGTAAGTCGTCTTCCTAGCTTTCCTAGTACAATATATGAGCTTGTGGTCACTAAGACCATAATCACAAGCCCCAGGCTGTGTTATCTTATTGCAATTGGATACCAGGATAAGATCTATAATGGACCTGGAAGTGCTTGTTATTCTAATAGGCTCGTCAATCAGTTGTATCAGGCCATGAAATTTTAGCAAGTCCCTCATTGTCTTAACAAGGTTGTTTGTACTCGCCAGATTCGTATTAAAATCACCTAGGATAATAATTTCTTGGACATGCATATTGACCCGGTTGAAACAGGTAGTCTCTAATGTGCTATTGAAAGATCTGTTTCGATCGTCTGTAGCAGACCCCACATGAGATGGGATACGACTTAGGTAACAGGGTTTCTATCCACACAGCTTCGAGGCCCTCGTTACTTATAAGGTCTGTACGGGAGTTGAATGCTACATCATTGCAAATGACAATACATACCCCTCCTCCAGCCCTCGTTCTATAATTATGCACAACACTAAAATCCGGTATCGCAATTTCTGAGTCTCAAATGTTACTGTCTAGTCAGGTTTCGGTGACACCGATGACTGCTACCATTGTGCGCCGCGCTAGTAGACGGAACTCGTCTATCTTTGGTAGAAGGCTTCTAGCATTCAAATGCACGAAATGGATACCTCGTTTGTTGAAGCAGTTGAAGTCATCCCCAGGTGTTGACTGGGGCGGGGAACAGCGACCGGAGTTAACATCCATACCATCGGACGTAGGGAGGGCATGTAGTTCTTTGAGAGTAGCTTACATACATTGCAAGTGAAGTGGAGAATGTCCTCATTCACCATGGCGGCATTGTAGGTTTCGAGAGAAATTCCACAACATTTGATATGAGTCCTCTCCCCACAGGAGTTGCAGCTGATGGCTCTACTGTTGTGGCAGACTCCTTTTAGACAGCTTACACATGGGTATTATGGGACTCTCGTTGCAACTGGGCCAGGACAGGGATGTATATCACCACAGGGAAGGAGGGCGAAGGATACCAGAAACCTGAAAGTGTTGATTTCTCTGTCCGGTGTTATATGAGAAATTCCTCTTTGTTTATCTAATCAAACCTGACGCCGCTTACTGACTTCTTTTGTTGGGGCAGGCGGGAGAAGGAACCGGCACAGAGTATGGTGGTTAAAAGAGATCCTAGATATTTTGTTTCTCGCCAAAACGTTAAAGAGGAGCGGAGGGTAACCTGAAATGTCAATTGCAACGTATAAAGGTTGACCACTTGCAGCTACGTTGATCATTAAGACCGCTCCCAGCAGGGCTAAAAGCATACCAGTCATCCCTGACGCCATGACATATATTTTCACGAGTATACACTATTCACGGCAGGATACAGAGGCGTATGAACTCTTGATCTGGAGACGCTTGAAAACACGCATACTCGCAACAACTTCGGCCCCACTTGGTATTTGGACAAATCATTTTGGACAAATCATTCCCCTTTGAAAGGGGGAAAAGGCCTTGGTATATGTATGTATGTATTTAAGATCACTTCTCTGTACCAGGTTCGTCCTTTCTGCCCTTTCCACGATGAGCAATGATGTCGTTGAGATTAAAAGCAAAATAAATCGGAAAGAGAAGAATACGAAGGAGGAAAGAGCAGGGAGGAAGAGAAGAAGGAGGGGGAGGAGGAGGCTTGGACGAGGGGAGAGCAGGATTATTCATGATTTCATTATCATGAAATAAAGGTGTAGAAATAGGCGCTAATGAATGGTAACTATCATTGTAATTCTATGTAACATTGTGTGTGTGTGTGTGTGTGTGTGTGTACCTATTAATAGCCCTAGAATATCTTAGTCTTGTCGGGGTACATATATGAGTGGTATGTTGTGTATCCATATATCTAAATCTTAGAGTTTCCATGTATGTAGGATAATCAATGTTCATTTAGGAACACAATTCAATATTACTCATTCATAATAAATTACATACTGATAATCGTATATCGTACTTTAGGTATTCTAACATTGCAGTACGATCTCTTCGTTTTGAAGTTGGCGCCTTTGGTATGATAAGCTGACCAGCGCAGAATGCCGTAGAGTCCACTGCGCATTACGTTGAAGTCAGTTTGTCTTGTCAACATCATATGATCAGTGGTTGGGGTCGGTGCGGCGTGAGACAGTTGAGAAGTTAAGAAAATTGTAGTTTGTTGGATATGCAAACATGGAGAGCAAGATTATTCAATTAACGGTGTTAGCAGGTAAGTTGTAAAATTAAGCTTTGAGCTATGGTTTGGTAAGATAGATTAATATCATGCAAAGTTTTGTTTGTTTTTTTGTTTTGTCATGGTAATGTACTTTGTTTAATAGATTTATGCAGTCACGGTTTGATGATGTTTATAGATTTTATCATTCTAATGGGAAATGTATATATTATGTAAAATTGTTTATTTCACGAAGGTAAATTTGATTAATGGGTAAATGGGGTTTATCACCCATGGGTGCATTTCCTTCCGTGTTTAGTTCGATAATAGCCAGTAGATATTGAACCCCAGAACTAAAAATAAAAATAAAATTGATACTTTGAGATAATGGTACAGTGTTTTTTTTATTTACATTTGATAATATAAACAAATTGAAATTAGGGAGAACTCTAGTATTACTTAGGAAATTATTATATAACTTCCATTGTTTACGGTAGGGCATGTTTATGATGCATATTTGATATTGGGTCCTGAATACTTGAATATCACTGATTGATAAACAGCGTTAGAGTAATTAAATTAAATCAAGAAAGTATGAATTAAAGATGGATTTATTGTGTTCCTTTTGAACCCCCCCCCCCATGAAAGTCCTAAATGCTAAAATGGAATAAATTTTTACTCTCATGCATGCATGACATTGTATGATTGTACATGTAGATTGTCACTGGTATATGTTGATTAGGACAAAGAACTAGAAAAAATGTTTATCATGAAAACATGGAAATAGTAAACTCAACATTGCAGACATTAGCAGAAAGTGGAAAACTTTTTTTTAATCAAGTAATAGTTGAAGACATAAATGTCTAAGTGGGGATTTATTACTTATGAAATATAGCTTGGTACAACTTACGAGTATTTAACTAATTGTAGTATAAAGGAAAGGAGCAGTGCTCATTAGGTCCCATTTCCTTTTCTCCAGTGATCATTGATCATACCCAGTCTCAAATATATATATATATATATATATATATAATCTTTTTTAGAAGTGCACACCTACTTAATATAGCAATAGAAAGTTGAATATGATATTAATTTTTTAAATTATAAATACATGAACTTCATGTACATCATTATTGGCAGAAATTTGACAAAAAAAAGTGCTAAAAGTAAATACACTATTAAATGGAACTGTGACAATAGGTTTGAGATACCATGTTGTCATATGTCCAGTCCCATCAATGTCAGTTCGACAATGGCATTGATGTTGTGTACCAGGTGTTCTCCCACTCCAAGTGACGTCACCATGCTACATATTTTTAAAACTGTGCAACATGGCTGAGCTTCATGCTTTCTTTCAAGCTATGAAACTTCTCTACATCTTGCGGTCTGATTAGGTGCTAAAACTGGTTGTCAACATCCCTGACAATGATGGTGACCCTGAAGACCTCTAGAATTATAGGTACCACATTTACTAAATGCAGGACAATTTAGGTTAGGTTAGATGAATTTATCATACTTTAATTTCTTTGACCTCTGCATCTATCAAAACAAAGATGGTGTCTCAAGTATCATTGTGGTTCCATTCATTAGTGTATTGCTTTTAACAACTTTTTCTGTTATTGATTTCTGCTAAATTATGTTGATATATTATAATTTACGAAATGAACATTTAACTTTCTATTGCTATACCACATACATGTGTGCTTGTAAAAAATTACCCTCAAATTGATGTGATTCCAACTTGGCCTATACCTTTAATTTCCACTTATCATATTTATATTTGAATTTGTGTATTGTTCCAGCTTGGACAATCTCACCAAAGCTATTCTTAGTATTTAAGCATCTACATGAAAAAAAAAAAATTCTTCATCTTTTATCAAATGTAATCTTTCTTAATTTGTTCTCGTGACCTCTTAAAGCTCTCCTATCCCATCAAGAGATTGCTTCTGTGTATGTTGTCTATCCCCTTTAGCAACCTGAATACTGTAATCATGTCACCTCTTTCTGCAATCTTTCAAAGGTAGCAGACTCGATGCTTTTGGTTTATCTGCTAGGCTGTCTCAAGTTGCTTGCCCACCTGTTCAATGCTAAACACTGCAAAATGAATTACCAATAATCATTTTCACAGTGCAGTAGGAATAAGTAATTGGAGCATTTGGCAATAATATATTGTTGGTAATTTATTTTGTTGTACCTGAATAGAATCATCAGTGACGGTGATGTCGATCAAATAATTCCAATTGTTTTAGCATGGGGAGAGCAGTTCAAACAGGACCATGTCCAAGCCAGCTGCTTTCAAAATATATTGCCATCTTGATTTACCTTAATGCACCAGTGAGTTCTACAGCAAATAGCTGTCAAAGTGAAATAAAATTGCAAAAAAAAAAAATTGTAATGTAGTTTGGCTGTTTCTTGACACATGAAACAGGCCAGCCAGTACGGTGGTCAACATGTCCATGTCCGACATTAGCACTTTTGAGACATGTCAGATTATAAAGTTAGGAGGTCAAGTTAGGGTAAAGGATTACAAAGGCGGAATATGCCAACAGGGGACCTTTTGCTCCATATCTAGGTCGGATTAAAAAAAAATCATAATAATGATAGATAAATAAATGAATAAATAAAACTATAATAATGTAAATAATAAATAAGATACATAAATAAATGCATTGGTATAGTTGAATAATAAACAGGTAAATAGTAAATTGACATATAACTAATAATAAATGGGAATCGAGCAAATAATAATAAACAAACAAAAATGATAACAAAACAAATAAATAATATAAAATAAATTATAGTCATTACAGCATCTTGCTTAGGTGTTTATCTAAATGATTCTTAAAGTGTACATTTTTTTAATTTTTTTTTTTTCTATTTTTATTTATTTGTTACACAAATAGGAAGGGAGGAAGGCCAGTATCACTTATTGTAATGCTGATGATACAAAACTGTGCAGAATGGCAAATTATCGCTTAAACCAATTAGATATTCAAGAAGATTTAGATAAATTACAGCAATAGTCTGAAAAGTGGCTAATGAAATTTAACACGGTAAATGCAAGGTAATACACATAGGTAAAAATTACTGTACGATTACAATTTATTTGGAAATTCGTTAACAAAAGTGGATAGTGAAAAGGATCTTGGCGTAATTATCAGTAATGATCTCATCATCTAAGCAGTGTATTTCAGCCTCTGAGAAAACAAATAAGATTCTAGGACTGATTGCATGATCTTTTGACTTCAAAAGTCCATCACTCGTTAACAAGCTATATAAATTTGTTAGTTCGTCCACATTAGGAATATGCTGTTTTTGCATGGTCACCGAATCACATTTAAGACATTGACAGATTGGAAAAGGTACAACGGTGAGCCACAAAAATGATTCCAAATGTAAAAAATAAATCATATGAAAACTTACTAAAACATATGAATCTGTTTTCCTTAAAAAAGCGTAGACTCAAAGGTGACTTGATACAGGTCTTTAAGATTCTAAAGGGAATTGACATCAAAAGTGACAAAATTTTCACACTGAATGAGAATCCAACAAGAAACAATGGTCTCAAACTGTTAGGAAATAGATTCTTTGCCAAATGTGTAGTTACTGAATGGAATAAACTTCCTGCGGAGGCAGTGCATTGTAGTTCAGTTTGAAGCTTTAAGGTTTGTTTAGATAAACACATAAGCAAGATGCTGTAATGACTGTCATTTATTTTATATTATTTGTTTTGTCTGTTTGCTTATTATTTGCTTGATTCTCATTCATTATTAGTAATACTGTGTCATTTTATTATTATTTACTATTTAGCAGTTTGTTTATTCTCTGACTATACCTATGCATTTGTTTGTGTATTTTATTATTTACATTATTACAGTTTTTATTTATTCATTTATTTGTCATTATTATGTTTTTTTTTTGCATCCGACTTAGAGATGGACCAAAAGGTCTCCTTTGTAATCCTTTGTGGTGGATTCTCTGCCATTTCAGTTGAAAGTGATTGCTTACATACTCTAGTCTTAATTTAACTTATTTTGTATTGATTTAAGTGGAAGAATAATAAAAACATTTGATAAATGCTATAAGCACAAGTTTCAAAGTGTGGCTGAAAGTGGTTCTATCTGGAGATTTGCTCTGTGCTAAACATAACAAAACATTAACAATTCATTTTATTACTAGATGTTCAATTTACCTTAGTTTGAACATACAAGGGAGGGTAATTTATTTTATGATAAGGTAGAGGTGCCAGAGAAAATCTTTGTCTCTAGATGGGACTGCACTTCTGAACTAGTGCAGTTTAGACTTGTAATGTTTTATACTGGATTCTGCCTTTAGACATATTTCATGAAGTTGTTTCCCTTGGGAATGTGACAAGACCATTGTAGGTATTCAAACAAGAGCAAGAATAATACCAATAATTATAGACATGACATTGACTTCCTCTTAAAACATGAATGGTTTCTGAAATGTGCATGATACAAGTACATGGTCATATTAAAAGCCAACAACCCAGTGAAAGCTACTGGCAACCTGTATGATTATATTGCTCATGTATCTTATGACTTTTATAAATACTGCACTATGTATAAAGCTTTGAAATAGGGCAGTCCAAAGTACCTTGGAAACAAATTGATGAGGCATAAGACAGATCTAAATGTGGAGACATGAAGTTGAATAGACATGGAATTATTAGAAAAAACAAAATGTAATTGGAACTAGGAAGACTTGTATATTTCCATGCACTGCCATGGCTATACAACAAACTTCCAAGGATTGAAACAAATTGATAATATCTATATACTGGGTATTTAAGAAAGTATTAAAAATGCTTGTCAAGTTGACATGAAAAGATGAATGCAGTTGTGCCAGTGTGGTGCAGACTGATGCTAGCCACAACAAAATCCTTGTTTCCCCAAGTTCATTATGGTTTTAAAATGTTGAAGCTTTTCTAACACTTTACAGATCAAGGGTTCCTCAGTGTTAAATTAAATTGCATTGTCCAGAAATTTTTAACCCTTTATTGGAGTAAATCTTTGAGCTTTGCTATGCAACATAGGTGATGTAATAGTAGCATATTCCCTTGATCCAGTAATAATATTGTTTTTGGCACTGTTGGACCACATTAGCCCATACGTGGTAAATGTTGCATCAGTGTCATTTCTGTGGCTTCGGATATATCCTGTTTGTGCTTATTTGGCTTCTGGACTTCCCAGGAAGTGTTATTTTGTTTGTGGGAGTATACAGTATTATTCTTTTTACTATTTACATGTACCTCCCTACCCCCTGCCCATCCAAGTCGCAACTTAGCACTTGTACAAGTTATTTTGTGAATTATCCTGTGATGATGATGACCACTGATTCCCCCATTTGGCATATTAACTAACAGTTAAAGTTGTTAGAAGCCTTGGGGCTAGTCAGGGAAATTGGGTGTTAATCCTTTTGTGTTGATAGAGGTGAGGGTGTTGATGGTGCTTGGCATGGAGGTGATTCTCACTGATGCTTGTCTGCAAACCTAGAGTGGTCAGTAATAGTTCTTGGGGTCTCTAATAGATCTCTCCAAAAAGAAGCATTAGACTGGAAGAAAAAGGAGGGGGAGTGGGGTAGAAGTAGGAAATACAGTTGAGGTTCGTAGAGAGTGCCTGTGTCTGGTCTGTTGAAGAATGCCAGTGCACCCTTACAGAGATGATGATGTTGACAAAATATGATGGCAAGTGGTGGGGAAACTTCTCTCACATGTCCATTCCACTGGATTCCCTTGGGTAGGCTCCCATCATTAGCCCTAATCAATCAATCAATTGTATGCCTCGGATCTTTCTTGCAGGAAACCATTGCCATAAATATGTTGAAAAGCATAGTGAGGAAAGGGGAATGAGATTATATGAGATTTATTGACTTTACAGATATCATTTGGTAAGCCACTAATTTTATTCTAATATAATTATGTTCCCCTTTGCAGCTCTTTGCCTGGCCTTCACTTCAGGAGGATACTTGGGTAATCATCCCTGTGCCTTTGGCCCCTCATATTGGTGTAGCTCATTGGTGTAAGTGTTTTGTTTCTTTAGTGTATTTTTTCTACACTGTAGTTGCATGTAAGAAAAAAGGCCATTGCTGGTTGTTTTATTTACATGTTTTTCTTTTGTATTCAGAAATGCCAAAGAATGCAATGCAGTGAAACATTGTATCCAAACAGTATGGGAGCCAAAGGTCCTACCAGAAGACAATGATGACATCTGTACGCTGTGCAAAGATATGGTGAAACAAGCCAGGGACACGCTCCTTAGCAATGAAACACAGGTATGTTTTTACTGTTAATAGTAGGTTGTGCAAGATAAGCCAGTGTTGGCTTTTGGGCTCTGCTATGGAAAAGCTGTGCCTTTGACCTAAGCAGTGTGACAAGGTGGCAGGAACAACCCTCATCCTGAAATGTCTTAGAAACATGGTAGCTGTTACAAGAATGGATAAAGTAATAAATGTGGAGGTGAGACTGAGAATACATACGTATACCAATGGCTATTTCCCCGTTACAAGGGAGGCAGCCAAAAAACAAAGGCATAAAATCCACTCCCACCCTTTCCAACCCCACATACTCCACCCCCACTCACCCCCCTCACTCCCTCTTATCTTGGCTCCTCCTGGATGACAGGTCATCCCTGCATCTTGCACACTGCCTGGGTCAGAAGCAATGTAGCAAAACACAGCACATCCACAACGAGGCCACTTCATTTAATTGCTGACCCCACCCTCTGTCCCCACATGCAGAAACAGAAGATGGTGTAATCCCTTCTGGCCGCATCAAAATATCATTCATACATACTCCATCACTCCCCCATCCCCCACCCACTCCCTTCCATGCATCACACAACTATTTTCTACTCGCCCTTATCTTCTGTCTTCTCCCTTCCTCAACAGACACTTTTTTTTCCCAATGCCCCTATTACCCCATCCATCCATCTCATCCTTGGTTGCCCACTCATTTTCACCCCTTCCACCTCTGCCTTACACTCCTCATTCACTTTATTTTTTTATTTTTTCACTTGTTCTATCCATGTGTCCAAACCAACCCTATCTCCCAATTACCTTTCCACCTCCTGCTCTCCTCTTCACCTTGTTTCTCACTCCACCCAGCCTAGCGCTTGGCCTTCAAGCCAAAAATTTCATAAATCAGTCAATCAACCCAGCCTAGTATCCCCAATCATACTTCTCAGGCACCTCATCTCAAACATGTTCAATCTCCTCTCTTCCTCTCTTATGTTCCATGTTTCTCCCTCATACAGTGTTTTTGGCACAATCACTCCTTCATACAATATCCTCTTAGCATCCATTTCCAAATGTCTATTTCTCATCCTTCTGTAGAAGCATTGCATTTGTATTGCCTTTGACGCAAATAGTGTGACAGGGAACAGGTGTTAAAAATTCGAAAAATATTGATCATATATGTTCTCTTCCAGGAAGAAATTCGTGAGGTCTTCTATGGCTCGTGCAAGTTGATCCCAGTGAAACTTGTTCGGGATGAGTGCATTCATTTGGCGGATGACTTCATTCCAGAGTTGATCGAAACTTTGGCTTCACAGATGAACCCTCAGATGGTCTGTGCCACTGCGGGACTATGCAACTCTGTTACAGTGGATAAGTTGCTCTTTGAATATAAGGTAACATTTCTTTGGTCTGTTCTTCCGTAAACTTTTCATATACTGGAAGTATGAGAGTACAGTGAGACATCTCATTAACGGACGTTGATTAGCTGTGTTTGTGGTGTTTTCGCTGTGTTTTTGGTGCTATTGTTTAGTGCATGCAATCACTATGCCACACGAAAACCACTCCAAAACGCCGCAAACACAGCTAATTAACGTCCATTAATGAGAGGTAGCACTGTATTGGAGTTTGTGCTGTGGAGTTAGATTCAGTTGATACAATCTAAAGGCATACCTGACCTGCATTGCATAATACGTCTGTCAGAGATGAATATTTTTAGTTGTATCCTTGGTAATCTTAGTGTTTGAGAACCAAATAGATTGTGGCATCATAAGTTGTAAATTGTGTATTTTAAAAACCACTTACCATCACTGGTTTGAGTTTTTATGATTTATTTTTTCAGAAAATGCACCCTGAGAAAGAAAGCAATTCAATTATAGTCAAAGAGAGCAATGCAATTATTGTCAAAGAAGAAGATGCTCACCCTGAGCCAGGTGATTGTGACGACTGCAGAGCCTTTGTGAAGGACACCATCCGCATTGTCAAGACACACTCGAAGACTGAGGTATGTTGGTGATCATTTGTAAAGGGTGTTTCAGATGCATGGTTTAAGGTGGTGATGGGCAAATGCTTTGTTGGGGTAGGTGACGATTATTTGTTGAAACTGCTGATTTTTACATGTAGTAGTGGTATGTTGTTTATCGATTGTTCCTTCAAATTTTATTGACAGGAAGTCCACATCCCCACAACAACTGGTAACAGTTCTTGGGCCCTCCTATATCCTTACAGGGAAGAAATATTGGGCTGTATAGTGATTGTATTAATTCAGAACTGTTTTATGTTGCATGCTCATAGTAGGAGGAAGGGAATGGTTGTTGTCATTAGCTCTCTATTGTGAAAAGGTGAAGGTTAATGTAGATTAAGAGAAGCGAGTAAATGCCTTGGTGGATTAAAAAGTGTAATGAGGAATAGACATTTGGGAATGGATGCTAAGAGGAGACTGTATGATGGAGTGATTGTGCCAACAGCACTGTATGGGGCAGAAACATGGAACATAAGAGAGGAAGAGAGAAGGAGTTTGTGTTTGAGATGAGGTGTCTGAGAAGTATGATGGGGGTTACTAGGCTAGATAAAATGAGAAATGAGGAGGTGAGGAGAAGAACAGGGGTGGAAAGGGAATTGGGAGATAGGGTTGATGAAAGAGTATTAGGATGGTTTGGACACATGGAAAGAATGAGTGAAGAAAGACTAGTAAAAGAGGTGTGGAAGGCAGATGTGGAGGGAGTGAATATGAAGGGACATCCTAGGATGAGGTGGATGGATGGGGTGAAGGGGGCTTTGGGGAAGAGGGGAATATCTGTTGAGGAAGGACGGGAGAGAACAGAAGACAGGTGAATGGAGAATGGTTGTACAGTAAAACCCCGATTATCCGAAAAACGGGATTATCCGAAATTGATTTGGATAATGCAATTAATTTTTTTTCTATACTAAAACATTATAAAACATCAAAAATATGAAAATAAATAAAATAAAACATCAAAAATATGAAAATAAATAAAAGTAACTGCATATGTACTATATTAACACGTTTAAAATTGATAAGAACAGTTAAAATGAATACGTATTAAGCGTACTACTTTGTTTATGTGTGTGTGTTTGTGTATGTATACACCCGCGCGCGTGTGTGTATTTGTGTGCGAGCGTTTGTGTGTGTGCGTTTAAGTGTGTGTGTTTGTGTATGTATACGCGTGCGAGTTTGTGTATTTGTGTGTGTGCGTTTAAGTATGTGGGGAGTGGAAGGGTTGTGGTGTGATGGTGACTGAGGCGGGGAGTGGCAGAGTTGCTTTATTGTGTTCGTCAGGATAGTGGAAGATATATGTATGGAATAATTATTGTTCTCTGTTACGTATAAGGTATGTACGTCAACACGAAAAAAAAAATTGTTCCATCCACAACTTGAGACTGATGGAGAGAGAGAGGGGGGGGGAAGGCACAGGACACACACACACGCACAAAGTATGTCAACACGAAATATATTTCTGATAAATCTGGATTATCCGAAAGAGGCTTCCCCCCTTTCGTTTCGGATAATCAGGGTTTTACTGTATATGGATGATGATGTGATGCATGAGGTGGAACGGGCAGGGGGATGGGGGTGAGGTAGTATGTGTGAGCAAAATTTGATGCAGCCCGAAGGGATTTCTCCCCGTCTTCTCCTTTATATGGGGGGACGGAGGGGGGGGGGGTCACCGATTTAATGAAGCGGCCTTGCTGTGGATGTGCTGTGTCTTGCGACACTGCTTCTGACCCAGGGCAGTGGACAAGGTGCAGGGATGACCCGTCATCCAGGAGGTTCTAAGATGAGAGGGAGGGTGGAGTGTATTTAGGGATGGAA
Organism: Oratosquilla oratoria; assembly: GCF_046742065.1. Lineage (NCBI taxonomy): Eukaryota > Metazoa > Arthropoda > Malacostraca > Stomatopoda > Squillidae > Oratosquilla > Oratosquilla oratoria. The sequence goes on along the minus strand of NC_134797.1, from coordinate 11,551,204 downwards.
TGGGTGGGAATGATTTTATGCCTTTTCTTTTTTGGCTACCTCCCTTGTAAGGGGGAAAAAGCCTTGGTATATGTATGTTAAACACCCCAATCCTTGGCCCATTACCCTTGCATTTACCTCTTGCACCACCCCATCTATGTATAAATTGAACACCCAAGGCGACATAACACATCTCTGGCAAAGTCCCACCCCTCAAACCACTCACCTTTTCCAATTCTAATTCTAATACAGACTGCTACTCTCACAAAAACTCCTCCTGTCTCATATATGCAATACCTCCTATAGTGCCTTCCTTTCTACCCAGTCACAAGCCTTTTCCAAACCAATAAAGGCCCAGAAAACGTCCTTACCTTTTCCTAAATCTCCCACATATTTGACTGACCACAAAAATCTGATCAACAGTATTATAAGTAGTAGGGTATAATAATTGTATCCCTGTGTAATGTTGTCTTGTCTGTACCTTGACAGCTGATGGATCGTCTTAATGCTATTTGTGGTCGCCTCGGCTCTTTGAGTGATGGGTGTATGGCTTTGATGCAGATGAACTTCGATGGCATCTACAATTACCTCACACAAGAACTGAAACCTAATGACTTCTGTGAACTTGTTGGTTGGTATCCTAACTAAGCTTGATGTTCAATTGATCATGTTAAAACCAGGTTCCATACTCATGATGATAGATTTACAGGACTAATGAAATGAAAAGTTTGGTGGGTTAAAATCTTGGAAGATTTAGGAAAGGTAGTCCTATAGAACCAGTCTTTACTATTTTCCACAAGAGGGGATGGAGAAAGGGGGTTGCTGATTAAGTGAAGTGGCCTTACTGAGAATGTACTGTGTCTTGCTTCATTGCTTCTGGCCCAGGGTAGTGGAGAGGAGATGGGATGACTCCTCATCCTCGAGGAGCTAAGATGAGATGAAAAGGGTGTTAGGTGGGAGTGGGTTTGTGCCTATTAACTTGGCTACCTCCCTGATAAGATGGAATAAACCCTTGGTATGTAGATAAATAGAGGTAGGAGGGTAGTTGATAAAGCATTAATGGATTATGTTATGTCCAAAGGGTGATTGGAAGAATTCTAGATATGTGTTGAGGAGAATGGTGAAATGTCTGATCATCTGAAAGAAGGGAAATTGAAAATATATGTAAGGTTGGAGGAACAAGAGAATGGAAAAGGGCAGAGGTGTCAGAAGTTGAGTGAGAAAGTGAACGAGGACAAGGGGATGATGACATTGTTTGTTAGTTATGGTTGGAAGTCTGAGAGGGAAATTGAAGTGTTTTTGGCAAATATCTTACTTGTAGTTGTAGTCGTCGGCATGTACTCGTATCCGAGTATCATAGTTTCCAGTCCCAATAGAAGGTTGAATAGAGGAGGGGGTCATAAGAGGTTAGTTATTACTAGTTGTAGCAATGGGCTATTAACCCCTTCGATACAATGATGCCTACGTAGCTGTCATGAGGAGCAAGTGGGTATGCGAGGATGCCGATGTCGGCATTTTGATTATATTTATTGTAGGTGGGAGGGGTGTGGAGTGTATTTAGGGATGAAATGGGTGGGAGTGTTTTTATGCCTTTCCCTTTTTGGCTACCTCCCTTGGAAGGGGGAAGGAGCCTTGGTATATGTATGTAGTTGTACCTGTGTGACCCCCATACTCTGTAAACTGGCTTCATCACATTTTCTATGGTTATCAAAATTCACAGGTGAAAGAACAAGCAATACAGCGGTAACTTTATTTTTTATAATGCGAGTATTATGATGCAACATCACACGTCTGGCAGCTAATTCTGCCTGCAAGATTTTGGCCCAGAGTGAAGGGGTTAAGTTATTTGCATATTTAAGAATTTGGTGTGCTTTTGGGTTTATGACTTGCAGTGAATAATGCTGAACAGTTGCTGCACAAGTTCAGATAAAATGGAGCAGCATGGTACAGCTGTCAGAAAGAAAAGTTGGCCTGAATGCTAAAACTTTTTTCAGGCATGTGCGAGAGGATGTACGAGAATCGAAAGAATGCTGTTGACTTCCACAGGACTGATGATGCACCTTGCGACTTTTGCACTGTCATTGTACAGCACTGGAAGGATGTTCTCACTGCCAACACAACTGAACTGGAATTCAAGGAGGTAAGTACATGTAATATTGGACCTGAGCTCCAATTGGTGAAAGAACATTCCACCATATGACCAGTTTGTCTATGGTGGAAGGTAAGTTGACAGTGGAGGAAAGATGGAGAAAGAGGAAAAGGACAGAAAGTAGGGGGATGCTTAAAGTGAACTGCTTAAATGAGAAAGAAAAGGAGGGGGAGTACAAGAAGAAGCTGAGAGAGGAGTGGGAGGGAGTGAAGGATAGAGTAGAACTAAGATTGGAGGAGGAATGGGGATGGTTCAAGGAGAGAGTCACAAGGTGTGCAAAGATGGTGTGGGGAACAAGGAGGACGGTAAGAAATAGAAGGAAGGGTAGTGATTGAAATGAGGAAGCAAATATGATTGTAGAAGAGAAGAAGCAAGCTTTCACAGATTGGTTACTAAATAGAACGAGAAAATCATATAAGAGGTACAAAGAAAAGAGAAGAAAAGTAAAGCATAATATAAAGGAGGCAAAGAGGAGAAGAGATGTGAAATGGGGTAATAGTATGACAGAAAAATTTGGAAATAATAAAAAGATGTTTTGGAAAGAAATTAAAAGGAAGAGGAGGCAAATCAAGTAGAGAAGAAAAGATGAAAGGTGCAGATGGAGAGATGATAATGGAAGAGAAGGCAGCAAGAGGAAGATGGGCAGAGTATTTCAGGGAGTTGCTAAATGTGATTGCATGAGGTGGAATGGGCGGGATGGGGGGTGAGGTAGTATGTGTGAGCAAAATTTGATGCAGCCCAAAGGGATTTCTCCCCGTCTTCTCCTTTTATGCAAGGGGGGGGGACGGAGAGGAGGGGTCGCCGATTTAATGAAGCGGCCTTGCTGTGGATGTGCTGTGTCTTGCGACACTGCTTCTGACCCAGGGCAGTGGACAAGGTGCAGGGATGACCCGTCATCCAGGAGGTGCTAAGATAAGAGGGAGGGTGAAGGGGTGTGGAGTGTATTCAGGGATGGAATGGGTGGAAATGATTTTATGCCTTTTTCTTTTTGGCTACCTCCCTTGTAAGGGGGAAAAAGCCTTGGTATATGTATGTATGCTAAATGTGAAGGAGGATAGGGAGGGAAAGGTAGTTTTAGTGGTAATTGCTAAGAAGATGACAGTGATGTGTGAAGAAAATGGAGGAGAAATAAGGAAAGATGAGATGAAGGCAGTTGTTAAGATGATGAGAGTAGGTAAGGCACCTGGGTAGGATGGGTGTCATGCAGAATGTCTAAAAAAAGAAGGTATAGTGATGGTGGAATGGCTGGTGAGGTTTTAATGTTTGTTTATGAGAGGGTAGAGTGCTGGAGGACAGGAGTGCCTTTATAGTTCCACTTTACAAGGGAAAAGGGGACAAGTGTGAGTGTAGTACTTTCAGAGGGATTAGTTTGTTGAATGTAGATAGGAAGGCTTATGGGAGGGTCTTGATTGAGAAGATTAGGAGAGGAACAGTGTGGGTTTAGGACAGGTAGGGGTTGTGTAGATCAGATTTTTGTGGTAAGACATATATGAAAAAGCTATAGGAAAAGTTAAGTATGTATTTGGGGCTTTTATGGATTTGGAAAGGACTTAGGACAGGGTAGACAGGAAGGCACTGTGGGAGGTATTGCAGATATATGAGATAGGAGGAAAGCTTTTAAGAGCAGTTAAGAGGTTTTATGAGAGTAGTAGAGCTTGTGTTTGAATTAGAAATGAGTGGTTTGAAGTAAAGGTGGGACTTAAGAGAGGAGTTTGAATGTATTTGAGATGAAATTCCTTAGAAATATGATAGGGTACTAGCCTGGATAGTGTGAGAAATGAGGTGGTGAGGAGGAGAATGGAGTTGGAAGGGGAGTTGGGAGATAGGATTGATGAATGAGTATTGGAATGGTTTGGACACATAGAAAGAGTGAAGAAAGATTAGTAGATATAGACATACACTTTCAATTTCCCTTCCAGCAAATGATATGGCATTCTACCCTCCCCTGGTCATGTTTGTGTCCTGAACTCCATTCGTCCTTTTGGGCACCTATTAATGTTTATTAATAGAGATGTTGAGCTAGAGGGGAATGTCTGTTGAAGGAAGTAAGAAAGCAGAAGGTAGGGGTGAGTGGAAAATGACTGTATAAATGGTATTGTGATGCATGGAAGTGAGTGATAGGGAGTGGATATGTGTGAATGATATTTTGACGCAGCTCAAAGGGATTTCTCCCCATCTTCAGTGTTACTACATGAAGGGACAGAGGAGGGGGTTGCCACTTAAATGAAGCAACCTTGCTGTGGATATGCTGCGTCTTGCTGCATTGCTTCTGACCCAGAGTGATGAGTGAGATGCAGGGATGACCCATCATCCAGGAGGAGCCAAGGTGAAAAGGAAAGAGGATGGTAAATAGGGATGGAATGGGTGGGAATGGAATTCAGCCTTTTGACTTGCTACCTCCCTTGTAAGGGGAAAAGCCCTTGGTATATGTGCATACATATACCAAGGCTTTTTCCCCCTTACAAGGGAGGTAGCCAAAAAGAAAAAGGCATAAAATCATTCCCACCCATTCCATCCCTAAATACACTCCACTCCCCTCCACCCTCCCTCCCATCTTAGCACCTCCTGGATGACGGGTCATCCCTGCACCTTTTCCACTGTCCTGGGTCAGAAGCAGTGTCGCAAGTCACAGCAAGGCCGCTTTATTAAATCGGCGACCCCCCTCTCCGTCCCCCCATGCATAAAAGAAGACAGGGAGAAATCCCTTCAGGCTGTGTCACATTTTGCTCACACATACTACCTCACCCCCCCCCCATCCCTCCACCCATTCCACCTAATGCATCACATCATCATCCATATACAACCATTCTCCATTCACCCCAGTCTTCTGTCCTCTCCCGTCCTTCCTCAACAGACATTCTTCCCCAAAGCCCCCTTCACCCCATCCATCCATCTCATCCTAGGATGTCCCCTCATGTTCACTCCCTCCACATCTGCCTTCCATACCTCTTTTACTAGTCTGTCTTCACTCATTCTTTCCATGTGTCCAAACCATCCTAATACTCTTTCATCAACCCTATCTCCCAACTCCCTCTCCACCCCTGTTCTCCTCCTCACCTCCTCATTTCTTACTCAATCCAGCCTAGTAACCCCCATGATCTCAAACACATTCCAACTCCTTCTCTCTTCCTCTTTCATGTTCCATGTTTCTGCCCCGAACAGTGCTGTTGGCACAATCACTCCTTCATATAACCTCTTAGCATCCATTCCCAAATGTCTATTCCTCATTACACTTTTTAATCCACCAAGGCATTTACTTGCTTCTCTCAATCTTCATTCTACCTCCACCTCCACTCCACCTCTTCCTGCCACATTTACACCCAAATATCTTAAACTATCCACTTCCTCCAGTCACTCTCCCTTAATGCTCACTTCCAGTCTGCTGCCACTTTCACCTCATCACCTTACTTTTGCCCACATTTATCTTCAGCTTTCTTCTTTCACACACACTCCCAAACTCTGTCACCAACTTCCTTAATCCCTTCTCTGATCCTGCCACAAGTGCAGTGTCGTCTGCAAACAACAGCTGGCTCACCTCCCACTTTTCTCCATTTTCTTTAACTGTCTCCAATCCCTGACCCACCACCCTTGCATTTACCTCTTACACCACCCCATCCATGTACAAGTTGAACAGCCAGGGTGACATAATGCATCCCTGATGAAGCCCACCTTTACCTCAAACCACTCGCTCTCTCCATTTCTAATCCTGACACAAGCTCTACTACTCTCGTAAAAACTCTTGACAGCTCCCAGAAGCTTTCCTCCAATCCTGTATATCTGCAAAACCTCCCACAGTGCCTTTCTGTCAACCCAGTTGTAAGCCTTTTCCTGATTCATAAAAGCCCAAAAATCATCTTTCCTCTTTCCTATAGCTTTCTCACATATGTCTTACCACAAAAATCTGATCTACACAACCACACTGTTCCTCACCAATTACTCCCTCTGTTCCTCTTGTAATCCTCTCAATCAAGATCCTCCCATAAGCCTTCCCATCTACACTTAACAAGCTAATCCCTCTGAAACTACTACATTCACACTTGTCCCCTTTTCCCTTGTAAAGTGGAACTATACAGGCACTCCTCCAGTCCTCTGGCACTCTAACCTCTCTCCAGCAAACATTAGATAACCTTACCAGCCAGTCCACCATCACTATACCTCCTTTTTTTTTTAGACATTCTGCATGGCATCCATCCAGACCAGGTGCCTTACCTACTTTCATCTTAACCACTGCCTTCACTTCATCCTTCCTTATTTCTCCATTTTCCTCACTCATCACATTCATTTTCTTAGCATTTCCCACTGCAACTATCTTTCCCTCCCTATCCTCCTTCACATTTAGCAATTCCCTAAAATAATCTGCCCATCTTCCCCTTACTGCCTTCTCTTCCATTATCATCTCTCCATCTGCACCTTTTAGCTTTTCTTTTCTACTTGAATTGACTTCTCTTCCTCTCATAATTTCTTTCCAAAGCATCTTTTTATTACTTTCAAAATTTTCTTTCATACTCTTACCCCATTTCACATCTACTCTCCTCTTTGCCTCCTTTACCTTGTATTTTACTTCTCTTTTCTTTTCTTTTCTTTGTACCTCTCGTATGACTCCCTCGTCCTATTTTGTAACCAATCTGTGAAAGCTTGCTTCTTCTCTTCTACAATCTTCTTTGTTTCCTCATCCCACCATTTACTAACCTTCCTTCTATTTCCTCCTGTCCTTGTTCCACAAACCGTCTTTGCACACTTTGTGACTCCCTCCTTGAACCACCCCCATTCCTCCTCCACTAGCTCTACTCTATCCTTCACTCCCTCCCACTCCTCTCTTAGCTTCTTCTTGTACTCCTACTTTTCCTTTTCATTTAAAGAGTTCACTTTAAGCACCTCCCTACCTTCTGTCCTTTTCCTCTTTCTCCATCTATCCTCCACTCTCAACTTACCTTCCACCAAAAAATGATCTGATATTCCCTCACCCTCCCCCCTTAGCACATGTACATCCTTGACTCTTCCTATTATGCTCCTATCTACTACTACATAGTCCATTAACACTCTATCTACCACCCTTCCATCCACCACCCTCTCCCATGTGTACTTATGCTCGACTTTCTTCTGAAAAACTGTATTTGCTATCATCAACTCTAGACACATCTCCACCATCAACTCTCCACTACGATTCTTTCCTGGAACTCCACCTTTCCCAACTACTCCGTCAATTGGTTCATTTCCTACCCTAGCATTAAGGTCTCCCAGTACTTTTACATTGACATTCCTCCCTAGTCCCTCTATGCACTCATTGAAATCTATTCAAAAACCTCCCTTTCTTCTTTACTCTTCTCACCACCAGGCCCATATGCACTTACAAAAATCCACATCTCCTTTCCCAATTTCACTTTCATCCACATTATTCTTGAGGAAACCTCCTGCCACTCCACTACACATTTACCTATCTCTTCATTTACTAGTATAGCCACCCCTTCTCTCCCTCGCCCTCTCTTCACTCCTGATAACCTCCCACTTACACTCCCAAACTTATACTCGCCCTTCCCTCTCAACTTAGTTTCACTCAAAGCCAACACATCCATCTTTCTTCTCACAAACATGCTATCTATCTCTTCCCTTTTGCTCTCCTCTGTACCACAGTCATTCACATTAAAAGACCCAAACCTTAGGGTGCTGGTTGGAAAACTCCTAGACCCTCTTTTGCCTTTACTTTTATTTAGGAATTTCCCCAGTGGGTCTACAGGGAGAAGGATGCCCGGTCCCAATCCCCGTCCCTTTTTTCTTGCCTCTTACGATCCAAGTGGAAATACTTGGTGGCAGTATTCTTTTGCCCCCACCACAGGGTAGGTAGGCAAAAAAGGAAATGAATATTCAGAGAAATTGTATAGGACAGTCACAAGGGGTTGGGGGACAGCAGAATGGAGAGACAGTGGTAGTATAAAAGTGTCATCATATCTCTATGAACAGAGTTTTCCTCTATCACAGACAAAATGATGTGTGGCTCTGGTCCATAGGGGTGCCCCATATAGATGCTAAAGTATCAACTGCATGCTACTTTGCCACAATAACATGCAGCCAATACCCCAGATGGGGTATATGTAAGTATATATTAATGTTTATTCAAGCATATATTAATTTTCAGATCCTTGAAGGTTTATGCCGGCAGACTGGAACATTCAAGCATGAATGCCTTAGCCTTGTCGATCAGTACTATCTTCCTCTCTATAATCTTCTAGTCTCTGACATCCATCCAAAGGAAGTGTGTGAAGCAGTTGGCCTGTGTGGATTGAATTCAGTCTTTAATGAGGAAGTAAGTGGAAAGAATGGGTGTGTTGCCTGAAGATAAGTGTAACTAAACTGTCCTCACTATTCCCTCTGGTTATCACCAAGAAAACAGATTAGCATTTTGACTTGATCTATTATATAATATTTAGTTGTTTATTTTCCAGTTTATAAAGGTATTTTTGTATATCAACAGCATCCTGTGTGGGTATTGTTTAACCCAGGTCCTGTAATTGTGCAAAAGCCAGTACCCTTCACCCGCTTGAAACCAGCCGTAAGGAAAAACAGCAACCCAGGACTCATTGGAACTGATGAAGCTGCTGCTGTTCATGTTACTGAAGACAGAGTTCCTATGGAACTTCCTCGTGTGAAATTAACAGGAACTGGAATCAGTAAGTACCTCCCAGCTTAGATAATTCTTAAGGTGCTCAGCCTGAGGAAGTGCTCAGTCTCACTGCATTGCCTTCGGTACAAGCTGTATGGTGGGGGAACGGATGACCTAAGTGTTAAGGTGGTAAGGGTGATGAATGGATTTTGGATAGGCATAGAGTGGGTGTAGTGTGGGTATATGCTTTGACTTGGTCATTTCTCTCAGAGGAAGATAAGGCCTTTTTGGCATGTATATACCAAGTTGACACCTGCTTTTTATTACCATTCGTCATCCAGGAGGTGCCAAGATAAGAGGGAGAGAGGAGGGTGGAGAGGAGTGGAATATATAGGAAATGGAATGGGTGGGAGTGGTTTCTGTGCCTTTTTCTTTTTGGCTATCCCCCGTGTAAAGGGGGTATATGTATGTGTACAATACACAGGCCAGATAATTATGAGCAGATTAATACCACTTATTTAGAGAGTACATATATACATACATATACCAAAGGCTCTTTTCCCCTTTATAAGGGAGGTAGCCAAAAAATAAAGGCATAAAAACCATTCCATCCCCATCACACTCCACTCCCCTCCACCCTCTTCCCTCCCTCTTATCTTGACACCTTCTGGATGACGGGTCATCCCTGCATCTTGTTCACTGCCCTGGGTGAGAAGCAGTGTCACAAAGTGCAGCACATCCACAGCAAGGCCACTTCATTAAATTGGCGACCCCCTCCTCTCCGTCCCCACATGCAGAAAATATGATGGGGGAAATCCCTTCGGGCTGTGTCAAATTTTTCTCATGCATACTCCCTCACTCACCCCCCATCCCCCACCCATTCCACCTCATTGATCACAACATCATCCATATACAACCATTCTCCACTCACCCCTATCTTCTGTCCTCTCCCGTCCTTCCTCAACAGACATTGCCCTCTTCCCCAAAGCCCCCTTCACCCCATCCATCCATCTCATCTTAAGTCGCCCCCTCATGTTCACTCCTTCCACATCTGCCTTTCACACCTCTCTCACTAGTCATTCTTCACTCTTTCTGTGTCCAAACCATCCCATGACTGGTCCATGAGGGTGTTGTTAAATTCCCTACAACTGGCTTGGGATGGAAGGGTAAAGTAATTTTCCCTTTCATTCTACCTCTACCTCCACCTGAAGGTGTGGCCTTTGAAAGGAGGTGGGGTTGTTTCTGGAGTGCTTTATGGGCGAATATTGGTAAACTGTGAGAGCTCTCCCTTTAGCCCTGTGAGACAGGGCCAAAGTGGGAAGAAACACTCAGGATCAGAAACTGCTGTTGGGTTTTCCATGAAACCTGCTTCATTTGCTGTCTTGGTTCTATCCATGCCAAACTTTAACTACTGTGTCCAGTACTTTTCACCATCTTTTAGCTAAATTTTTTTTTCTCATAGTTCAGCTTCATAATTTTGTCAGAGGGAATGATATATTTATCTCTATACCAGGGGTGTCTTTCCATGTGAGGTAGCCAGTCAAGGCACATACCCACCACTCTGGGAGTGGATTGGGTGGGAGTGGGTATGTAATAATAATTGTTGGCTCAAGTTTCATTGACTGGAAACCTGTAACCACATTAACCCCTTCGATATGATGACGCCTACATAGGCATCATGAGGAGCAAGTGGGTATGTGAGGATGCCGATGTTGGCGTCTTGATTATATATATTGTAGTTGTACCTGCGTGACCCCCATGCTCTGTAAACTGGCTTCATCATTTTTTCTATGGTTATCAGAATTCACGGGTGAAAGAGAACGAGCAATACAGCGGTAACTATTTTTTATAATGCGAGTATTATGACGCAACATCGCACGTCTGGCAGATAATGCTGCCCGCGAGATTTTGGCCCGTGTTGAAGGGGTTAACTGGCAGTGGCCCTTAGTCCCTCCCTTAGATCTCTCAGGGGAGAAACTTTGGATTGTTGTGTATGTTGTTTTACTGTTGGCTGTGGAAGAATTGTACATTACTATTTGCCTTAGATCTAAGCGGAATGACAAAGTGACCCCTCATTCCCAAGGAGTTGAGCTAAGAGGGGGTGATTGAATGGGTTTCAGGTTTACAATTTGGTGTTTTTTGCTTTGATTTAAGTACATACATATACCAAGGCTTTTTCCCCCTTACAAGGGAGGTAGCCAAAAAGAAAAAGGCATAAAATCATTCCCACCCATTCCATCCCTGAATACACTCCACACCCCTCCACCCTCCCTCTTATCTTAGCACCTCCTGGATGATGGGTCATCCCTGCACCTTGTCCACTGCCCTGGGTCAGAAGCAGTGTCGCAAGACACAGCACATCCACAGCAAGGCCGCTTCATTAAATCGGCGACCCCTCCCTCTCCGTCCCCCCATTGCATAAAAGGAGAAGACGGGGGAGAAATCCCTTCAGGCTGCGTCAAATTTTGCTGACACATACTACCTCACCCCCCATCCCCCCACCCATTCCACCTCATGCATCACAACATCATCCATATACAACCATTCTCCATTCACCCCTGTCTTCTGTCCTCTCCTGTCCTTCCTCAACAGACATTCTCCTCTTCCCCAAAGCCCCCCTTTCACCCCATCCATCCACCTCTTCCTAGGACGTCCCCTCATGTTCACTCCCTCCACATCTGCCTTCCATACCTCTTTTACTAGTCTTTCTTCACTCATTCTTTCCATGTGTCCAAACCATCCTAACATTCTTTCATCAATCCTATCTCCCAGCTCCCTTTCCACCCCTGTTCTCCTCCTCACCACCTCATATCTCACTCTATCCAGCTTAGTAACCCCCAGCATACTTCTCAGACACCTCATCTCAAACACATTCCAACTCCTCCTCTCTTCTCTTATGTTCCATGTTTCTGCCCCATACGGTGCTGTTGGCACAATCACTCCTTCATACAGTCTCCTCTTAGCATCCATTCCCAAATGTCTATTCCTCATTGCACTCTTTAATCCACCAAGGCATTTACTCGCTTCTCTCAATCTACATTCTACATCCACCTTCACTCCACCTTTCCCTGCCACATTTGCACTTAAGTATCTAAAACTATCCACTTCCTCCAGTCGCTCTCCCTTAATGCTCACTTCCAGTCTACTGCCACTTTCACCCCATGTACATCTCATCACCTTACTTTTGCCCACATTTATCTTTAGCTTTCTTCTATCACATACTCTCCCAAACTCTGTCACCAACTTCCTCAATCCCTCCTCCGGTCCTGCCACAAGCGCAGTGTTGTCTGCAAACAACAGCTGGCTCACCTCCCACTTTTCTCCATTTTCTTTAACCATCTCCAATCCCTGACCCACTACCCTTGCATTTACCCCCATTCATGTATAAGTTGAACAGCCAGGGTGACATAACGCATCCTTGACGAAGTCCCACCTTTACTTCGAACCACTCACACACTCCATTCCTAATCCTGACACAAGCTACTACTCCCAGATCCCAGAAGCTTTCCTCCTATCTCGTATATCTGCATAACCTCCCACAGTGCCTTTCTTTCTACCCTATCATAAGCCTTTTCCAGATCCATAAAAGCCCAAAAAACATCCTTCCCCTTTCCTATAGCTTTCTCACATATCTGTCTTACCACAAAGATCTGATCTACACAACCTCTACCTGTCCTAAATCCACACTGTTCCTCACCAATTACTCCTTCTGTTCCTCTCCTAATCCTTTCAATAATGATCCTCCCATAAGCCTTTCCAACTACACTTATCAAGCTAATCACTCTGAAACTACTACATTCACACTTGTCCCCTTTTCCCTTGTAAAGGGGAACTATACAGGCACTCCTCCAGTCCTCCGGCACTCTACCCTCCCTCCAGCAAACATTAAATAACCTCACCGTCACTGTACCTCCCTTTTTCAAACATTCTGCATGGCATCCATTCAGACCAGGTGCCTTACCTGCTTTCATCATCTTAACTGTCTTCACCTCATCATTCCTTATTTCTCCTCCATTCTCCTCACTCATCACTCTCATTTTCTTCGCATTTCCCACTGCAGCTATCTTTCCCTCCCTATCCTCCTTCACATTTAGCAACTCCCTAAAATATTCTGCCCATCTTCCCCTTACTGCCTTCTCTTCCATTATCATCTCTCCATCTGCACCTTTTACCTTTTCTTCTCTACTTGATCACCTCCTCTTCCTCTCTTAATTTCTTTCCAAAACATCTTTTTATTACTTTCAAAATTTTCTGTCATACTCCTACCCCATTTCACATCTGCTCTCCTCTTTGCCTCCTTTACATTTTGGTTTACTTCTCTTTTCTTTTCTTTGTACCTCTCATTTGACTCCCTCATCCTATTTTGTGACCAATCTGTGAAAGCTCGCTTCTTCTCTTCTACAACGTTCTTTGTTTCCTCATCCCACCATTCACTACCCTTTCTTCTATTTCCTTCTGTCCTTCTTGTTCCACACACCATCCTTGCACACTTTGTGACTCCCTCCTTGAACCATCCCCATTCCTCCTCCACACCCAGCTCTACTCTATCCTTCACTCCCTCCCACTCCTCCTTCAGCTTCGTTTCGTACTCCTTCTCGTTTTCATTCAAAGAGTACACTCTAAGATCCTCCCTACCTTTTCATTTAAGAACCTTATGATATTGTTGACTGACAAACTTGTTAACCCTTCTGTGTAGGTGTGGCTTCTGCAGGCAAGTCAGGACTCTTGGGACCTGCCATGGGCAAATCCTCCGTCAAGGACAATAACAAGTGTGTCATGTGTGAATTTGCCCTGAACTTCTTGCAGAACATCTTAGAGCAGGAAGACACAAGGGTATGTACTGTTATTATTATTACTTTTTTTTTTCTCTCCCCATCCTCTTCACCTCCAGTTATGTGAAATAATACTCATCTGCAAATATTTTGGTCTTGCATTGCATTACATGCATCAGAAGTAGATTTGAATGGATTGGGTCATCGTGCAAAGCCTGATGGTGGTGGCTGGATTCCTTGCTGATGTGAATCTTGTGAAAAATGCAAAGGATTGAATAGCTACTATATTATCACCTGTATTCATTCCTCAATATTTTATTGCTTTCAGGAAGACATCGAACATGCTGTAGAAAATCTTTGTTCATACATGCCCAAAACTATCTCTGAAGAATGTGAAGATTATGTAGAAGCATATGGAGATCAAGTCATAGAGTTTCTTGACCAGGAGATTGATCCAGCAAAGGTTTGTGAAACCTTATCTTTTTTTTGGTGAGAACCTTGTCTAGCTCTGGATATTTTCCATGCATATGTTCTCCTGGATGAGGTGGATGGATGGGGTGAAGGGGGCTTTGGGGAAGAGGGGAATGTCTGTCGAGGAAGGACGGGAGAGGACAGAAGACAGGGGTGAATGGAGAATGGTTGTATATGGATGATGTTGTGATTGCATGAGGGGGAATGGGCGGGTGGATGGGGGGGTGAGGTAGTATGTGTGAGCAAAATTTGATGCAGCCCGAAGGAATTTCTCCCCATCCTCTCATTTTATGCAATGGGGGGACGGAGAGGGGGGGTTGCCGATTTAATGAAGCGGCCTTGCTGTGGATGTGCTGTGTCTTGCGACACTGCTTCTGACCCAGGGCAGTGGACAAGGTGCAGGGATGACCCGTCATCTAGGAGGTGCTAAGATAAGAGGGAGGGGTGTGGAGTGTATTCAGGGATGGAATGGGTGGGAATGATTTTATGCCTTTTTCTTTTTGGCTACCCCCCTTGTAAGGGGGAAAAAGCCTTGGTACATGTATGTATGCTCTCCTGAGTTTTCCCTTTATATCTGTCACCACTTGTTCAACCAACACCCAGTCCAACACTTTTTCCATTACACAATGCATTTCTTTTCCTCTAAAATTTGCGGTTCAATCATCATTACTTTTGTCAACTTCCATCTTTTGTTCATACTTGAATGCATCTTGCATTCTTTTTGATTTCCCTCAAGAACTTGTTCAAGAGAGATTCTTTTTTTTTATATTATGAAACCATTCTTATTAACTATATTTTCTACAACACTGCAAGGTGTTATGAAAACATTATCATTTTGTTTTATTCCTAATTATCACATGCAATTAAGTTGCATTTTTTTTTAAATGGCCCTGGGATAGTCTTTATTCATGACAGTTCAATTTATTTTGTACATACATACATATACCAAGGCTTTTTCCCCCTCACAAGGGAGGTAGCCAAAAAGGAAAAGGCATAAAATCATTCCCACCCATTCCATCCCTGAATACACTCCACACCCCTCCACCCTCCCTCTTATCTTAGCACCTCCTGGATGATGGGTCATCCCTGCACCTTGTCCACTGCCCTGGGTCAGAAGCAGTGTTGCAAGACACAGCACATCCACAGCAAGGCCACTTCATTAAATCGGTGACCCCCCATCTCCGTCCCCCCATGCATAAAAGGAGAAGACAGGGAGAAATCCCTTCAGGCTGCGTCAAATTTTGCTCACACATACTACCACACCCCCATCCCCCTGCCCATTCCACCTCATGCATCACAACATCATCCATATACAACCATTCTCCATTCACCTCTATCTTCCATCCTCTCCCATCCTTCCTCAACAGACATTCCCCTCTTCCCCAAAGCCCTTCACCCCATCCATCCACCTCATCCTAGGACGTCCCCTCATGTTCACTCCCTCCGCGTCTGCTTTCCATACCTCTTTTACTAGTCTTTCTTCACTCATTCTTTCCATGTGTCCAAACCATCCTAATATTCTTTCATCAACCCTATCTCCCAATTTCCCTCTCCATCCCTGTTCTCCTCCTCACCTCCTCATTTCTCACTCTATCTAGCATAGTAACCCTCATCATACTTCTCAGACACCTCATCTCAAACATATTCCAACTCCTTCTCTCTTCCTCTCTTATGTTCCATGTTTCTGCCCCATACAGTGCTGTTGGCACAATCACTCCTTCATACAGTCTCCTCTTAGCATCCATTCCCAAATGTCTATTCCTCATTACACTCTTTAATCCACCAAGGCATTTACTCGCTTCTCTCAATCTACATTCTAGTTCCACCTTCACTCCACCTTTTCCTGCCACATTTGCACCCAAGTATCTAAAACTATCTACTTCCTCCAGTCGCTCTCCCTTAATGCTCACTTTCAGTCTACTGCCACTTTCACCCCATGTACATCTCATCACCTTACTTTTACCCACATTTATCTTTAGCTTTCTTCTATCACATACTCTCCCAAACTCTGTCACCAACTTCCTCAATCCCTCCTCCGATCCTGCAAACAACAGCTGGCTCACCTCCCACTTTTCCCCATTTTCTTTAACCATCTCCAATCACTGACCCACTACCCTTGCATTTACCTCTCGCACTACCCCATCCATGTATAAGTTGACCCGCCAGGGCGACATAACTCATCCTTGACAAAGTCCCACCTTTATCTCAAACCACTCACTCTCTTCATTCCTAATCCTGACACAAGCTCTACTACTCTCATAAAAACTCTTGACAGCTCCCAGAAGCTTTCCTCCTATCCCGTATATCTGCATAACATCCCACAGTACCTTTCTTTCTACCCTATCATAAGCCTTTTCCAGATCTATAAAAGCCCAAAATACATCCTTCCCCTTTCCTCTAGCTTTCTCACATATGTCTTACCACAAAGATCTGATCTACACTATTTTGTAGTGTTTGTAATTATGGTCCATAGTCAGTTACTTTCTCTGTCTCTTACACTCTCACTCCCTCACAGACAGACAGACAGACAGACAGGCAGACAGACAAACACACTCACACAGACACACTCACACAGACACACTCACACAGACACACTCACACTCACTCACACTCACTCACACTCACTCACTCACTCACTCACTCACTCACTCACTCACACACTCACTCACACACTCACTCACACACACACACACACACACACACACACTCTCTCTCTCTCTCTCTCTCTCTCTCTCTCTCTCTCTCTCTCTCTCTCTCTCTCTCTCTCTCTCTCTCTCTCTCTCTCTCTCTGTCTCTCTCTCTCTCTCTCTCTCTGTCTCTCTGTCTCTCTCTCTCTCAGTCTCAGTCTCTTTGGTGTCCTGTCTCATTCTCCAATTTATCAAACCTACCTTCAAATTCAGGTATGGGTCCAACTTTGGGTATATCCTTGTTTTCTAATTTTTTCATATTAGATTTGTGTGTGTGTGTGTGTGTGTGTTTGTTTGTTTGTTTGTTTGTTTGTTTTTGTATGTGTATGTATGTAGGCATGCATATATTGTAATAATATATTTTAAGGTATATTGCGGATGTTAAAGGAATTCTGTGGATTAAACACCACCAAGCTGCAGTAGAGGGGGGATAAGAACTTTCTAAATTCAAGTTTTGTTTTTCAGATTTGCTCACTCTTGCACCTGTGCCCAGCTTCTTTGGAGAAAGATGAAGTCAAGGATGATGTTTCCTGTGTGATGTGCGAGTATGCCATGACCCAGCTTGAGGAGGTTCTCAAGGACAAAAAGACAGAGGTGAATAAACTTGGTATATGTCAAGCATCAAACTGGGATGGAGGAACTCAACAGAGGTTCTTATGGTATTACAGGAGTCCCTCAAATAACACGGATTCCACGGATTCTATCATATGCGGATTTTATTTCAAAACCATTTCAAATGTAGAGAAACGTTTTAAAATTCGCGCCGAGTCGGGCACGCATACGCACACACGCGGTAACATCGCAAACATTTGTGGTGGCTGCTTTCTATTTTACCATATACAGTCGATCCTCATATAACACGGTCATTATGTACACTGGGAACTGCTCAAACAAGGGTGTGGGGCGAGGGGATAGCCGTGGGTGGATGCCTGCGGTTACGTGTCAACCTCCGGGTACTGATGCAGGAGGGAGGGAGGGGAGGAGAAGGGGAGTAGGGGTGGTAGGGGGGTAGTCAACAAGCTTTAGCTTGTCGCTTCCACCTCCTGTGCCGTGCTATCGTGAAATTTTACCGCCCTAACCTGTTGAAGTGTAATTTCACTTTCGTTTGGAACACAACTAATAAGTCTGATAATGACTGCGCTTGTCATGTGTTAATTTCTCGTATGAGGTTCTTGTTGTAACTGGCGGTGGTGGTTTGGGAGATCAAAAACAGACATATACACACTTACACACATGTAGACACGCACACATAGACACGTGTTAGACAACCAGTGTATGTTGTGAATGCGCGTGTGTGTACACACACATATGAACAGACACGCATGTACATGCTTACTTGTACATGTGAACACAGACACATACACACATGCCACACACACATACATACGCCACATACACACATACATATGCCACATACACACACACACACACATGTGTATATGCCACATACACACACATATGTATATAAGCCACATACACATATACGCCACATACACACACATGTATATACGCACAAACACATACATATGCCACAAACGCCACATACATACACCACATACACGCGCGCACACACTCACGCACGCACGCACACACACACACACACACACACACACACACACACACACACACACACACACACACACACACACACACACACACACACACACACACACACACACACACACACACACACACACACTTACACTTACACTTACACTTACACTTACACTTACACTTACACATACATATACATATGGTTCTCGGTATTTAATATGGAAAGTCAGCATATGCGGATTTGGTCATACACAGTAATTTCAGGAACCTAACCCCCGTGTTATTTGAGGGACTCCTGCATTGTACTTTTTCTTGACCAGCCCATGTTTTCCTTAGGTTATTCTGGAAAAGTTACACAATTGTTTGCAAATGAACTTTGGAAAATGCTGGAAATGTAGTTATGAGATTGGAAGAACAAGCTAACACCAGTTTATCAAGGGATGAGGAACATCAGAGAATAATGAAAGTACAAGTGGCACCTTATACAGAAGGGATTAAGATGGAAAGCTGCATGTGGTTAAAAGTGGGAGACTACTGGAGTTTCACTTATAGATTGTTAGTATTTTACTTTTACATATACCAAAGGCTTTTTTTCCCTTTACACGGGGGGATAGCCAAAATGAAAAAGGCATAGAAACCACTCTCACCCATTCCATTTCCTATATATTCCACTCCCCTCCACCCTCCTCCCTCCCTCTCAATTCCTTGAGTCTTCAGTGTCGCTATCTTACATTCAAAATCCAAACAAATGACGCACGAAAAGTGCAGCGCCATGAACAAATAGAATAAAGTTAACAACTGGTATTGAATAAAATAAAAAGAGTGCCTGTAGTAGAAATTTTAAACATGTATAGGAAATACAGCATTAGATGTAGTGATCTGGCAGATTAATACACAAGTGACAGAATTGGAGAGGAATATTTATACCGAGGAGACCACCATGGGGAATCAACTGGCATTAACCCTTTCACACCGGGTCAAAATCTCGCGGGCAGCATTAGCTGCCAGACGTGTGTTGTTGCGTCATAATACTCGCATTATAAAAGATAAAGTCACCGCTCTATTGCTTGTTCTCTTTCACCCGTGAATTGTGATAACCATAGAAAATATGATGAAGCCAGTTTACAGAGTATGGGGGTCACGCAGGTACAATTACAATAAATATAATCAAGACGCTGACATCGGCATCCTCGCGTACCCACTTGCTCCTCATAACGCCTATGTAGGCGTCATCGTATCGAATGGGTTAATGTTGGGGAGGTGATGCATGGTGTAAGTGGGAAGGATTGAAAAGGACTTGTGAGACAGGAGTATGAGGAATGAGGGTGTTCTTCTCCTTCCTGCACCTTTCTTTGCAAGTAATGGTTGATTTAGAGATGAGGAATGATGAGTTGAACTGAAATTGTAACCTGTTTTTGGAATTGCAGGAATCCATCCGTCATGCCCTGGAAACCTTGTGTTCTTCGTTACCAAAGAGCATCGAGAAGGAGTGTGACATGTTTGTAGATGCTTACACAGAACAAATCATTGATATGCTCATACAGGACCTCTCACCAGACGAAATCTGCATTAAGCTTCATCTTTGCAAGCCCAAGAAAGGTAGAGTTGCTGTGCTATTCAGGTTGGGGAAAAGGTTATCGGTTGTTCTCTGGGTATCTGTGTCCCAGGTCTCTTGTAGGAGACTCATGGCTCTCAGGTAACAGACAAAAGCCACTTGGCTGGCCCATAACTCACTTAGGATAAAAATATTGTGTTGTCTAGGGATTTTTAGTGTGAGGCATTATAGAATGTGATGCTTGAATCTATGTGGTGGTTGCATCCAGGGCAGTAGATTCTGTGGCCAGGTCTATTTGTGTTGATATTATCATGCTGGATGGTGTCCTGAATGCAAGGAGGTAAGTTTGGTTCTTGATTCTCTTGAGGGTAAGGTTTCTGTGGGGCTGATGTCTGGGGAGTATTTGTGGAGTACAGATGCTCCTCAACTTACGTTTTAGTTACATTCCGAACGGCCGAATGTAAGTTGAAAATGAACGTAAGTTGTTACTGTACTATACATCGGTAAATTCTATTACCGTATCTTATAAAACACCCCTAAATCATTAATTAAACACATAACATTGTAAAATAATAACATTAATTTCAAATAGATTAAATTCAAGCAACATAAATTGAGATGGTGGAGGAGGAGGAGGAGGCAAGGCATTTTCAGTTTGTCGTTTGCGCAATGTAAACAATGGACGCAGCGTCGTGCGCAAGTATCGTTTGAACTACGGAGAGCGCGGTAAACTAAAAAATTCACCCAATTTTTTTTTTTACCGTCAGTTCAAACGTAAAATCGAAAAAACGTAAAACGAATGAACGTAAGTAGAGGAGCGTCTGTATTGAAGCTCGCTGGCCGAGCGGGTTAGGGCGTCGATACTTGCGGCAAGGGTCGAGGGGATGGCGATTCGAACCCCACCACTGGCGAAGTTGAACCAAGGGCATGGTTCATTAAATTCCACACCTCAAAGTCCTCTGTAAGGGGCACCATCCTAGCCTCTCGATAGGGGGGAGTTTGTGACGTTAAACCATATCATCATCATTTGAGTTTGATGATCTGTCTTGGAGAGATTGTGTGAGGTACACATACACTAGTCAATGGAATAGATTGCAAAGATTCAGGTGGGGTTTGTCCAAGGTTGGAGGATTTGATTAGTGTAATTGTAGCTTTAAGCTAAGTTTTGGATGTACATGTTGTAAAGGGAGAGAGTTGGGTACACAGACAGACAGACAGACAGACAGACAGACAGACAGACAGACAGACAGACAGACACACACACACACACACACACACACACACACACACACACACACACACACACACACACACACACACACACACACACACACACACACACACACACACACACACACACACACAGACACACACACACACACACAGACACACACACACACACACACACACACACACACACACACACACACACACACAGACACACACACACAGACACACACACACACAGACACACACACAGACACACACACACAGACACACACACACAGACACACACACACACACACACACACACACACACACACACACACACACACACACACACACAGATATATATAGTATAGTATATTATATATTGTATTTGTTTTGTTAATTGATTTTCTTGACCCATTGCAGCTCCTTTACCACCACTGGATTCCAGTCATCAACTTCCTGTTACTCGCTTAGGTATCCCAGCTTTGAGTTACGGTAAGTTGAAAAATTTCTTTGTTAGTGAGAGATGCAAATAAATGTCTTGGGGGGGGGGGGAGGGGATGAGAAAGTGTAATGAGAAATAGGCATTTGGGAATGGATGCTAAGAGGAGATTGTATGAAGGATTGATTGTACTGACAGCACTGTATGGGGTAGAAACATGGAACATAAGAGAGAAGGAGTTTGAATGTGTCTGAGATGAGTTTCCTGAGAAGTATGATAAGGGTTACTAGGCTGCATAGAGTGAGAAATGAGGAGATTAGGAGGAGAATGGGGGTGGAAGGGGAGTTGGGAGATAGGGTTGATGAAAGAGTATTGGGATGGTTTGGACACATGGAAAGAATGAGTGATGAAAGATTAGCAAAAGAGGTGTGGAAGGCAGAAGTGGAATGAGTGAACATAAGGGGGCAACCAAGGATGAGATGGATGGATGGTGGTAAAAGGGGCATTGGGAAAGAGGGGAATGTCTGTTGAGGAAGGATGGGAGAGGACAGAAGATAGGGATGAATGGAGAACGGTTGTGTATGGATGATTTAATGTATGAAGGGGAGTGGGTGGGGGTGAGGGAGTATGTGTGAAAAACGATTGACTCAGCCTGAAGGGATTTCTCCTTGTCTTCTCCATTTCTGCATGAGGGGATGGAAATGGGGTGTTGCCGATATAATGAAGCGGCCTTGCTGTGAATGTGCTGTGTTTTGCAACACTGCGTCTGACCCAGGGCAGTGGACACGATATAGGGATGACCTGTCATCCAGGAGGAGCCAAGATAAGAGGGACGGAGGGAGGTGGATGGGAGTGGAGTATATGGGGATGGAATGGATGTGAGTGGATGACTGGTTTTTTGGCTACCTCCCTTGTAAGGGGGGAAAAAGCCTTTGGTATATGTATGTATGAGTGACCCTCTTGTTCTGTGAACAGGCTTGATCCCTTTTTCAGTTGTTACAAGCAGTCTGGATGGAAGAGAATGGGTATAACAACTGTAACTTTATATTTTATAATGTGCATATTGTGATGCATCATTGTACATCAGACAGCTAATGTGTGCATGAATATTTGACCTGTATTGTAGAGGTTAAAGAAGGCTGAAAGGAAGAGCTAAAATATGTTTGATAAAGGGTTTTAAGAAGTATGGTAAGTGTTGCAAGAATGGATAAAATGATCAGTCAATCTATTGCCCTTGGTGTCATTAGCAGAAGACCTGTGGCCCTCTGGTAACCAGCAACAGGATAGTAAGAAATGTGGAGATAGGCAGAGGCTGGTTGATGTGGTTGATCAGTCTTGAAATGGTTTGGGCATATGGAAGGAATTAGTGAAGACTAGCAGAAAGTGTGAGAAATAGAAATGGAATAAATTTGCAAGGAATGCAAATAATGAACTGGATGGATGGGATGAACAGGACTGGATGCAAGATGAATGTCTGTCGAGCAAGGAAGCATGTATACAAAAAATGATGAATGGAAAATGGTCATAAAATGATGAAGATGTGTTCTTTTCATCTCAGTCGAATATTTTGAATGAAAGAGTATCGGGGGTGGGGTGGCCATATTTTGAAGTGGTTGGGGGTGATTGGAGCCATTTCCACCTTTGCTGTGTCTTGCTGCATGGATTCTAACTTGAACTGTGTGGTCAGAGATAGGGAAGACCCTTTATTGTGAAGTGCTAAAATGGGAGGAATAAAGGATGATTATTGGATGGGCTCATGATGATAAATACAACTAGGTAAATACCAAAGGCTTTTTTGGTAGCCAAAAAACATACATACATATCGAGGCTTTTTCCCCCTTACAAGGGAGGTAGCCAAAAAGAAAAAGGCATAAAATCATTCCCACCCATTCCATCCCTAAATACACTCCACTCCCCTCCACCCTCCCTCCCAAAAAACAGCCATAAAAACCACTCCCACCCATTTCATCCCCAACGTACTTCACTCCCATCCACCTCCTTCCCTCCCTCTTATCATGGTACCTCCTGGATGATGGGTTATCCCTGGATACTGTAGAGTAAATTGGACTTTACCTACCTTAGAAATACTAAATATGTGATCCAAGAAAAATTTACATTGATAATCAAAACTGTCAGTAATAAAGCAGTTGATAATGATTGAGTACTGTATTGTGTTATTGTCCAATGATTATAGTTGGGGCTATTGTAGTATGAGTCGGTGTTTGGTGTCTTTTGTGTGATGGTTGCATCTGGGACAGTTTGAATCTGGCCATTTGTTTTTATGTATACCTTTAAAAAGGACTTTTTTTTTCCCTTATAAGGGAGGTAGCCAGTCAGCCAATACATGCATCCATCAAACACCCATTTGTATCCCTTTTATCTTGACTCCTTGTAGATGAAAGGTCATCCTAGCTTACTGCCTGGGTCTGAAGCAATGCAGCAAGACAGCATCTTCACAGCAGGGTATGACAGCTGAAGCTGCTTTACCTCTAACGCTTCAATTATAAAGTGACCCACTCCTTGTCCCCTTACATTTAGATAGAGAAGATAAAGAGAAATTCCTATAGGTTGTGTCAATGAATTGTCCATTTGTGGTCATTCTCCATTTGCACTTATTTCTGGCCATGAAACATAAGAGAGGAAGAGTTTAAATGTGTTTGAGAAGTATGGTAGGGGTTACTAGGTTGGATAGTGTGAGAAAACGGGAGGTAAGGAGGAGAGTGAGGGTGGAAAGGGAGTTGGTAGATAGGGTTGATGAAAGTGTGTTGGGATGGTTTGGACACATGGAAAGAATGAGTGAAGAAAGATTAGTAAAAGAGGTGTGGAAGGCAGAGGTGGAAGGAGTGAACACCAGGGGATGACCAAGGATGAGATGGATGGATGAGGTAAAAGGGGCATTGTGAAAGAGAGGAATGTCTTTTGAGGAAGGAAGGGAGAAGACAAACATAAGGGTGAGTGGAGAATGGTTGTGTATGGATGATGCTGTGATGCATGGAAGTGGGTGGGTGGGGGATGGAGGGGTGAGGGAGTAAATGTGAATATTTTGACACAGCCCAAAGGGATATCTCCCTGTCTTCTTCTTTCTGCATGAAGGGACGGAGAAGGGTGGTCGCCGATTAAATGAAGTGGCTTTGCTATGTCTTGCTACATTGCTTCTGACCCAGGGCAATGGGTGAGATGCAGGAATGACCTATCATCCAGGAAGAGCTAATAAAAGAGAGAGGGAGGGGTGTTAAATGGGTGTGGATTATGTGGGGATGAAATGGGTGGGAGTGGATTATGCCTTTGACTTTGGCTACCTTCCTTGTAAGGGGGGAAAAGCCATTAGTATGTGTATGTATGTTACTATTATGAAAACTTTTGATTGCTTAACAGACACCCTCTTATATTCCATCATCTGCAACATTCCTGAAAGCTTGAAATATCTTGTTATTCACCCTAAAGTCCATGAAATCCCCAAACATTTTTATCTTGTACCTAATACTTTCTCTTCCCAATTTTTTTTTTTTAATAGAAATGTTTTAATGACAAGGGGATGAACATGGATTAAATGTATGAAATAATGTTTTATCTTACCTTCAGATGTTGCTGTAGAACCAGCAAAGCACAAGACCAAGCAGTCTAGTATTTGTATTATTTGCGAGTTTGCCATGACCCAGCTGGACCAGATGTTGTTTGATAATGCGACAGAGGTATGCCTCCAACTGTCTTTTCTGTCATTCTATATGTCAGTGTGTCTATATTAATTTACCAAAGTACCTTTTAATACCATACCCAAAACTCTTTGAACACTTTTCCCAGCCTCGTGTGTTTACTTTGTGTGTATCATGAATCCAGCCAAAATAACTTTTTATTTGGGTTAGTTCTTGTGGACAGAAAATTTCTGGTTAAGAATTGAGTTTGTTTGGCTTTAATTAGAACTGAATTAGGGTATTGGCCCTCACCATTGGTGTGGTTTTAAAAAAGAAGGGGAGATGTTTGTTTAGGGATTATAAACAGAGTATATTTTGTTACAAGAATTGATCAACTTGGAGTGAAATGATGAACTTAGTGTAATAACTAGTTGAAGAGTAATATATACAAGAGTTACTGGCCTGAGTACTATTGGTTACCTTATGGGGAATGAGATTGGAAATTCTAAAGAAGGATAAGGGAAATCAAGAACACAGGTGCTTTAGATAGTATTATTCCTAATAGAGATTTTCTTCATGATTTTCATTATTTGTTTCAGGATGAAATCATGCGTGGTGTGGAATTTGTCTGTACCCTATTGCCACAGACCATCCAGGAGGATTGCATTGGCTTTGTGGAAGAGTATGGGGATGCTATCATCAAACTCCTAGTTCATGAACTTGCACCCAAGAAAGTCTGCTCCGAGATTGGACTTTGTAAAGCTGTTGATCTTCACTGTAAGTATTTCATTACCTTTGTCAAATGTTCTTTATATTCAACTTCAGATGGAATATTTGAACTATGTCCATTATGTTCATTAATCTCTTCAATAAGAATTGAATATTTGTGTGCAAGTGCTAGGCTGCCTGATATATGCTGATTTGATACACCACAGTATGCTCATTATTAGATATAAAGTTACAGCTGTAGTATTTTCCTTTCATTCTCTTTCACCATTAATGTGGATAGCCACAAATTTGAGAAAGCCTGTTTACAGAATATGGGGGTCACTAGGCTACAACTACAAAATAAATGTAATTAGGACACTGACACTGGATTCCTTGTATGCCCTCTCACGCTTCAGGATGCTGATGTCAGTATCTAGGGATGGACAGAGAGGGAAGACTAAATGAAAGAGTGATTGTACATAGTACATTGTATGGGGTAGAGATTTGGAATGTAAGGGAGGCAGAAAGGAGAAAGTTAACTTCTTCAGTATGAGTCTAATATTTGCATGCAAATGTTAGGCTGCATGATGTATAATGATTATCACAATACATACATTATAAGATATAAAGTTGGAGCTGTAATATTTTCCTCTCTTTGTGTTCTTTCACCCGGAGTGTGGATAACCACAGAAAACACAATCAAACCTGTTCACAGAATACGGGGGTCACTTGACTACAATTACAAAGTAAATATAATCAGGATGTTGATGCCGGCATTCTTGTGTACCCACTTGCGCCTCATGACGCTGATGTCGGCTTCCTTGTATGCTGAAGGGTTAAATGTGTTTGAGATGAGGTGTTTAAGAAGTATGGTGGGGTTTATAAGGATGGGAAGTGAAATGGAGTGGGGGTGGGATGGGAAGGGATATGGTAGATAGGGCAAATCAAAGAATACTGGAACTTAAGGGGAAGACTGAGAATGGGATGGATGATTGGATGGGGTGAAGGGGGCCTTGGGGGGAATGTTTGTTGAGTAGGGAAGGAAAGGGTGGGAGATGTGTATGAATGGAGAATGGCTTGTACATACATACATACATATACCAAGGCTTTTTCCCCCTTACCAGGGAGGTAGCCAAAAAGGACAAGGCATAAAATCATTCCCACCATTCCATCCCCGAAAACACTCCACACCCCTCCACCCTCCCTCCCATCTTAGCACCTCCTAGATGACGGGTCATCCCTGCACCCTGTCCACTGCCCTGCGTCAGAAGCAGTGTTTGTAAATGTATGATAAACTGATATGGCCCTGGAACCAGTGGGTGCTATTGAATTACCTATGATCCGAACAATGTTTTAGAGGAGGGGGATGATTCTCATGAGGTGCTGTGTTGAGAAATTATGAACGAGTGTGTGCTTGGTCTTGGGTTGTTGTTGTTGTTGTTGTTCCCTAGACTGTGTCTGAGCAGTCCCATCTCCCCAAAGAATGCCACAGCCGAAGGGGGATATGGTAGGGAGAAGGCTCTTTGGTGTCAGTGATGTTTATAAATGGAAAGAAAACTTGCTGGGACAGTTTGAACTGTAATGTCATCTTAATATACAACATCACAGCTGTAATTTTGTGATGAACCTGATGCTCCTTTTCAGTGCCAGTTGCTGTTGTGGACACAAAGTTAGACAAGTGTGATGTGTGTGAGAGGGTGTTTGATTATATTAATGAAATACTTAAGAGTGGTGGGGCCACACGACCTATTGAGGATGTTCTTGAGAAGGCTTGCACTATACTACCACAAAAAGAGAGAGATTTTGTAAGTAAATATGTATTTCTTTTAATTAGAAATAATTGGAAATTATGAAATATGGGTGTATGATAGACAATATATATTTTTTTCTGCTGGAATTGTTTTAATATTTTGTGTTGTGGTATATTGGTTATTGAAGGTTTATAGTGTTGATTAATGTTGAACCATGGTTTCTCTGCTACCCAGTGTCAGGACTTGATTGAAGTCTATGGACCCTACCTGGTGGATATGCTAGCAGAGTTAGGTGATGGAAAGAGTGTGTGTCAGGCAATATCAGTGTGCCCTAACAATGAAGGCAAAATGCTTCTGGGTGGCAAACGCTGCACCTGGGGACCTGCATATTGGTGCAAGTCAAGGCTGCATGCTAAGTCCTGCAAGGTAGGTGAAAGTTTTGTTTTTGTATACATAGCTAGAGAAGAAAGTCACTGTTAATCCCCTTATACCAGTACATAAATTTGAGACTACTAAATAGAAGAAAGTGGTTCACCTAAACAGACTGCTGTAGCAATCATACATCATTTATGATGTACCAACACAAGAAATTCAAAAGATGATTTGCCCATTCTGCCAAGCCACCTTACTTGATTAAATACACATTCACAGACTGTTAAGCTCTGGCAGAACATGAACCCAGTCACAACCTCTGGCAGGGCAAAGTGGTCAGTTTCCTCAGTAACTCTTGTCAATCCACTAACACTAGGTTAATCAACATAGTTTAACATTCAGGATTGAGAATACAGGTACACAACCCTTTATCTGAAATTCTGAAAACCAGAGTTCCAAAATCAGAATGTTTTTTGTAGCGTGTGAAAAGTGTTATAACAAGTTTCGTTTGGCGGAAAAATGCAATGGTGTGCCCAGAATTCGAATGCCCCAAAACTCGAACTTAAAATTTAAATGCCCCAAATTCGAAATTGAAATTTAAATGCCCCAAAACTTGAATTTGAAATATGAATGAAAAAATGTAAAGAAATTTTTGCCACAAATTATAATTTTTTTTAAAATCTGAACAAATTGTCAGATGTTCAGGACGTTTCTTGGGTGTGTTCATCTTTGAGCACTTGGTTTCATTCTTGAAGCAGTAGTGAAAGCATCTGTGATTTTTATATTATTTTTGGTTATTTTCTGAGAACTTCAGTTATTGTCTTGGCACTCAAACAGCCTTGTAGAACAAATTCTATTCAAATTCTAATACATCACGATAGACCTGACCCAACACACTTGGGTGACGTGACTGTTTGGCAGGTATGCTGCCATTTACTGTCAAAAGTGAAACCTTTAGCACTGCAGTGCACACATTGTGCAGTGCGGAGAAGTGCTTCAGTCGTGTGTATGTGTTTTGAAAAGTTATAGCCCATCGCCTCTTGTAACTTAATTGCAGATTCGTACTTTTGTGAATGTGCTGTCATCAACTTTAATTTATTCCATTACATCATTTACCAATTTATTACTGTATGGAGCAGAAACATGGAACATGAGAAAGGAAGAGAGAAGGAACTTGAATGTGTTTGAGATGAAGTGTCTGAGAAGTATGATGGGGGTTACTAGGCTAGATAGAGTGAGAAATGAGGAAGTGAGGAGGAGAACAGGGGTGGAAAGGGAGCTGGGAGATAGGGTGGATGAAAGAGTATTAGGATGGTTTGGACACATGGAAAGAATGAGTGAAGAAAGACTGGTAAAGGAGGTATTGAAGGCAGATGTGGAGGGAGTGAACATGAGGGGACGTCCTAGGATGAGATGGATGGATGGGGTGAAGGGGGCTTTGGGGAAGAGGGGAATGTCTGTTGAGGAATGATGGGAGAGGACAGAAGACAGGGGTGAATGGAGAATGGTTGTATATAGAAAATGTTGTGATGCATGAGGTGGATTGGACGGGGGAATGGGGGTGAGGTAGTGTGTGTGAGCAAAACTTTTGACACAGCCCGAAGGGATTTCTCCCCGTCCTCTCCTTTATATGGGGGGACGGAGAGGGGGGGTCGTCGATTTAATGAAGCGGCTTTGCTGTGGATGTGCTGTGTCCTGCGACACTGCTTCTGACCCAGGGCAGTGGACAGGGTGCAGGGATGACCCGTCATCTAGGAGGTGCTAAGATGGGAGGGAGGGTGGAGGGGTGTGGAGTATTTTCGGGGATGAAATGGGTGGGAATGTTTTTGTGCCTTGTCCTTTTTGGCTACCCCCCTTGTA
Source organism: Oratosquilla oratoria (assembly GCF_046742065.1). NCBI lineage: Eukaryota > Metazoa > Arthropoda > Malacostraca > Stomatopoda > Squillidae > Oratosquilla > Oratosquilla oratoria. The sequence goes on along the minus strand of NC_134797.1, from coordinate 11,521,462 downwards.
AGGGAAAAAAAAGCCTTGGTATATGTATGTATGTATTACTGTAGTCTTCCATTATCCCATGCAAGTGGGAATAATCTTCGTACAGGCTTTGTATAACAGATGTCACTTGAAAATCATGTTCCTGTCGAAAGCATCCTGATGACATTTGAACGTGAATGTTAACGACTTTATTTTAATTTATTTTGTTGTCGTTTACCACTTAGGTGTCAAAAGCATCCTGATAACATTCAAACGTGAATGTTAATGACTTTATTTTCATTAATTCTATTTTGTCATTTACCACTTAAGTGTGGATATTTGTACGTTTCCTGCAGAAGTATTACATTTTTGTGCATGGTTAAAATTTGTGTATTGGCTTAAATTATCCCCATTGTTTCATTATTCATGTTTGTGATTATTATAAAGTGTGCAGAGTTGGTGTGTGGAGCAGGAGGGACGGGAGGAAGTGGAAGGAGGGGTGGTGAGTGGTGGGATGAGGAAACAGGGAGGGTTGTGGGGAAGAGGAGGCACTTTCACGGATTGGTTACAAAATGGGACGAGGGAGTCATATGAGAGGTACAAGGAAGGGAAAGGAGAGGTGAAGCATGGGGTAGGGGGAGCAAAGAGGGGAGCAGATGTGAAGTGTGGTGGGAGTATGACAGAAAATTTTGAAAGTAATAAAAAGATGTTTTGGAAGGAAATTGAGAGAGGAAGAGAAGGCGAATCAAGTAAAGAAGAGGGGGTGTGGGGTGCAGATGGAGAGATGATAATGGAAGAGAGAGTAAGGGGAAGATGGGCAGAGTATTTTGGGGAGTTGCTGAGTGTGAAGGAGGATAGGGAGGGAAGGATAGCTGCAGTGGGAAGTGCTAAGAAAAGGAGTGATGAGTGAGGAAGGTGGAGGAGAAGTGAGGAAGGACGAAGTGAAGGCAGTTGTTAAGATGATGAAAGCAGGTAAGGCACCTGGTCTGGATGGATGCCATGCAGAATGTCTGAAAAAAGGAGGTACAGTGATGGTGGACTGGCTGGTGAGGTTATTTAATGTTTGCTGGAGAGAGGGTAGAGTGCCGGAGGACTGGAGGAGTGCCTGTGTAGTTCCACTTTGTGGGGGAAGGGGGGACGGGTGTGAGTGTGGTGGTTTCGGGGGGATTAGCTTGTTGAGTGTGGTTGGGAAGGCTTATGGGAGGATCTTGATTGAGAGGATTAGGGGAGGAACAGAGGGAGTAATTGGTGAGGAACAATGTGGATTTAGGATGGGTGGAGGTTGTGTAGATCAGATTTTTGTGGTGAGACAGATGTGTGAGAAAGCTATAGGAAAGGGGAAGGATGTTTTTTTGGCTTTTATGGATCTGGAGAAGGCTTACGACAGGGTAGACAGAGAGGCACTATGTGAGGTTTTGCGGATATACGGGATAGGAGGAAAGCTTCTAGGAGCTGTCAAGAGTTTTTATGAGAGTAGTAGAGCATGTGTCAGGATTGGAAATGGAGAGAGTGAGTGGTGCGAGGTGGGGGTGGGACTTCGTCAAGGATGCGTTATGTCGCCCTGGCTGTTCAACTTATACATGGATGGGGTGGTGCAAGAGGTAAATGCAAGGATGGTGGGTCAGGGATTGGAGATGGTTAAAGAAAATGGAGAAAAGTGGGAGGTGAGCCAGCTGTTGTTTGCGGACAACACTGTGCTTGTGGCAGGACCGGAGGAGGGATTGAGGAAGTTGGTGATGGAGTTTGGGAGAGTGTGTGATAGAAGAAAGCTGAAGATAAATGTGGGCAAAAGTAAGGTGATGAGATGTACAAGGGGTGAGGGTGGCAGTAGACTGGAAGTGAGCATTAAGGGAGAGCGATTGGAGGAAGTGGATAGTTTTGGATACTTGGGTGTAAATGTGGCAGGAAAAGGTGGAGTGAAGGTGGAGGTAGAATGTAGATTGAGAGAAGCGAGTAAATGCCTTGGTGGATTAAAAAGTGTAATGAGGAATAGACGTTTTTTAGTGGATGGTAGGAGGAGACTGTATGAAGGAGTGATTGTGCCAACAGCACCGTATGGGGCAGAAACATGGAACATAAGAGAGGAAGAGAGAAAGAGTTTGAATGTGTTTGAGATGAGGTGTCTGAGGGGTGTGATGGGGGTTGTTGGGCTGGATGGAGTAAGAAATGAGGAGGTGGGGAGGGGAACAGGGGTGGAGAGGGAGTTGGGAGGTGGGATTGATGAAGGGGTATTGGGATGGTTTGGATGCATGGAGAGAATGAGTGAAGAGAGACTGGTGGGGGAGGTGTGGAGGGAGTGAATATGAGGGGACGTCCTAGGATGAGGTGGATGGATGGGGTGAAGGGGGCTTTGGGGAAGAGGGGAGTGTCTGTTGAGGAAGGACGGGAGAGGACGGAAGACGGGGGTGAGTGGAGAATGGTTGTATATGGATGATGTTGTGATGCATGAGGTGGAATGGGCGGGGGGATAGGGGGGTGAGGTATGTGTGAGCAAAATTTGACGCAGCCCGAAGGGATTTCTCCCCATCTTCTCCTTTACGCATGGGGGGACGGAGAGGGTGGGTCGCTGATTTAATGAAGCGGCCTTGCTGTGGATGTGCTGTGTCTTGCGACACTGCTTCTGACCCAGGGCAGTGGACGAGGTGCAGGGATGGCCCGTCATCCAGGAGGTGCTAAGATAAGAGGGAGGGTGGAGGGGTGTGGAGTATATTCAGGGATGGAATGGGTGGAAATGATTTTATGCCTTTTCCTTTTTGGCTACCTCCCTTGTAAGGGGGAAAGCCTTGGTATATGTATGTATGTGATTATCTCACTATTTCATTTATCAGTATATCATTATAAACAAGTTGTAATAATACTGAACTCTTTATTCATCCCAATTATTTGAATATTTACATGTTTGTGCTGTAATAAAAATTTTCGTATGTGTAATGCTGCCCGAACTTCAATGGGACAGCCAGTATTTTTTCCAAAATCAGAAAGATCTCGAAATCTGAAATGCAGTTGGTCCCAAGGGTTTCGGATAAAGGGTTGTGTACTTGTATATATTTTCTTTTTGTCCCTAGCCTTAACACCCTTAAAAATGGGGCCAGTAGATAATGTGTTGTTACTCCATATCTTTGCAGGCTGAAAGTCATTGTGAAGAGGTTGTGTGGAAGGGCAAGGCACCTGCAATATAAAGTGGAAACTGCCTCTGATTTTGGGATGATTTGTTTGGTCAGCTATGCAACCAAAGTAAGCCCAAACATACTACACTCCTGTTTGCCTTAAAAGTGTGGTGTGCAGTATATTGCATCGTGAACCATCTCCTGGCAGGCCAGCGTATTTCGTGTGTTTATTTACAAGCTTATGATTCTATTGTAATAGCCATGGTAATGTCAGTTGTAGATTTTTACTTCATGTATTTACACAGAATTGTTATTAACATTATTTTTTCATGTGTATGTAAAAGAACTCAGACATATACTTTGTTAACTGTGTTTGGCTATACAAGTGCCAGCATCACTCAGTCTTTATCTCTACTGTTGTAAATTCTTTAGACTTGTCTATACCTAGTATTTAGTAGGCTATTTCTTGTGTTTAGTTGCACCTCCATAAAGATTTCTAGTGATTTTCACTTGGCCTTGGTCTAGCCAGAAGTGTATTAAACATTTTGCTTGCCAAGTATTTAACCTTTTAAGTGATGGACAACTTTCTGAACTGGTAATTATTGTGAGTATTGTCTGTCATTCCACAAAACTACCAAAAAACTGTAACCATAGTAAGAGATTTAAGTGGGCAATGGTATGCTTAAAAAAAGGGAAAGGCATAACTATTTGAAATAGAGGCCTAAATTGCATTAAACAATACACACATTGGGTTGCTATGTGGTTAATGGCCCTTTCCACCTTCATAATAGGCATTGAAGCACACTTCATACACATTGACACCCACTTACCTCTCCTCACATCTCAGCACCTTGTAGATGAAGAGGTATTTGGATTCCTTTATTTTTTACCAGGTTTTTAGAGGACTCATGTAGATCACCAATGTAGGGCTTGCCTATGGTATGTTGGCAGTGGTACAGTTTTAGGACACAAGCTAATCATGTATGTCTTGAGATTTACTTTGAGACTTACTCAGATTCTGGTATCTTAGATGCAACTACATGCTAGTAAATACTGTAACACGTAGAGCAATGCATTGGGTACATGTACATGTGCACATGAACACAAACATACTATTACACTTCTAGAAGCTTCCCAATATTATCATCTCTGTGCACTTATGCAATAACCCACGTGTGATGATACATTCTAGTGCCCACCCACATTTCTTTTACATGATATGCCAGTACAATAGACCTATGGTTGAGTTACTTGGAAATGTATGCTTTGATTCTGGAAACTAAGAAATTGTTTGTCATGTAGGTTGTCCACATGTGAAAGCAAAATCAAGGAGACAGACTTCATCTGTGATATGAAGCCATCTAATGTGTTTGGTGATTCATGTTTGTCAACTTTGTATTTTTCATGCTAATATGGAATTAAATTAGACAAAAAATTATTTCTTTAAATTTCCTGTCACCAGTAAGTATCTTGCCAAAAGGGAAGTGCAGTTTTGTTGCATAGGCCCTGACCCAGGCACTGTGGTCGGGAGACGGGGATGACCCTTTATACAAGAGGAGCTAAGATGGGAGGGTCGGTGAATGGATTTTTGGATGGATGGGGTGGGTGAAGGTGATGTAGGCAGTGTCTACTTTGACTTTGGCACCTCCATTATAAGGGATTTAAGGCCCACACATGCCATGCATGCACACACACGCATGCTCACACACTGATGAACCACCGTCTGGAACGGACATCTAGAATGAGCTCTGGAGAACAGAGCTTTTTTGCTAAGTTGGAGGAAACACCTAGTTGGTATTGTATGGGAAGGGAGCTTTGTTTATCGAGTGACCAAAATGATATAACAATTTCACTTGATGGTTAAAATATAAAATGGTGGATGATGAAGATGGACAAAAATATAGTGAACCAATGAAGAGAAGACTGGATGTAAGCAGGGTTGAATCACCGTTAGGTGTCATCCCAAAAAAAGAGTTGCAACATGGAAACGCCGAAGACGAATCGAAGGTATGAAAGTGTGGCTTTCTCAGGGTTTACAAAAGAAAGTGGAATTCTAGGTAGATATATGATTTGGAAAGAGAAACAAGGTATAAAAATATTTTAAGAAATCAGATTTCAGAACTAATAAATGAAATTATAGATCTGAAAGCTGAAAACAGATCAATAAATAAAGAAGTGATTGAGCTGAAAAGAAATGTAGGAACAAACGGCTTAATGAGCTAAAAAAGGAATTAAACCATACATTGCTGGGTGAATGTTGTATATATTCCTCCCCCCCCCAGCATCAGAGCCAAAATATATTTTTAATAAACTCAAAATGATGTAAAACCAACAAATCTTGCTTATTTTGACTTGTCTTAGCCTAGAAGCGAAGAAACTGGGTTGATTTTGTCGAGATGTGCGTGCGAAAGTTTGGTAGAAAATCCGTAGACTTCACTCCTCAGTAGTGGTGGGGACAGGAATGCAGGTTGCGTGTGCACATGATGCACATCCCATGGGGTTGCTGGTTGAAGCTCCAGGCACAGGTTCATGGGTGGGTAGGGGTCCATAGGTGGAGGGGTGGATGGTTCCTCCACATCTTCCACATCCTCATCTTCAGTCTGGGACTCCTGCTCTCCTGACCTCACCACACAGCGCTTTTTGGCCAGCATAGAGCTAGTGTATGGCCACTGACTGCGGTCAGGGACCTCGTCATAAATAGTAGGTGGTCCAGAGGGGGCAGGGGCACCATCTATGACCCCTACTAAATTCGTGCGTGGCCTCCCACGAATGTCACGACCACTAACACCACTAGGATCTGGTTGAGGATCACTTGCACCATCCTCCTTTTCTCCTCCGCACACTAACCCCACTAGACCCAGGTCATTCTGGGTCATCGACATCAGCAACGAACTCTTCGGTTCTTTCCCGAGAGTCATCCTTAAATGGCATATAATCTTCATCGAGCACGTCATTGTCGAGCAATTCATATTGCCTCTCGTCCTCACTCTTAGTGCTTGGAGACAGTGTATCATCACTATCAGCAAACAGGATGCGTTGTATAGTTTCGTCACCACAACCTATGTACGGCATCTTCACTCTGAATTCTATAGTAAAACTGTTGTCTGTGATTCACGCAGTGACCCATGAACAGTAGTGTTGGCATATGAATGCAATGGAAAGTTCCCAGGCAGTATGGCAGGGAGGGATACAAGGAAAGTACAGACTTGTTTTGACCAGTCGACCCTACATTATCCGCGGGTTGACCTTGGCCGATAGTGACCCTTGACCCTGACACTCCAACAGTGTCTGATGAACCCTAATGATACAAAGTTGCACCATCACCTTGTCCTGAACTGTATTTCAGAGGTTATGGTGAAAAAACTTGTGAAAAAAATAAAAATAAAATAAAATTACATACATATACCAAAGGCTTTTTCCCCCTTAAAAGGGAGGCAGCAAAAAAAAAAAAAAAGGGGGGGCAGCATAAAAACCATTCCCATCCATTCCATCCCCAATACACTCCACTCCCCTTCACCCTCTACCCTCCCTCTTATCTTGGCACCTGGATGACTGGTCATCCCTGCATTTTGTCCACTGCCCTGAGGCAGAAGCAGTGTCGCAAGACACAGCACATCCACAGCAAGGCCGCTTCATTAAATCGGGGACCCCCCTCTCTGTCCCCTCATGCGGAAAAGGAGGAAGACGGGGAGAAATCCCTTCGGGCTGCGTCAAATTTTGCTCACACACTACCTCACCTCCCACCCCCCCACCCATTCCATCTCATGCATCACAACATCATCCATATACAACCATTCTCCATTCACCCCTATCTTCTGTCCTCTCCCGTCTTTCCTCAACATACAATCCCCTCTTCCCCAAAGCCCCTACACCCCATCCATCCATCTCATCCTAGGTTGCACCCTCATGTTCACCTCCTCCACATCTGCCTTCCATACCTCTTTTACTAGTCTCTCTTCACTCATTCTTTCCATGTGTCCAAACCATCCCAATACTCTTTCATCCACCTTATCTCCCAACTCCCTTATCACCCCCATTTTCCTCCTTACCTCACCATTTCTCACTCTATCCAGCCTAGTAACCCCTATCATACTTCTCAGACACCTCATCTCAAACACATTCAAACTCGCTCTCTCTTCCTCTCTTATGTTCCATGTTTACGCCCCATACAGTGGGTTACATATGACAGACACTTTTTCTCCCTCCCAATACCTCTCACCAATCATTATCTGACGGCTAACCTCATCAGACCTTCGTACCTCACTACATCCTGTGACCCTGACCAGACCTCGTGAGGAAGGTGCTGGTTGAAGGGTCAGGGATGGATGGTTCCTCCCCATCTTCCACATCCTCGTCTTCGGTCTGGGACCCCTCCTGCTCCCCAGACCCTTCCTGACCACTATCCATCACACCATTATTGCCTGGCCGCATTTTGTACTACGCATTCATTACGAAAATTGGCAATGCGAAATTGCCAGTTCTATACATCTGAATAACTAAATAGCACCTGCCTAACTGTCGAAGTGCAACTTCACTTCCTCATACTTTGTTTCATATACCAGAATTGCCTAAACTACATCCTCAAGACATTCTATTCCCCAAGTTACCCCTGAAAAATTGCTGCCAGGGTTGCCAGTTTTGAAATAATAAAAGAGTTTGGGCGCCTTTCATAGCTAATGGATAGGGCTACTTGATCATTACCACAGATTTGGTCCTTGACGTCATGCCTATTTTTGGTGAATTTTTTAAGTTGTGGCATATGACGTATGCCGCTGATGCTCAATACATAAAACAATTGCGGCATATGACGTATGCCGCTGACACTGTAGGGGTTAAACATAGTCAAAGGTGAGAATGAAAGAATAAAAAATGAAGATACAAACAAAAATGAGACTTTGAAAAAAAGTAAGAGAACAAATACAAGTGGTGAACAAGAAAGTTGGAGAAACCATAAGGGACAGATTTCCAAGAAGTGGAAACTCAATGGAAAGTGAAGAAAACCAAAAATTAGGTTTTAAAGATATTGTACAAGTGGAAGAAAATGCAAAAGAGCCTTTAAAGTAAAGAGGAAGAAAATGGGGTCAGAGACACGGTTGATAAAAAAAAGTGTATAGTAGTTTATGATATTAAAAAGAACAATGTAGCTAGATACTTAAGAGAAAAAGAGAAAGAAATAGCAAAAATTCTGAAAGAGATCCAAGAGGATGGACAGGAAATGGAAAAGGAAATAGAGGAAGTGCATAGAATGGGACTCTAAAGAAAAAAAACAGACCACTAGAAATTAAACTAAGGTCTCAAATGATGGCGGAAGAAAAAAAAAAAAAAAAAAAAAAAAAAAGCAAAGTTGGCAAAAAGCCAATTATATGGGTAAAAAAGAAAAGAGGGAAAAGACACTAAGAAATGAAGCAGATGAAAAAATGATTTTTTTTTAGTACTGGACATGAGGCTGAGAAAATGGTATGTATAAACACACACACACACACACACACACACACACACACACACACACACACACACACATATATATATATATATATATATATATATATGTATAAAAGGAAACACAGGAAACAAATGAAAAACTTCAATCTAATGTATACTAAATGTGACAAAGATAACAGAAGGAAATAATAATGTGGAATTGATTATGATAAAAGTTGAAAACAGTGACATGAAAAGTAGAAAATTTGTAGTGATATATGTGCCCCCAAAAACATATTCTTGGACAGAGAGTGACCATTCCAAAATGTTGGAAGACAAAGCATGCATTAAATGAAATACTGAAAGGAGGAGAAAACTTAGTAATTATGGGTGACTTTAACTCTAAAGAAATATGTTGAGAGGAGATGACAGTGAAAGGTGGAGAAGACCTTTGGGGAAATATACTACTGGACATGACAATTGAATACATAATGACTCAGTGGGTAAAAGCAAATACTAGATATAGAAATAACGAAGTACTGTCAAGACTAGACTTAATATTTACGTCGGAGCCTGAAATTGTGGATAAAATGGAATACAAGACACCAATTAGGAAGAGTGACCACATTCTAATAGAGTTCGAACTAAAAGAGGAAATTGATTTGGGAAGAAATGAGAAACACAGAAAGGGAAGACTAATGTACAACAGAACAGATTTTGAGAAACTCAAAATTCTTTCAAAAAGTGAATTGGGAAACTTATTTAATGAAAAAACAAAGATGGAAGAGAAATGGACGATATTAAAAGAAATCTTTGATGAAGGAATAGATAGATATGTACCAAAGCAAAAACAGGAAAAGGTGTACATTAAATGCTGGTACAACAAAAAATGTAGTGAGGCAAAAAATAGAAGAGATAAAGCCAGGAAAAGATGAAAAAAGAGGTGAGAAATATCAAACTAAAATATGTAAAAATACGTAGGGAAAAAATAAACTATGAAAAAGACATAATAGACAAATGTAAGGGTCGACCTAAGTTATCTTACAGATATGTAAATGGTAAATTAAGAAATAACAGGAAATAGTGAAACTGCAGCAAGGGAATACGGAATGTAATGTAGAGTTGGCTGAAATTATGAACAAACATTTTAAATCTGTATTCACAAAGGAAAATACACAAAATTGGGATGAAGGAAAGGGAGAAAGATCCCCTCCCCCCATTGAAAGAAATAATCGTGACATAGAAAGAAACAATGGTTCAAATAAACTCTGATGTCTTAATACGAAAATCACATGGCCTGGACGGAATTGCAAACTGGATTATAAAAATGTAGAAATGAACTAATGGACAAAGTATATGAGATAATAGATTGCTCATTCAAAGAAGGAAAGGTACCACAAGATTGGAAATATGAAAATATTGTACCGATATATAAAGGGGGAGACAAAGAAGACCCAACAAACTATAGACCAGTCTCACTTACAAGCATAATAGCTAAGATATGTGAAAAAGTTATCAAAAGTAAATGGACTAAACATCTAGAAGAAAACAATATACTGAATCCAAAATTTGGTTTTAGACAAGGAAGATCATGTGCCACAAACTTGATTTGTTTTTATTCAAGGTTAATAGATATAATGGAAGAAAGGGACAGGTGGGCAGATTGTGCTTTTGTGGATTTACAAAAGGCATTTGATAAAGTTCCACACAAAAAGCTATCAAGAAACCTGGAAATAAAAGGTGTACAAGGAAATTTATTGAAATGGATGGAATATTTCTTGCATGGGAGAAAAATGAGGGTGGTACTTGACCTGGGAAGAAATGATAAATGGAGCCCCACAAGGTTCTGTATTAGCTCCAATGATATTTGCTATATTAATAAATGACATGGATGAAGATGTGGGATGCTATATGAACTTTTTTTTTGTAGATGACGCAAAACTAGAAAAGAAAGTACAGAAAAAGACTGAATCACTGCAGAGAGACCTGGACAAAGTCTGGGAATGGAGCCAAACGTGGGAAGTGAAATTCAACATCAAGAAATGTAGTGTAATGGAGTTTGGGAAAAGTAAAAAAAAAAAAAAAAAAAGAATATTAGGGCAATATAAAATTGGTACAAAAGAAGTAAAAAAGCTCTGAAAAGAACCTAGGAGTATTCATTAACAAAGACATAACCAGACAAGCATATAAACCAGACAAGCATATAAACAAAATAGAGAAACCTACAACTTACTAAGATCAATGAAGGTGGCTTTTAATTACTTGAATGAAGTGATTGCAAAAAAGCTATTAGTCACACTGATAAGACCCAGATTGGAGTGCGCTGCTACACTATCGACACACAGTACGAAAAAGAATACAAAGAAATTAAAATCCAAAGAGCAATGACAAAGATGGCGCCAACACTTTCAAAATTGACCCATGAACAAAGATTGTCTACACTGGAACAACCAACCCAGGAACAAAGAAGAGAAAGAGGAGATCTATTGGCCTTTACAGAATCATGAAAGGCATGGAAGTCCTTGATAGAGAAGACTCATTAAAGTGGGATAAAAGAAAAACAAGAGGACATGAAAAGAAATCAAAGAAATTATAGTTATAGAGACCCAACGAGCCTTGCTCCTTTCCTGTATGCTACAATTAGGTAAATACACACACACACACACACACACACACACACACACACACACACACACACACACACACACACACACACACACACACACACACACACACACACACGCACACACTTCGGAGTGACAGTGTGAAGTCCTTAGTACCAACACCGACCTAGCGATTAATACTAATTGGATGAGGCTGCACCATGTACAGTGACCATGTACAGTGCACCATGTACAGTGACCAAAAACATGTCGAAAGTGACTCAGAGTGTTTACCACAGGGCAAGTTGTAGGATTGGCGAGCAGCTAGCCGAGCTCTTCTGACCCCAATCTCGTGTTGGTGTTTCCAAGGGATTTAGGCCTCGTGGGTAAGGTTAAAGGATGAAACGCACGAGAGGCTGTTTAACCGCTCAACCGCTGCGTCTGTTTAGCCGTTTTTATAGAACACACTACTTTTAATGGAATTGCGCGCATTAGCGGTTAAGTAACTAATGCGCGCAATTCCATTAAAAATAGTGTGTTCTATAAAAACGGCTAAACAGCCGCAGCGGTTGTGCGGCTAAACAGCCTCTCGTGCGTCCGTAGCCTAAATCTCCTGTCTCCACCGCCAAACTACCGCATCTTTCATCATGCCTGTAGAATCAGGTGAGTGTCTTTCGTCAATTACATCGTGGAGACTACCGACGCCCTACAAGCAGGTTTCATAAGAAGGTTCATAAGAAGTTTCAAGAACCTCAACATCAGTGAGAATACACACCAGCAATACCCCACCAGCAACGAATAATCATCCTTCGACCTTACCTTATCACTGTTTAAAACTCGCTACACCCGGTCGCAAGCAAATATCATTTCTAAATAAGAACGCCTGGCACACTATGCACTTTTGATAGACTAGTTTTCAATTTGCACAAAATGTGTATTTTCAGTGTAGTATTGCTGTTAACCCAATAAACCCATTACTATTAACAGTTCCATTACCAGTGCGGTTATCATTACAAGCGCGGTTATCATTGTCATTAGCATTGCCATGACCATGACCATAACCGTGATCATTACCGTGACCGCGACTATGACCAAGACCGTCACCATGACCATGACCGTGACCGTGACCATAACCGTGATCATTACCGTGACCGCGACTATGACCAAGACCGTCACCATGACCATGACCGTGACCATGACCATAACCATGATCATTACCATAACCAAGACCGCGACCATGACCAAGATCGCCACCATGACCAAGACCGCTACCGTGACCGTGACCATGACCGCAACCATGACTACGACCGCGACCGTGACCAAGACCGCGACCGTGACCATGACCGCAACCATGACCACGACCGCGACCGTGACCATGACCACGACCGCGACCGTGACCGTGACCATGACCGCGACCATGACCGCAACCGCGACCATGACCGCGACCGCGACCGCGACCGCGACCATGACCATGACCATGACCTTGACCATGACCATGACCATGACCATGACCAGGACCAGGACCAGGACCAGGACCAGGACCAGGACCAGGACCAGGACCATGACCATGA
>NC_134797.1:11498802-11501302 GCF_046742065.1 Oratosquilla oratoria | reverse complement strand
TTTGCTGGTGGCCTTTGCTTCTCGTCTGGTTACTATCTAAAATGTAGTGATGATGATAATGATGATGATGATGATGATGATGATGATGATGATGATGATGATGATGATGATGATGATGATGGTCATTATGCGGTGATGGTGATGGCGATGATGATGATGGTTGTGGTGTCCCTGATGAGAGTGGTCACAATGGTGATGGCCATGATGATGCCGGTGATGATGGTTGTGATGATGGCGATGAGAGTCCATAATGACGTTTATTGTGTTGGTTGCGATGATGGTGATGATCAAGATGGTGATAGTAGTTGCAGTGATGGTGAAGACGATGGGAAGCGATAATGATAATGTTTGTAGTGGTTGCCGTGATGGCAGTGGATGGTAATGATCGACAACTTCGACGGCAACGGTGACGACGTCGACGCTGATGATGATGATGATGATGACGGCGATGGTAGAAGGAGGTGACGGGGTTGTGACAGAGTGATTCAGTGTTTTTACTGGTCGTTATCCTTTTTAATGAGGAGAAAGAGGAGAAGGAGGAGGGAGGAGAGGGAAGGGTGAAGGGAGAAGGAGGGAAATGAGAACGAATGGAGGGAGAAGAAGCAGAAGAGGAGGAAATGTATAAAGAAAAAGAACAGAAGAAGAGGGGAGGAGGTAAACAATAGGAAGAGAGGAGGAGAAAGAGGAAGAAAACAGGAGAGGAGAAGGAGAAGGGGAACAGGAGGAGGAGGAGGAGGAGGAGGAGGAGGAGGAGGAGGAAGAAGAGATGGAGGAGGTCCTCCTTCTTAGAAATGGGTGTGGGGTTGGGGGGTTGGAGGGTGGAGATGGTGGGCAAATGGGATCATCACGAGGATGTCTTGACACAAAAGATCCCGGTGTTGACCTTAGAAGAGAGAGAGAGAGAGAGAGAGAGAGAGAGAGAGAGAGAGAGAGAGAGAGAGAGAGAGAGAGAGAGAGAGAGAGAGAGAGAGAGAGAGAGAGAGAGAGAGAGAGAGAGAGAGAGAGAGAGAGGTGTCACCCATAAAAGAACGACCCATCGGGATTTGAACTCAATGGCCTCTCGATGACGTCTTTTTTCGCACGTTTAATACCAACAATCTTTGGCCATTTTCGGCGAACGCCTCCTACACCCAGAAAGTTGGATTGTACTAATTTCAATTTGTTATATTTGTGACAATTAACGGTAGATTTTGTAGATAGGCCAGTAAAGCAGGTGAACCCAATGTGATCAAATGTGGTAAAATTCTATTTTCAAAATGTAAAACCCTTTCGTTATGGCTGGCGAAAGGTTAGGGCAACTTACGGAAGAGTTCGGGGAGACCTTTCTTCAGCAGTGGACTTCAAATGGTTGGTAGTTGAATATTGACGAACGGAATGTGGACATACGATGCAGAGAAGTTTGCAGGAGTGACGTGGCAGAGGTCGGGGCAGTCATGCGACTCGTGGAAAAGGTTATGGGAGAGGCGAGACCGTTGCTCACGAGGAGGAGGCGGAGGAGGAGGAGGAGGAGGAGAGGAGGAGGAGGAGGAGGAAGAGTAGTAGGAGGTAGAGTGCGCGAAGAACGTTGTTGGAGGTTTGGCGACAACTTCAACAGAGAGCTCTTTCTCCTCCTCCTCCTCCTCCTCCTCCTCCTCCTCCTCCTCCTCCTCTTCCCTCTCCTCCATCTTCTCCTCCCTCTCCTCCTCCTCCTCCTCCTCCTTCTCCTCTTCCTTCTCCTCCATCTTCTCCTCCCGCTCCTGCTCCGCCACCTCCACCTCCTTCTCCTCTTCCCTCTCCTCCATCTTCTCCTCCCTCCCTCTCCTCCTCCTCCTCCTTCATCTCCTTTTGGTGGCACTTCTTCAGGAGGAGGCCGGGGATGGGAAGCGCTAGCGGGGCCGTTTATGAGGTGTTTAGAGCACTGCTGGCGGGCGTAAACGCCTTCAAGAACCCCCGTCCCCCCACACAAATGCCTTCGCTGCTTTACGACCCTTTTCTTCCATTCATCCTCCACCTCCTCCTCCTCCTACACTACCACCACCACCTTCTTCATCTCCTCGTCCACCACTACCATCTCTTCCTCCTACTGTACCTCCTCTCTCTTTTTCCCCCTCACCTCTCTCCTCCTCCATTCTTCCTCTATCCCCTAACCTCTTCCTCCTCCTCCTCCTCCTCTTCTTCTTGCCTCTTGTTCTTCCGTTTCCTGTCAACTCGTTCTTATTCTCCTCCTTAATCGTTCTGCTCTTCGTCACACCTACTCTATTCTTTGCTTCTCCCTCCACACCTCTCCTCCTCTCCACACTTGCCCGTAGACACTTTTAACAGCGATTGTTATTCAACCGAGGGAACTACCATCCCCGATATGAAAGATAGGACGTAACAGCTTGCCTCCACATAGGGCTGTGGCTGAATGTGTTCTTCTAAGGAGCTTGCAAGAGGCCTCTTTGTCGCTGCTGGATGGTGGACGGAGCTTGTGTGAGAGAGAGGATGAGAGAAGAGGATGGGAGAAAGAGATAGATAGATA